>NC_057789.1:9912772-10239355 GCF_014905175.1 Aphidius gifuensis | reverse complement strand
AACGATAGGTCGATGCGCACCTTCCCGGGCCCAAACTTTGTCTGGCGATGTAACTTACTTTTAACCTTAAGTTTTTTATTTTATAATGTTGTCACTATTGATTTGGACTTTGAAAACTTTTTCTCAATTTTATTTTACTTGATATATTGTTAGCAGAAGTGACCTAGCTTTTGAAGCAATTTCAACAAAAGCGCAATCTTCTAAATTTGATTTTATTGTTTAACAAAAAGTATACATCTAAAAAATTTGATTTTTTTTTATTAGAAAGTCTGATATCGATTTATGAAACATAATTTTTTATCTCATTTGGATCATATTCTAATTAACACGTAAAGATCAAGCTACTGGCAAGAGAAGATTACCTCTATATAAATATACGGTGTATACACAATGTAGAGGCAGGTAGTTGCCTTCGCGCTTTTCTTATATATTTTTTTTTTTCTCATACTTGACTCAAGGCAGCACCATGCCTCTTGATGTATTTTATTTAAATAAATAAAAAGAAGGCCTGATGAATAAATAAAATAAAAAAAAAATTGAAATTTCAGTAGAACCTAAATCGAATCTCATTCAATTACTTATGTTTATTATGATAAATGGTAGAAGGGACCACAGTAAAAATCATTGCCAATCAATAAATCCAACACTTAATTTGTCCCCTAGTTTACAAATCAAAATACCCTATCCATAGCTCTAAAAACCCTAATATAGAAATCACGATTTTCTTATATCATCACCCTGAACAATAAGTACCAACAGATAAAATTGAAAGACAAAAATATTTTAAAAAATTGAAAATAATAAAAAAATTTATAAATAAATAAATAAATAAATAAATAAATAAAATTATTAAATGAATTAGAAAGTGATAACTAAAAATATAAATTCGTTATCAACATAAAAAAATAAAAACTAAATGAAATAAATAAAAATTTCAGTAAATGGTAAGTTAACATCACATAACGACCTGATACTCGTGACGACACATTGTGAACTCAATTTTCTCCAATACAATTTTGTGTCTTGCCAACTCCATTCATCATTCCCCCTCAACAAAAAAAAAAATAAATAAATAAAAATACGTTTTCTACGTATATCACGTCTTTAATAAATTCATTTAAAATTCAATTTGTTACAAAATAAAATAAATAAATTGAAAAAAAAGTAAATGGAAAATGTTATAAATATTTAAGTAAGAAGAAGAAGAAGAATAAAAGTTCAAATAAGTCAATGACTTTTTGGTCTTTGTATTTTTAATATTTTACGATTAAATCTATAGTTCACTTTATAAAGTAAATTCTATAAATTTATAACGATACTTGAGACGTTCAGGTGTTTCACATAAATATTGAAAGATAATACAGTATATATAAAAGTATAGGATATAAATAATAAATTACTCGAAAATAAAAATCAAAAATAGAAGTCGACATATGTTTTGATATATGAAATATGTTTATGTGTGGTTTGACTTTACCTTGTTTGAAATAAAAAAGGGAGGAGAATGTATACATTTATTTTTTTCTAGTTTATTTATTTTTCCTTATTTGAAATATCACAAAGAATAAACAAGATGGAGATCAAGTACAACTATTGGATTGCCTTTGCACTTCATTTTGTGCCAAAGAACCAAAGTACCTTCCGTAAAAGTCCTTTGATCGAAGACCTTTTTTTTTTATTTTACCATTTTCATTTATACTCGTTGTAGTATATAGACTCTCTTGAACCATATCCACCATCCACCTTTAAACTGCGTGATATACAGTCCATTCCATTTTTATCGAAGTCATTTTATTTTTAATATTTTTGTATATTTGTTTTACTGATGGAATATTTTTATTTTATTTATACGGTTATTTCTATTAATAGAAATTCATAATTGAAGTAATTTAATTTTAAAATGATGAACATAGAAATTATTTAAACGGGAATAATTTAGTAAATATTGAAAAGGAATAAAAGCTATTTGATTATCGTAAATCATATAAACTTTCTAGTCCATCTTGTGATGAATAAATTGGGAATAAATTTTATATATAATTTATTTTTAGATTGTTATAGAATAAAAAAATATTTATTAACTTTTTATAATATATATATATTATCAATAAAATCCAGTATTGATCACAACGACAGTGCGAAACAGTATTCCGGAATTGAAAAATTATTCAATCCTGAGGCTGTACATTTAAAATCAAATCACAGCAAAAAGGAATACGTAGATTAGTCCAATCCAATCAATACCATCAATAATTTGGAAATTCGAAATAAATTGCTCAAAAAAGCATTCATTTGTAGAAGGAAAACAAAGCTTTTCCATCATTAAATGGCCTTATTTGCTTATCGCATTATTTGAAAAAGCTTTGGAAGCATGATATTGGGTCTCAAATCATGCAATTTTTATTGGATATAATCAAGTTATATCCAGGAATAAGGAATGTAAAAAAAGTAGAAGGATTATCGCTGTGGGTATTTGATACACCTACACCAGAGTCAGAAGGAATAGAAGGATACATCCCCTAAACTCACTAGAATTGAAACAATTCATAAAGAGATCAAAAATGAGCCCGAATTTATTGATGATTTATCAGACCTTGATTATGAACCAGGGTCAAATCATTTTTGAATTTTACGCGCCCTCACCAAGCACACACAAAAAAAAGTCTCAAAATACCTCGGAATTAACGGACTGATGGGTTCGGGCTTTGTGTGCTTGGTACACGGGATGCTAGAACAGACATAACCTCCACGTGGTGCAGGAAGCCTATGACATAATATTTTTAAAAAAAGTTATTTTTTTTATCCAAATCTTCATTATCACGTTCGTGTTCTACATAAAAAATACTTTCACTTCCATTTTATGAAAATGACGCTCTAACATCAGTCATAAAATTTTGTCGCCGAGGATGTCGTAACCTTGCCAAAAGGCGTTTATTTTATGCTAAAAATAACTGAAAAATTTTATCCCGGAATACTTTTTGATTATTGCTATCGATATAATTATATCAATAAGAAACATTTATTCTTATTTAATAAAAATATATTATTCTTAAGTTCATTATTTTGTAAAACCGATTAATTATTATTTTTAATAAAACTTTAAAAATTTTGGAGCAAATTCGGAGAAACTTTTCCTCATATTTCTCGGCATGCGTCAATTTTGAAGAAACTCGGAATAATCGCGGAGAAATATTTTCACCAGGGATATCAGATGAATGGGAAAAAAAAAAACAAAACTTGCCTAATCAGGACATGTCCTGATAGGATTTCATATATGCCCAGTATACATTCTCAGCGTTGGGGACTGTTTAAATAAATTTTAAAAAATAGTTTTACTTTGTTTATGCGGGTAAATTGTTATAAATTTTATCAGTTTTTTTAGGATGTAAAAATTATAATTCTAAAACTTTTTTTTTTCGATTGAAAATTTTTTTTTTTCTACTAAAAAGTATAACTAATCAAAAAGTAATTTTGTTAGTAAGTGATAGGTATTTGGAAGACGCTTTTTTTGGGCCTAACATGACCTCGCTACGAGTATGCTATCGAGAGACATCCCGAGTGGAAATTTAGTTGAGGTTCTGATCAGAACCGGATCAGGAAACCTGATTTCAAATCAGAACTGGATCAGGAATCCTGTTCAGAAATGAATCAGAATGTAACGCTCTTTTTTAGGATTCTGATCAGAACCGGGTCAGAAAACCTGGCCAGATTGTAAGGTTAGAGCCAGCATACCTGATCAGGAATGGATCAGGATGCCTGACTAGAATGTAACCAGGAATCCTGTTCAGAAACGGATCAGAATGTAACGCTTTTTTTTAGGATTCTGATCAGAATCGGGTCAGGATACCTGATCAGGAATGGAACAGGATTCCTGATCTGAAACGGATCAAGTAATTTAAGAAAAAAAATTGTTTTTGATTATTTGATGTTTTGTAAATTGGTTAACTAATTTACTATAGCAATGTTAATGATAAAACAGATTGAACGATAAGATTTTATATATCTATAACATAACTTAAATTACCTAACCATCGGCGGGACGGGAACTTGGAACGTTTAGATTACAACTACGGGTTTTAACACTCTCGGCCATGCCTTCTATCGATGATCTGTTGTGATTTTTTTGCTTTCATAAATTACATCATCTAAAAAAAACTTAAATTAGAATTTGCGACGTAAATTTAACGTAAAAATAAAATATAACAATAAATTTGTTAAATTGTCCGTTGTCATTTTGTTTTAGAACTAAAATTAAAATTA
Organism: Aphidius gifuensis; assembly: GCF_014905175.1. Taxonomy (NCBI): domain Eukaryota; kingdom Metazoa; phylum Arthropoda; class Insecta; order Hymenoptera; family Braconidae; genus Aphidius; species Aphidius gifuensis. The sequence continues at coordinate 10,235,095 of NC_057789.1, read as the reverse complement.
AATCCAAAAAATATTTATCCTGAGATAGTATTCTTGTCAGAATCTCATCAGGATTCCCTTTTCAAGATATGCTCAGGTTTTTCTGGTCTTTTTCTGAACAGGAAAATTTAGTAAAAAAAGTCAATTTATATGATATAGTTATCCTGATAATATTCTGATCAGAATTTTATCAGGATTCCCTATTCAGAATACGTTAAGGTTTCCTGTTCCTTTTCTGAACAGGAAAACTGTGCACACAGTTCATGAAAAAAGTCAATTTATTAAATATATTTATCCTGATAGTCCCGAGTGGAAAAATTTTCAGGATGCCCTATTTGACCTCAAACCCTGATCAGAAACGGATCAGGATTCCTTATTCAGGAATGATCATTCCTGAGAATCTGGTCAGGACACCTTCCGATTTCCTAAGTCAGGTAAATCCAATTGTTCAGGAAAGAACAGGAAATGACGTATCCTGAATAAGGTTTCCTGAACAGATTCTGACCAGGATATTATCAGGAAAAATTTATCAAATAAATTAATTTTTTATTCAGTTTTCTAGGAAAAGGAACAGGAAACCTGAACGTATCCTGAATAAGGTTTCTGAACAGATTCTGACCAGGTATTATCAGGAAAAATTTATCAAATATATTTTTTATTCAGTTTTCCTGTTCAGGAAAGCGAACAGGAAACCTGAACGTTACCTGAATAAGGTTTCCTGAACAGATTCTGACCATGATACTATCAGGAAAATTTATCAAATAAATTATTTTTTATTCAGTTTTCCTGTTCAGGAAAGGAACAGGAAACCTAACGTTCTGAATAAGGTTTCCTGAACAGATTCTGACCAGGATACTATCAGGAAAAATTATCAAATAAATTAATTTTTATTCAGTTTTCCTGTTCAGGATAGAACAGGAAACCTGAAGTATGGAATAAGGTTCCTGGAAAGATTCTGAAGGATACTATCAGGAAAATTTATCAAATAAATTACTTTTTAAGTTTTCTGTTCAGAATAGAACAGGAAACCTGAAATTGAATAAGGTTTCTGAACAGATTCTGACCAGGATATTATTAGGTGTTTATCAAATAAATTAATTTTTTTTATTCAGTTTTCCTGTTCAGGAAAAAAACAGGAAACCTGAACGTATCCTGAATAAGGTTTCTTGAACAGATTCTGACCAGAATATTATCAGGAAAAATATTTATTATTATAATAAATATTTATTTATTATTATAATTTTAATTCTAAAACAAAATGACAAGGGACAATTTAACAAATTGTTATATTTTATTTTTACGTTAAATTAACGTCGCAGAAATTCTAATTCAAGTTTTTTAGCTGATGTAATTTATGAAAGCAAAAATCACATCAGATCACGATAGACGGCATGGCTGCGCGTGTTAAGGCCCGTAGTTGTAATCTGAAAGTTCAGTTCGCGTCCTGCCAGTGGTTAGGTAATTTAAGTTATGTTAGGTATATACAATCTTATCGTTCAATCTGTTTCATCAATAACATTGCTATAGTAATTTAGTTACAAAACATCAATTAATAAAAACAATTTTTTAAAAATACTTGATCGATTTCAGATCAGGAATCCTGTTCCATTCTGATCAGGTAACTGGTCAGGTTTCCTGATCGATTCTGATCAGAATCCTAAAAGCGTTACATTCTATATGAACAGGATTCCTGGTTATATTCTGTCAGAATCTGATCCATTAATTCAGGTATCCTGGCTCTAACTACAATTCATCTGATCGGTTCTGATCAGAATCCTAAAAAAGAGCGTTAATTCTGATCCGTTCCTGAACAGGATTCCTGATGTCCTGATTTGAAATCAGGATGATCAATGTAATTAACTAAATTTGGGTATTCTAGTCAGAATCTGATCAGGGAACTTTATTCAGAATACGTTAAGGTTTCCTGTTCCTTTTCTGAACAGGATTGAATAAGGTCACCTGGCTTAAGGAAATCTTCAGGTATCCTGACCAGATTCGAGCCAGAAATGAGTCAGGTTTCCTGAATAAGGAATCCTGATCCGTTTCTTATCAGGTTCTCAGGTCAACTAGGGCATCCTGAAAATTTTTCCACTCGGGATGGTGTAAAAAGCGTATAGTGAAAAAACTATAAATTCGTATCGTATTGCGGCATTTCTACCGGGCATATTATGCTTGAACGAAAGTTGTCGAAAAACCACACAAGCAAAAGGCCGGAACACAACTATATGCTTGATATCTTCATGAAATGATGACTAAGAGTTAATGCCAAACAATGGTTTGAGAAAGGGAGAGAAGTGGTGCTGGGAAGATGTGAAGAAGATTCTAGAATGACAATTCTTAAAAATTGTTCGAATCGAAAAATTTATGAAATATATTTAGAATTAAAATATATATATTTAGAAGAAAAAGAAAGCTAATAACGAATCTCAACCAGGATGAATATTAGCCGATTCTTGTTTGGAAATACTTCTCAAAGTTTAAAGATAAAGACTAAAGGGCTTCATCATCCAGAAGAACCAAATGGTGATAGATGGAATTCCACACAAACCACTGGCTCGACCTAAGTTAAGGCGGCATTTTTTCAAGCAACGAGCTTAACTCAAAATATGCTGGGTTGACTATAAGGGAAAAAGAACCGCAATGAAGCTGCTCTTTCGAGTTCAGGAAGCACACGCTAGTAAGATTGTTCAGTGTTCTAATTGCTTTGCTAATTCACGGAAGCTTGGCTTCGCTATCATAGAAATTCGAAGAAAACAAGATAGTTGAAGGCAGAGAGAACATAATAAAATCTATATAAATTAAAAAAACAAATTGATTCATACATACACATGTATCTCAGGTAGGAGTTCTCGGGCTTGAACAACTGTGCCAGGCTTGTGCGAGGGTCGTGTATCAAGTCTTGGGAGCACAGGCTTGACACAGGCTTGAGCCCATTGTTCTCCCCGGCCTCACACGAGCCTTGTTAACACAGGCTTGACACAAGACTGTCCCCATTGTTTTTAACCGGCCTCACACAGGCCTCAATAATCCAAGCCTGTGTCAAGCCTGTTTTTTTTGTTTTCCCAAGCCTCACACGGGACTTGACTTGTGCATATATTCAATTAAAAAAAAAAATTATATTAGTTAGATCTATAAATTGTAAATAGAAATTTTAAATAACAATTATTAGGTTTTGACTATCGTGCCAGGCTTTTACAAGGACTGTGAATTGACTCTCGAATAAATTCATTCATATAAAAAATTTTGACTGACTCTTTCATAAATACCCCGGTGGTTGACTTGATAGAGCATTGGAGTTCCACGTGAGTGACCTAGGATCGATCCCCCGTTACGCCGTTTATTTTCGTTCATATAATTATCGTTAATTCAAATTGTATCGCGTAAAAAATAATAATGTCAACTTAATAAATTAATAATAATTGTTTATTTATATTTTTTTATAATTTTTTTTGCAAGCCGGTGTCAAGCCTGGGAACACAAGCCCGTGTCAAGCCCGATACACTAGTCCGACACCAGCAAATACATCGTGAACATTCCAGACTTGACACAGGCTTGTGCCCGTCGTCACTTCCTACCTGGGTATATAACCTTAATGTTTATATATACATTGCATATATGCAATAATAAATAAATTTAATTAAAAATTATAATTATTGTAATTAATTTTTATTTTTCAACTTGTTAAATGGACTTATTTTATAAAATAATTAATAATAATAAAAATGTTCATTAAAATTAATTGTGACAGAGCATATAGAAAGAAATATACAGGGTCTGTGCATGCCCACCACCTATACCGCTAATATACTGCAAGGCAGCAGACCATTTCAGTCACAACAATAATCTTGTTTTCTTTCACTCATCGGTTGAAAAAAAAAAACTTTAATTGATGTTTGTAAAAAAATACAGTTTATTAACATGCATATATTCACTTCTTTATTTTGTAACAGATACTATATCGAGAACCAAAAGAACCAATGAAGAGTAAGAAGTAAAAAAAAAAGAGAATAAGGGAAGTATGAGGTGAAATAGTCTATGCCTATACGTATATCTATAAGTCTAATTGAGTCCGGCAGCCGGAGGACCTCATAGGTCGATATTTCTTTGTCTCTCGTCATTGTGTTCAACTTTTCTACCCACTACCCACCCCTTCATCTATTCTCCACAAACCCCGCACTGACACCTTCTTTTTTTATTCACTGCAGAGCCACATCAAAATCCGCGATATTCTACAAAATCCGTGGCCCGTTTTTTTTTTTTCTTTATTTTACTATTTTTTATTTTTTTATTCTATTATTTTATCTTTTGCATTTTGTTTTTTACTCTTCTATACTCTACTCATTTTTCTATTTAACTTTTTTTTTTTTTATCATTGTCACATGAACCAGAATAAAAAACTTAAAGTTTTTAATATTATTTGCTTATTTGCTCCAGTAAATTTACATTTCTATATTTTTTTTATATATTCGTTGTTAAATTTTTATTATTATGCTTTTTTGATTTACGTTTTTTGTTTTTTTTTTTGTGAGTTTGTTCAGTTAGTTACACACTTTGAACTTTTTACAAATTTTCGTGTGGAAGCCTTGGGCATATTCATGTTTGAACCAATAAATGTTTGAATTTTATATTTGTTTGTGCCCGAGACATACTGCAGGCGAAAAAGTAATTTTGTCTATGAAATACATAAATAATAAAATATTATTATCATTATTATTTTTTACTTTGTTTTTCAATTTTCGAATTATATTTCGTTGTCGTTTATTATAATGATTTAATATTGTTGTTTTAAATTGTTGATGTACAAATGCATTCGGTTCAGATTTCAAACGCTTTGCCACTTGAATTTAACGGTAAAGCGTAGGAATTCTAAAACAAATACAGTGCACTTTACTTTATAAAATAGCAATAATTAAAATGTTAAAAAATTTCACATAATTAAATAAATAAAATTTTTCGTTTGTATATTAATTTATTTAAATTTTATTTCCGTCATTTTTCTATGGCTTCGTTTTTTTTTCCTTCCTTTCAACCTCATTTGAAAAAAAAATCATCCAAGATTTATTTTCTACACGATATCTAGGCTTAGTTTATTCCCTTTATTTTTCTTTGATGATAAAAATCTTTCAGAGATATGTCTCTCGACATAGTTGCAACGAGGAAGGGTAGTTTTTTTTTTTTCTTTTTTCTTATATATTTTATATTTTGAAGAAAAAAAAATTTCTTTTTCTAGATGTAACTCTGATGAAACTGAATGAGTATAAAAAAAAAAAAGATATGATAATTTTTCAGGCATTTGGTAGACCAACAGAAAAATGAGTTGTCATCCTTTCGAGTAATTTGCTTTTTGCACCTTCTCTCTCAATTTTGTGGCTTTCACAAGAATGATATCCCAAGGAGGTCAAATTACAAAATAAAATTTGTATGAAGTTTTAAATATACATATATATATATATTTTTTAAGTGTATAGAATTTTTTCACTTCAGTGCGCCAGATCCAGTCATAAGAAGAATGACGAAACTAAACTCTACAGACCTTGAGAGGGACTTGAAGGGGTTGAGTCGATGGGAAATAACAAGGTAACCAGGAGGTTGCAAGCTCGATTTACCAACTATGGAAAATTTCGTTCATTCCCCTCTGTCATCTAGAAAATATCACGTCCCTTTTGCATGTGTTTTTCTTTTTTATTTCTCTCATTTTTTTTTTTTTTTTAACTTTTATTCTGAGACCCTAACCATGTTTTGGACCCGAGGTAAATTGTCCGGGAGAGGCAATTTTATTTAACCACCCTCTATTTCAATTATTCTCACGAATTTTCTGCAATTTATGTTACATTGTTTTTTATTTTTATTTTATTTTATGATGTTGAAAGCTTGACAAATTTAATTTCATGTTGTTGAATTGAGAAAAACTATCATATCAATGATTTCGATAAATTTTATCATTCAAAAGAATATAGGTGTTATTAAAATATATCATTTTCTATTGACTATTAAATTAACATATATTATATATATATATATTTATGAGTTGAAAAATTAGTTTAATCAATGATAAAATGAATATTCCCACCAATCAATTTTATAATAGTATGTAAATTTATATTTCCAGTTTAAAATTTAGTGTAAAAGATTAAACAAGTGTAACTACTAAAATTTTTGATTTAAAGTTACTACATTAGTAAGATATTAGTTGAACAAACTTTAGTACTTCATCTAAAAAAAATTGATAAACATTTTGTCAAGTTATTTTACAATTGTTGTCAAGGTACAGGTCTGTTTCTATAAAACATATATAACCACGAAAAAAATAAACATAAAAAAAAATAAAAAAAAGTAAAAAAAAACCAACTCAAGTGTTTTTATTATGAGTTTATAAAAGTTTGTTGTGTGATACACTTTGTGACCGAGGACGTTAAATCCTGACTTCTTCACCTCGTCATCGCACTTGTTATAAAATTTATACTTGAGTTACAAAGAAAATACAATTTTTTATTTAAACTTTATTTTTTTCTTTTTTACACATCTTTATCTTACTCTCATACACACTTTTTTAACGATTTATTTTACCCCTTTTTTTTAGTCTTTTTTCAGTTTAACTCTTGGCTTATCTTCGAAAGCAGCAGAAAGTTGCTCGTTTTGTAAACTTTATATATATTTATTTTATTTTTTGCTATCCACTGGAAAAACTCTGCTTGCAAACTTGGCTACGGGTGTGAAAAGTTTAAATAAATTTAAAACATCAGTACTTTTACCACCACACAGTAATGAAAAAAGAAAAATATAACAAAAAAATTTAATAAACAAAAAGCAGAAAGAACACAAAATTTAATAACAAAATTTTAAAAACTTAAATCAAATAAAATCACAGAAGCTTTACTTCCTGTTTATTTTCAGCAAACATGTTGGCACCCTCCAATTTACCACCGAAAAAAAATAAAATAAAATTTCGACATCCACACATCGTTGATTATTATTACGAAACAGAGGGAAAAAAAAATAAAAAATATGGCAAAATAAATTTTTAGGGGAAAAAAAAGGTTTAACCAAGTATTTTACGAAGGTATTTGAAACTTGATGATCATCATAAAATATGTCGATACATAAACCTACCATTTTTTTTAAATAAAAAAAAAAAAAATCCCCTTCATTATTTATCAACAATTTGCAAAGATAAAAAAAAATACAAATTAACTATTTATTTATCTTTTTCAACATTATTTATTCAAGTGCATTATTTATCAAAGTTTTTTCAACCATAATGACCTAAAAACATATTTCTACTCATTAATTAATAAATAACAATTAAAACACTCGTATTTAAAAAATTTTATTTTTATTTTTAAATTTAAAAAATAATACAATACAAAAAATATAAATATATATTTATACGAGTATTGAAACCAACAAAAATCGACTAAGAGTTAACGAGTTTGCGTGTTGATAAAAATTATTAATATAAATTATAAATCCAATTTGAATTGTCACTATTAAAATAGATAGTAACATTATGACCTCGTCGTTAAAATCATTGAATTTTTTATTTTTTTTTTTTTTCTTTTATTAGACACGAAACTGCTGGTTGACTAGTCATTGACCAACATCACTGAAACATGTAGCCGCTGATTAAACACAAAAACTTTTAAAGAGCTACTGTTTGCTATTTCAATTTATCTACAAGTCACGCAATGGCATTCACATGTACATTACACAATATTTTTATTTCAACTAAAAAAAAAAAAAAAATAAACAATTTTCCGTCCAATAGCGAATGAAAAATAATTTTACATTTTCTCAACAACTGGACAGTCGTTTCTCTTGTTGTCATTGTTTGTCGTTTTTGTACTGTTTTTGTCATTTGTTTCCTTTTTTTTTTTTCATGGTAAAGTATCAGTAAAACTTCTATCGTTAAATTGACATTTAAGCTTTTTTTTTTTTATTTATATATTATATGTAAAAAAAAAAACGGGTAGATAAATTATCAGAAAAAAAAAAATCGAAAAAAATTTATTCTGATCGATTTATAAAAATTAGAATTTATATTAATGATATTGTTAGTATGTTTATTACGTAGCTGTTTTACCGAAAAATTTCGTCAATAAATCAATTTATTTTATTTTTTTTAATGTATTGTAAAAAATGTAAATACAAACTTGCCTGAAGTGAAATTGTTTTTTTTTTGTTATTATTTTTATAGGGTCTTTTAATTGAGATAGATTGTTTTTATCGATTTTTATATTTTATGTGTAATTTTGGGGATTATGTTTCATCAAAATTGTTGCACTAAAATGATTTATTAAGGATAAACTTTTGCAGCAATTGATGAAAGTTTTGAAAATTTTTATTAGCTTTATAAAATAAAAAATAACATATATGATGATAACATAATTTTTCTTTACAGCCACATGTGACCTCGTAAAATATTGACAAGTTATCTTGACAAAGAATATCTTTGAAATTTGAAAAGAAAAAAAAATTATAATTTATTTATTTTTTATTTAATAGCCAATGTATGGTGCTTAAATTTTTACTATAAAATAAGAAAGTGTATTCCAGGAAAAACTCTCTTATTTACGATCTTTTCTCAAGCTCTAACATCATCTCATACATATAAAAAAAAAAGAAGAATTTAGTCCCCACTGAATAGGAGTCGTAAAAATCCGCAGATTTTTACACCTTTTGCAAAAGCGCTTCAACACATTTTTTTTTTTTTTAAACTTTTTATCGTTTCAACATTTATATTACTTGACAATTTCAAAATGATGTGACAATAGTATATAGAATAATATTTAACGACATTTTCTTTGAATGTAATATTTTCCTTTTAAAAAATTAATTTATTATTACCTCATAACATTATATATCAATCATGCGATAAGTTAATATTCATATTGTTATTAGTAAAAATTTTAAAATACCTAAATACTCTTCTAAATTTAATTTGTTTGAGCTTAAAAATTTTTGGAATACTTGAATAATTTTTAGCTGTTCAATAATTAACAATTTGAGAAAAAAAAAAAAATGGTCGATCTTATTTAAACACATGCTCATGAGTAAATTTGTATAATGTTCATTAAAAGTGTGATGAATAGCTTAAAGTTTTAGGTAAAAGGATGAGTAAATTTCAGAGTAGTAAATGAATATAAATGTTATCCTGAAATAGGAACAGCAATAAATTAGGATACTGGCACTTTGCCATTTCAATCCTTCTATAAGGACAAGGGCAAACGGTTGTGGTCTCTTCTTACTCTTTTAAACAAATTTCGAAAATTAAAAAACATACATATATATATTTACATATGTATAGAACGCTGTTCAACGTCAACACTCAAACTTTTTTTTCTGTAGAATTATAATAAATTTATATTTATATGTAAATAAAAAAAATATAAAATCCTCGACAATATATCCTCTCAACAAAACTACAACAACAACTACCACTATTCTCTTTAGTCTCTGACAAGTAATTACATCCGGTACAATTCCCTGTCGAAAACAAGTTGTCTAATACTTTTAATTGTCCCGAGAGCACAACAACGCGATGACATATTTTTATTTATTTTTTTATTTTTGTTCGATCTTTGTTTATAGTGTATGCAGTTTTTATTCATTTATTTATTTTATATATACCTACAAGCTTATTTATAGTGCTGCTTCGTATTTTGTTCTAGTTAAATTTTCAAACTGTATTTTTTTTTCCAATAAATATACAACTTTTGCATTTGAAAAAATTTCGAAAATTTTTAAAAATTTCGAGAAACATCGTATTTTCTAGAAAAATAAATATAAATTTTAATTAAAATTTTGTGTATAGTGAATAAAGTCTTTAAAAATTTTTAAAAGTGCAAAAAAAAAAATTATTTATATTAATAACGAAAATTAATTAAATATAAAATAGAAAAAATATATCAGTGTGAAATGATAAAAATAAATTTGAAAAAAAAAAATATAAATGACTAATACAGTAGTTTCGTCGATGACAATAATTTCGATTGAGGGTACCCTAGGATTACTCAATTATGTATAGCAACGATCTAATTGCCTCTTGGAGCGTGGAAACATGGATGCAGATAAAAGGAGAAGTTAAAAAATTGCATCGATTAAAATAGAGGAAAAATATATTTCAAAAGATGACGTAGTTTCAAAGTTATGAATAACAGATGGATAAATATGAATATAAAAATAGAGATCGAGTAGCAAGAGAAACTGTGTGGTGATGGTGGTAGATGTTGGGCTGGGCGGATATCCTCTATCTGTTCACAATTTCTGTACCACGCTAGCCTGGAGAGATCCCCAGGTAAGGCTTCTCTTAATCTACACCTATATATATTTATTTTACCTATGTATATCTATTAGGTCATTCAATGTGACGAACACAACTTTTTATATATATTCTCAACCTTCCTCATTCTCTCATTCACCCAGTCATTATTTATAACCAATGAACCCAACAAATCTTAACAACTGACCAATCTAATATTTTCCAAATCTCCATTTTTGGCTATTCCTGACAAAAATATTTCTCTGATTTTTCTCCGTATTTTTTCAGATTTTTACTTAATTACTGCGTATTATTTCATATTACTCATCAATTCTCCGTAATTATTCGACATTTCTTCGAAATAAACTTAAACACAGCTTCAACTGTCTTTATTGAAAGCATTTTACTGGAATTTTTCAAGATATATTTCAAAAAACTATTTAGATAGATTTAATATTTATATATAGTTGAAATATTTTCCTTACATCTTTAAATCTTTAATGTTTTTCAAACTATAATTTTGATTAATATAACTTTCTTTTTTGTTGCTTTTTTTTACTAACTAAATCAATACCATTTTTTTAACGTTTTGTATCATATAGCACAATGTAATCCATAAAATTTCCAAAGACGAAATCCCCGGGATTTAGTCTTTGAAAATAGCGGTCATATCACAAATGTTTTGAACATTAATATATATATATTATATATACATATATATATTACAATACACGTATATATTAACCAATATTTCCAAAGCCGACTGAGATCTATTTTGACAAAGAAAAAAAAACTTAAAAATTGAATTCCATTCCTAGAAGAAATGAGAGGAAAAAAAAAAGATAATCCACGTAAAATAAAAATTAAAAACGAGTATAGATAAATAATTTATTATTTATTTTTTGTTTTTATCAGACTGACTGAAATTTAACTTTTGTTATGAAATGTTTGTTATTTTCGAGAAAAGCTCTCTCATGTGGTTTGCCAAGTAACCTATATATTTAATTTTTTTTATTTATTTATTTATTTATTTTTTACTAACACAGGCTTTTATTTTCAAGTTTCTTTTTCCCCTTGCAGTCCCTGTATCCCATGGGCTTCGGTTTCTCGAGGGTCTAAAAACCCAGCACACAAAAAAATAAATAATAATAATAACAATAATAAAAGAAACTTTTTTTTTAATATATAGAAAAAATATATATATAAAACAAGATAAAAAAGATGCATGAAAATAACTGGATGACTCAAAAGAAAAAATATAAAATGTTAAAGGTAAAGCACACATTTATATATGTAGAATAACAATAATATTATAAAAAAAAAAATTATGATAAAAAGAAAGGAAGGAAGGAAGGAAGAAAGTAAATTTCATGTAAATTTTGTTAATTTATTTTTTTTTTTGTTTTAAATAAATTATTTTGTTACTTTTAATTAAATTTTTGATAAAATAATTATTATACGATTTAATTATAATAAAGTTTTGCATTCGATTTATTATGTAATTTGTTTTATATTTAATTATATAATTTATCATTTGTTGGCAATTTATAATTTCTAGAATTTTAATTGTACGCATTTTACTGAAAATCTCAAGGCTTAAACTCATTAAAAATTGTAATAATTACACGAGATAATAACAACCTGCAAAATTTCAAAAAAAAAAAAAAAACTGTATATATAAATAATAAAAAAAAAATATTTTGATAATTATTATCAAGATTTATTGACAAATAATAATATTGACAAATTGAAAAATTCGTCAAGATAAAATTAATAAAATTGATGATACTATCACCCTGACATCATTTGACACTTATTTTCACCCAAGATATCTTCTACAGATTTATATGTATAGACCACCATAAAAAACACATACAAAAAATGCTTCAAAAAAATAACAAATTACATAATATTGTACTACAAATAAGAAATTAAAATTATTAAAAATTAAATTATATAAATGATAGAATAAAGGTGTTGAATAATTTTTTTAATAAACAATAAAAATAATCTCACTTTAAAACTGCATATTTTATTATTTCTGTGAAATAACAAAAAAAAAAAAAAAAATAATCTAAATTTGTATTCAAAAGATTGTGGATTATGTAATAAAAAAAAAATTATGCCAATAAAGATGAAAAGTTTTAAAATCTTTTGAAACAATTGAAAAAAATAAAGATAATGATGTCGTTTAATGGATTTTTTTTTTATGTTGAAAAAGAAGCAAAATGGCAGCTCGAAGGATAATGACCAGTAGAAAGGATAAGGTAGATGAGAATGATGAGAATAAAAAAAAAGGCTTAGGGGGTGAGTGATGAAAATAGAGTGGGAGAAATGAGAATAGGAAGTAGGTTGATTGATGGTAATATAAAGGGCAAATTGATGAACAAACTTTTGAGAAAACAAATAAATAATAACAATATGAATAATAATAATAATAATAATAGTTAATAAAAAATAATAATTTGATGATAATTACCTCGCTTGGACGATGTGTCGGCGGTGCTAATAAATCCAGGTACGGCAATCACGAGAACAAAGAGTCCACAGTGTACCCAAAACATGTTTATGTCTTAACAACATTTTTCAATTCCATATTACATAACGATTAATTTATCACTCAATTTATCAACTTTTTTAATTTGCCCAATTTGGACAAATATTAATGAAAAAAAAAGGCAAATTTACTTTTTTGAATAATCTAATATTAATTTTTTTTATACAATAAATAATTATTCATTATTTATTTATGTAAATTTTTTTTCTTCTAATTATTTTTAATTATCAATAGTATTAAAAATTTTATAACAATTTTATTTTATTATATACTTTTATTATTTATAATAATAATTTTTTAATTATTATTATTTTTCTTTCAATTGGTCTGTTTTAATAATCAATATTTTTTTTTATAAAAAAAATTAAAATTTTTTTTCTTCTCTTGCATTCTTGTTTTTCAATTAAATTTTTAATTAATTTATTTCTATTACAGTTATTTGATCATGTAGTTTTTTTTCAATTTTTTAAACACTATTATTTAATTTAATTAATAAATAAAAAATTTTATTTATTATTTTTATCATTTTAACGCGTATTTCACCGGCACAATACTTATTATCATTATTTAAATTAAAATAATAACAATAATAATAATAATAATAATAATTTTCACCCGTTGATAATAAAATTACACAAAAACAATTATCATTTTTTTTTTTTAATTTTCAATAATCAAAAAGTCAGCAATCAATATTCTAAAAAAAATTTTTTTGCACAATTTAAATTAGTAAAAATTACTTTTTCCAGAATAAATTTTAAAAAAATTCTTATAAACCCATCCTCATTATTAAATATTTTACATTAATTACGAAATGCTATTTTAATTATTGATAAATTAGTTATTATTAATTTTTATACTTTTTCGTTATCACCGTAAAAAACAAATAAATAATAACAATAATAATAATACAATACGAGTTATTATGATAACTGATGTTTAAACGCGAAAAATAATTACACGACGGCTGCCATCTTCTTCCTACGATGGAAGTCTGGTGTATGAAAATATTTTTGGGATGGTATCCCTACCCCTTGTGTCAGGAGCAATTGCGAAATGTATTTTTCGAGGTGGGGGATGAAGAGAATGAAGAGCCAGACAGAGATAAAGAGCTTTATATGGGGGATGAAAAGTGAGCTAAAGGAGAGAGAAATAGGAGCAGCAGAATCCCTGGCTAGGACATCTCACCCGGCGCCGGGTAGCTTTCCTTCTTCGCTTCCATCCGTTGACGGCAACTACTTCTCCGCCACCTCTTTCTTTCTTTCTCTCTCTTGTCCCTTGGTTCTCTTTTTCTTCATCCCTCTTCCTCTACTCTTTTTCTCCCTCTATAAACTTACCACCCATCAGCTTCAATTCACCAACAACCCCTTTACCTCTTTTCATCCTCCTCCTCCTCTTCTTTCTCCTCTTTGCTCCTGTCTCTTCTGCCCCTGTGCCCTGCATTTTCTCCTTCCTTGTTCTCTTTACCGCTCACCTTCAATAACACCAACTTGGCAAAAGCTTCCTAGCCGCAAGCGCAACAAATACATACATACAAATTATATGACACTTTACATACAAAACCATCCACCACCCTAAATTTCCACCCCTATCGATTTATGCGCCATTTTAATGTGTACATGTCCTATCCCACTCTTGTATTATATATTGTGTGTCTTTGTCGGTTCGTTGAAGCTTTGCCTAGACATCGAGATACCCTCGAATCAATAATAACCCGCCCTCTCTCATTTATCTTGTGTGTAGAGATGAAAATAACATGGAGCATGATGATTTCAACGGATGTTATCTCTCGTTGATGCTCCGTTGCTGGGGTAAATTGGCTGTCCTTCTTTCGCTTATTTTATTTAATGTTTGCGTGTGTATGTGTATGTTTGTTATTATTGTTGCATTACTATGACGTAAATGACGATCCTGTACGTTAATTATTTTTTTATTAAAACAAAAAAAAAACATAATGTTTTTTATTAACTTTTTTTTAATATTTTGATTTAAAAAGTTTATTTTTATTTATTATTTTGTAATGTATTTTTTTTTTTTTTTTTTTTTTATAATTAAAAAAAAAAATAAATTATAATGTAAAAAATATTTTTCGGTAATTAAATAATTTAAATGTAAAAATTGTATTCCCGCTGAAATTTTAAATTTATTTTTATCAATAAATGGTAAAGAAATTTTAATATGTAAGTACTTCATTACGCCACCGCGACAAATAGTTTTTGTCGTTGTCGTCGTCGTCTTCCTCAAGAAAGAAACAGAAAGAAATAGAATCAGCCCAAAAAGAAAATAAAAAAAAAATCAATCAACTGTGTAAAAAGTCACAAAAACATCATGAATTTCGCAGGACGTTTATTGATAAAAAAACGTCCAAATGTACGTTATCATTCTGGAGATCCTGATATGAAAACACTTTTTACTGCTGAAGGACATGGAAGCAGCGAAAGTAAGTTTATTAAATTAAAATAATTCTAATTTTAAGTTGACAAAATAATGATGGGTTAGGTTGTCTTGTCGAATATTAACAAATTCAACAAAAAAGAAAATTAAAATATATTAACTTTGCAATATTATTCACATCAACATACAATTTATTATATTCAATTAATGACATATAAATTCAAATAACACTAATTAATAATTTTACTAGTTATTGTATTTTTAAATTAAACAATTGTCCAATAGCCATGTCCAACCCCTTACATAATCCACAACTTGATATTCATTTTGTTTTTTTTCTTTACGTTTTCAGAAGCCGTCAAGCTCTGGCAAAATATGTTGTTTTTTGTTGCATTACCAGCAACTGGTTTAGCTCTTGTTAACGCATATTTAAAGACAAAAGAGGAAGAAAGAACAATAAAACGTCCAGAATTTAAGCCATATGATCATATGCGTATTCGCACCAAGGTAAATACAATATTTAAACATTTTTCTTATTTCTACAACAATTATTAATCAACATAATTAAACACTCTGAACATTCAATATAATATTGAGCAAATAATTAATTATCAAGTACACTTAAAAAATTATTTCAAACATTTTTTCTTTAAACACTCAGTACATTATATGTCAATTAATTAATTTTATTATTTCAGCGTTTCCCATGGGGTGATGGAAATCACACTCTTTTCCACAATCCACACAGAAATGCTCTTCCAGATGGTTATGAAGCACCAGAAGAAGAACACCACTAGTTTAATTTATTAAAACAGGGAAAAAATAATAAATTAACTGAGTTATTAAAATAAAAATAAAAAACAACAAATAAATTTTAAAAAATTCAGTAATATGTGAAAAAGTAAACAGTAGAATTTATTATTTGTGAATAAAATAAACTACGAATATATCAAGTTTATCAAAAAATAATAAAAAATATAAGAAAAAAAAAAAAACATTCTTGTGAACATTTATGATATCTTAATTTAACAATTAAATAACCTTGGTAGGTTGATGAATCATATCACATTCTTAAAATCATAATAGTTTTATCTTTTTTTTTTTTTTTATTAATAACTAATACTTGGTTCTTTAATTTGTTCCTTTCTTTTTATATAAAAAAATAATATTCAAAAAAATTTATTATTAAATACGTAACAATCAAGTTTAGTTTACTTGGAAAAAAAAAAAAAAAAAAACATAAGAAAGTAAGATAATTAAGTAATCATTTTTATTTGATTGTTTTTTTTTTTTTTTGTTCTTAAATTAATAATTTATTCTTAATATTTTTTAATCCAAATCGATGACTGGAATATCATTTGAATCTGGGTCAATCTCCAAACACTCATTTTCATGATCATGACTCCAATGAATTTCTTGACAATCTTCAGAACAATATTTTTGTTTATGACATTTACCACACATTACTGTAACTTCTTTTTCTTTACACCAATCACATAAAGCTATTTCTATTTTTATTTCTTGTGCTAAATAATCAATTTCTGTATCATCAGGTATTTGTCCATTTTGTAAATCAGTTTGTGGTTCAGTTTTTAAATTATCAGTTGGTATTTTTTCTTGTAGAACATGTGATGTACTATCTACTGTTTCATCAACTTTATCATTATAATTTTTAGATAATTCTTGTAATTTTTCAATTTCTGGTTTTTTATCAATTATCTTAATAAATTTATTTGCTAAATTTGATTCATCATCAATTATTTCAATATCACTGTCATTATTATCATCATGATAGTTTGTCGTCGATTGACTTACTTGATTTAATTCACTTTCCTTTGCCCATGCTCTTTTTAATTCTTCATACGCAGGATTCAATTCTTCATTATAACACAAATCTTTGGCGTTTTTACTATTTAATAAAGGACTTGACGACGCTTTAGGTTCTACATTTTTATCAACAATTTTATCTTTATCTTGTTCATCTGGCTCATTAATTGAATAATCTTCGAGTTTGACATTAAGCGTTTGATTTTGTGTAGTATCAATTAATTTTGGTAACACAGTTTGTTGAGGAATATCAGCAATTATTTCAATATCACTTGATGAATCATAATCATAACTTTCATCATGTTCTGAAACAGAATTTTCATGCTCAATTGGACGTGATGATGCTGGTATTTTTCTATCAATTTTTAGACTAAAAAGAGTCAAATCAACTGACTTATCTTGAATTAAATTATTAGTATTATCTTGTTTATTCAATAAAGTTTCTGATGAATTTTTATTTATTGATAAATCATCTAGTTTATCAACTTTATTTGAATCATTATGCTCATTGAAATTTGTTGTATTTGATAATCTTGATAATACAGGTACACCAGGATCACGAGAAAATGGATGATCATCACCAAGACATGAATTTGTTTGTATTGCCATTGAGGAATACTGCTTTTCTTTGTTTAATGATTTTTTTTCATTTGTTTTTAACTGTTCTGTTGTCGTTTTACCGAGTGTTAATTCAATTGGATGATTATCGACAATTTTACTTAATGTTTGTGGAAGTTGTTCAACATTTTCGAGCTTTTCTGATTCATTTGGCTCGGTTTTCTTATTATTTACATCTTTTTCGCCACAAGCCAAAGTTTCTGATGGTTTCTCAATGACTGCCTGTTCTTTTGGTACACTTGGCTGTTTCAAAGTATCATCAGGTAACTGAATGATAACTGGTATTCTTTCAACACTTGTAAGTGGTTTGTAAGGTACAGAAGAAACATTTTGAACGGAAGCCGAAGCTGTAGCTGTAGTTGTAGTTGTAGTGGTTGTAGTTATGGTTGTAGTTGTAATTGTAGCTGGAGCAGGAGTTACAATTGTACTTGGAGCTGGAGTTACAGTTGTAGTTGGAGCTGGAGTTTTAGTTATAACTGAAGCTAAAACCGTATTTGTAGTTGAAGCAGAAGTAGTAGTTGAAGCAGATGTAGTAGCTGAAGCTATAACTAAAAGTGGAGGTGTAGATATTACTGATGTTGCAGCTACAACTGGAATTAGAACTGAGCCTATACCTTGTGATACAGTATTTTGAGCAACGCGTGGTAAATTTGAAGTTATTAATTGTTGTGAATTCCACATATTATTATTATTAGCATATGCAAGATTCATTGAATTTTGATGATTTTTTTGTTGTAATGATGTTTGATTTGGTAAAACTTGAGATGGTAACAATCCTGTTACATTTACTGATGTTAACTGTTGTCTTGGTACAGAATGATTAATAAAAATAAGTTGATTATTATTAACTATATTTTGTATTTGTGCTGATGAATTAACTACTTGATTATTATTGTTAATGTATTGTGAATTTTGAAGAACACCAACTGGTCTTATTGTCATATTATTATTATTGTTGTTGTTATAATTATAATTATTATTCACAGGCATTTGAGAATTCACTTGTGTTATTACTGATGATGATGATGATGATATTTTATTATCATTTGTATTAACTGTTGTACGTTGTAAAAATTGATTTGAATATAATTGTTGAGCATTATTTGTTGATGAACTTTGTGTATTTATCAATGATGAAGGTAACTTATTTTGAGCAGTTTGTACTGGTGATATTGTATGTTGTTCATTAATTGATCTGTTTTGAGGTGATGAATTTGATTGTATTTGTTGATTGTTTTGTTGTGTTTGATTCATTGAAATATTGTTCGGTTGAGAAACTGCTACATTAGTATAAGGTAAAAACAGCTGTGCTGTCGAACAAGCAGTATTTGATGATAAATCACTGCGTATTTTATCATTATTAGCTGTATTATAATCAACAGCAGTTCTTAATGGAACTTCTTGTTGTATTTGTGATACGTTTTGTTGCACTTGATTTGAATAAATGCATTGGCTTGACTGTGTAATTTGTGGAGGTAGTTGTACTATATTTTGCATTGTTTGAGCTTGTTGTGCTCTTGGTTGAGTTGTTTGAATATATACTAAATTACTCATACGTGGTACAGATTGATTTGGTCCAGCACAACGAGTATCTGTTTTAAATCTTTGTTGTATACCTTTTGGTAAATTAGAAATATATATAGGTCGTTCTACTTGACTTGTTTCAATTTGTTGTCCAGCAACTTGTTGCACTTGCTGTATACTTCTTGGTAAATTTTGTGTGGCTTGTTGATGCGAAGACATATTAACTGGTATTTGACAAGTTGGTACTTGACAATTCATAGTAGCAATTCGTGGAATATTTGTTGGACGATTTCTATTTTGTTGTGCAAGCTGCTGTTGTTGAATTAATTTCTGTTGTTGTGCAATATATTCCTGCTGTCCAATATGTGGCAACTGATTTTGTGAAGATTGCATTTGTTGGTGTTGTTTTGTAACTTGCTGTTGGTGTGCAAGTTGCTGAGCAAACTGTTGCTGTTGTTGAGCAAGCTGTTGCTGCTGTTGATTAGTAAGATAAATATCTTGTTGTACCTGTATAGATTTCTGATTTTGGGGCATTGCTTTTTTAACTGTTGGTGAACGAACTTGTTGACCACTAAAATTATCAAGTGACGCTGAAGGCAATCCTTGATTTTGTGATGCTCCATACGAGTATTCATAATTAACATTTTGAGGAACACTAGTGTATGATTGATAAACATTATTTGATACAGCCATGCTAGAGTTGTAATTTGCCATTTGTTGATTTTGTTGACGATAATGACCATGTGATGATATATGAACTGGTATTGTCATATTGTTGTTATTTTGTAATTGATTTGGTAATTGCTGGGGTTGAGAAATTTGTTGCTGTTGTGTTATTTGCTGAATATGTTGTTGGGATGTCTGTTGGATATGTTGTTGGGATGTTGGTGGAATATGCTGCTGTTGTGTTATTTGTTGAATTTGTTGCTGTTGTGTTAATTGTTGGATATGTTGTTGGGATGTTTGTAGAATCTGTTGCTGTTGTGTTATTTGTTGGATATGTTGTTGAGATGTTTGTGGAATCTGTTGCTGTTGTGTTAATTGTTGGACATGTTGGGATACTTGTGGAATCTGTGGTTGAGAAGCTCGATGAATTTGCTGTTGTTGTAATGTTGGCTGTTGCAACATTGTTGGTAATTTACATGGTGCTGTCATTTCTTGGACTCGTCGACGAACAATATTTTGAAATTCATTTGGTTTTGGTTTTTTTGCTTGATGTAGATCAGTAGGCGGTGGTACCAATTGACGTTTCAATTGATCTTGATTTGTATTTGATGATTGATAACTTTGTTGAACATCAACTGTTAAATGAAAAAAAAAAAAATCAAAATTAAAATCAAATGTAAAAACTGAATATATAATATTTTTATTTTTGTTACCAGTTGGTAATTGTTGAGTTGAAGAAATTGGACCGCCAGGATACGGAGGAGGTGGACCTATAAATAAATTAAAAATTAAATTCCGATTAAAAACAAAAAAACAAAAAAAATAAAAACTTACCCTGATTATTGTACATCGTTGTGTTGTTAACTCGAGTCGTAACTGGTGTTGTTGGGTAACCAGGTCCAAAAACATTTTCCAAATTTTTCAATGGTGATTGTTGAATTGTTTGTGCAACATTGCATTCAGCACAAGTTGGGTTTATGATCTGATTACTTAATAAATTTTCCTGTCTAACTTGTTTTTGTCTATTGTCTTTTTTAACCATATCAACAGGAGGAAGAAATGAAAAAATAAAGTCGTAATAACTAGAAAGTTCAGGTGTAATATTAAAAGAATCTTTAATAACTTTAATAATCTCACATTCATTTAGTTGATATGGTAATTTTTCCTTTTTAAATAAATCCGATAATGATTTAGCAACAGAATTTAAATTATTATCATAAGTTTTTTTAAATACAAGTATCAAATAATTAAGAATAATTTTAGCTTGTCTACCAATTTTTCCATCAGTTGTTATTGGTTTTGGATCACCTGCATACCAATCTCTGTTATACAAAAATGGCTGCATTATATCAGCTATACGAGACAATATTTCATCGTAAGTACATTGATAATCATCAAAATTATCAGATACATTAACTTTTAATTGATCATAGATTTTAGGTATACCAGTTGATTTTATTGATTTTTTTTTGAGTTTTTCAATTTTTTCATAATTTGGTAATGGTACTGGTTTTGGTGTTGCATCAGTCATATCAGCTAAATTGCGTACTTTAATAATACCCTTTATTTGTACTTGTTCATTATTATTATTATTATCATTATTGCATTCATTTGTTTTATTTGTATTTTTTTTTATGGCTTCCATTGTGGCTGTTAATAAACTTGATTCAAGACTCTTGGGATTATTAATTACATCATTAATGACACTCATTGCTTTTGAATCTACTTTAAACTGTGGTTTTGATAATTTATTATCAGCAACTTGAAGTGATTCTAATGGAATAAATATTTCAGCACCACTTTCAAGTTTTTGTGTTACACCTTCAGCAGTTACAATACAATCATCATTATCATTTGATGAATTAGTCTCATTGTTTTTTTTTATTGTTTCTGTCCAACAACCTTCAACAATAAGATCAGGATCTAATAATCTTACAACTTCTGGTGAATTTTCTGGACAATCAAGAGCAGCTTGACCAAGATCCAACTCATCATAATCTAATGTTGATTCTATATGTTTTTCTGTTTTTTTATTTTCATCATTATGTTTATTTAATAATTTTATTCGTGGATCTCTTGATACATTAGTATTTGTTTTGGCAGATGCTTGTTGATCGTCAATGGAATTACCAGTTGGTGAACTTATTGTTGATTTATTTTCCTCTTGATCGAGTAGTTTATCAGTTTCACTTATATTTTCAGGTGATTTTGTTTCATCACAAACATCATCAATAAATGGTAATGATTGTTTTTTCGATTCATTCAATGAATTTACTGATACATTTAATTTTTCATATTCACCTTGAATTTTACGATTTTTATTCAAGATATAATCATTTATACTTATTTTTTTGTTGATTTTTTCAGTATTTTCATGTTGATCTTGTGATGAATCATCACCTGAATCATTTGACTGACGTCTTAATTCTGATTCTAATCGAATATCATTTGATGAACGTTTTAAACATTTAGTGATTTTTTTCAATGTCCTATTAGGTATTTGGGTTTGTGCTTTTTTTGCACATTCTTTTCTACGTGAATCCTCAATTGTTCTTGCTTTAACTTGTTCAATTGATGATTCTTGTTGTAATTTATTTATACTTTTTATTGGTGGTGGTGATTTATTTATTGTACTTGGTACTCTTGATATTCTTCGTTTTTTTGATGATCCAACTTGTGTTGGTGTACGATGTCCATCATTTTGATTTTGTTTATCATCAACAATATTTTGAACAACTGGTGTTGATGAGTTGTTTATAATTTTTTTTGAATTTTCCTCAATTTTTTTAATGATTAATGATTCATCAACTGATGATCCACTTTTATCATCATCAGAATCGTTTGATGATGTTTTTACATTTTTTTCCAATGTTTCAGATGTATGTCTTGATCGTTTTTTGTTTTTTTTCTTCAATAATGTGTCTGATGTCGACAACTCAGAATTATTTTGAGTATCACAAATTTTTTTAGAAGGATGATTATCAATGGGTGATAAACCACGACGTTTTTTTGTTGATTTTTTAATTAAATTCATTATTCCGGATGTAATATCACTTGAACTGATATCTGGCTGTTCTACATCCGGTATATCTGCAATTTTTTCAAATAGTGGAGAAATGCCAATGACCTCAGTATCATCTTCTGCAGCGGAAAAACTTGTTGTTTGTTTTTTTTTAATTTTATCCATTGTTTCATCTGTTTCAAGATTTTTTGATGATAAATTTACATCCGATGAATTCCCTGAGGCAAGTAATCTTTCTTCAAGTTGCTCATCTAATTCTTCAGTGGTTGATCTATTTGACTCTTCAAATAACAAATCTGTTGGATTTTCAACTGATAATTCTGTTGGTTTTTCAACTGATAATTCTGGTGGTTTTTCAAATGATCCAGCTGATAATTCCGGTGGTTTTTCAAATAATTCAGCTGATAAATCTGTCAGTTCTTTAATTGGTAATTCTGGTGCGTTTTCCAATGATTCAGCTGATAATTCTGGTGGTTTTTCAAATAATTCAGCTGATGAATTTGTCAATTCTTTAACTGGTAATTTTGGTGGGTTTTCAAGTAACTCAGCTGATGAATCTTTCAGTTCTTTATCTGGCAATTCCGGTGGTTTTTCAAATGATGCTACAGGTGATTTATTTAATAATTCAACGGTAACGTTTTTTTTATTTGAACAATTAAATTTCAACTTTATAGTTTTTTTAATATGATTCACCACAAAGTCATTACCACAACCGTCATCAATTAAATCTGGTATTTTCTCCTCTTTGTTAGTTGAAAACTCATCCGGAAAACAATTACCAGGAAAGTAATCGTACTCAGGTGATTTTTCGCGATTGCTGAAAAATTTTAAAAAAAATTTATCAACATTAAAACATTAATATTATGATTAATTTAAAAAACAAAAAAACACAAAAACAAAAATATGCTTTTTGGGAAATAAAATAGAAGTAAATAATAATGAAGATGAAAAAGAAAAAAAAACAGCAATACAAAAAGCTATCAAAAATTAAATAAATATTCTACCTGTTAATATCAATATTAATATCATTAATTTCCCTTTCTGTAATATCACCCTCCTCTATATTATCATCAATACTTTCTGTATTCTCATCCTCATTATTATCATCTTCATCGCAACTTTTAATATTATTTTCGCTATCGTCATCCATGGATTTAATTACATCATCGACAGTTTTATCAACACTACTATCACTACCACCACCATCATCATCATCATTATTATTATTATTACTATCATTATCACAACTATCATAATTATTCTTAACATTTTCATCATCATTTGGATCTTGAATCAATTCATGACGGGTCACAATATCATCATTATCACTGTCATCAAAATTTGGTTTATATTCATCATGATTTTCAACATCTTTATCATTAAAAATGTTGTTATTTTTATCTTCAGCTTTGTCAGAAATTTTAATAATATTATCAAGACAACTATCAGCAAATTTACTAAGTTCTTCACTGTAAGAGGTACCGAAATATGATGATTTAATACAATTACCCTCAACCAATGCTTTTTTTAAATGTTTTTTTAAATCATCTGCATTATCTTTATCTGAATAAACAACTGGTACTTTTTTCAACAATTCAACAAGACATTGACGATGCATTAGCTTATATTTTCTTGGATCTTTCCATGTTATTCGATCTGAATCAATTGGTGGTCTTTTATAAACAACTTCAGTTCTTCGAAATGAACGTTTATATTCATCAGCTTGTACATATGATACTGAATATAAATTCATTCTGTTTATTTTAAAATATTTTGATTGCTTATTCATATCCATATTTGATTTATTATTTATTAAATTTTTGTTAATACCACTCAATAATGAACCAACCATTTTTATTAATTTTTATTATTAATAGATTATTCAATAATCACCTTAAACCATCGTGATGTTAATGACAGTAATAATAATAATAATTTTTTTCAATATCCATTTTAACAACTTCAACGAGATTTTTTTTTGTTTTAATTTTTCCCCGTTGAAATAGTCTGTTGTATTAAATTTTTGAAGAAATTCATTCATACATCACAACAAAGAAAAAAGAAAACCACAAAATTTATTTTAGTTAAAAAAAAAAAAAAAGGAAAAAAAAACCAATCTTTTGTTTTTAGAATTTTTTCGTCAGTTATCTAACTACCAACAAATAATAACAACAAAACAATACATATAACCAATTCTAGAAATAAAAGAAAAAAAAAAATAAGTTTAACTTTTTTTCTACTCACTAAGTAAAATTATTACAATAAACAAAAAAAAATTGTTAAGTATTAATTATTATTTTTTTAAATATTTATACTTTTTTGTTTGTCTTTTGTTATTCATCATTGGGTAGTAAAATAAAATAATTTGTTTCATAGATAAAATAACACGTGGTATATGAACGAGATACGGGAAAGAACTGAGGGCAACAGGCCATGAGGCCAAGAGAAAAAGCCGGGACAAATGTTGTTTGTGGGTGTGTATGTTGTTGTATAAAAATATAAAAATGTTAGAGAATGAGAGAAAAAAATTTAATGGAGAAAGAAAATTCAAGATGGGGGTAGATCAAGTGAGATAAAATATAATATGATGAGAGAAAGAAAATAAAAGGCAGATAAAAAGTGCGTGCGCACACAGGATGTTTTGAAACCGGACAATCAGAAAAAAAAAAAAGACAGAGAAAATATATATGAAAAAAAAAAAAAAACAACAGGGGGCTGACGTGACTGTAACCTGACCACAACGTCGACGGCGGCGGAGGAGGACACACACGAAATAGCACACGAGCCAATCACACATCGGTGCATCAGCACGTACCCCTTGTTTTTTTTTTTTTTCACTCTCTCCTTTGATACCTAGTAAAATACACCTCTATACATTGCGTGCCAACTTATTTGACTCAGTCTATCCTTGCAAAATTTTCACCCTCGCTTAACTGATTGCTTATGTTTCATCTATTGTATACTAACCCCCCCCAGGGACACAACAAAAGTCGCACACTATATTTTACTGTATTTCAGTGGTAATAAAATATGTATATAACTGTTTTTTTTTTTATTTTATTTTATTTCCAAGGCTACCTGTGATGCGATACAAATAAATCATAAATCATTTTAAAACTTAAAATTTAAATTTCGATGACAACATACTATACATGTATGTTATTATCTGATGTTTACATTATTTTTGGACTATTTTATTATTTTTTGCGACTTCTCGTTAATATTTTTTTCTCAACATTTATTTTCGTGAGAAATAATAATTTAAAATGTGAAGGCTAAGCGTGAAGAGGAAAAAAAAAATTGAAAGTCCTTGGAAAAGATTTTTATTTTATTGCATTTTGAGGTTCTTTGAAGGGTTTTTTTTTTTATTTTCCTTTTTCTCAGTCGTAAGGAAGTCTAGGTTTTTTCGTATTTTAATTTTATTATGACATACCTTATTACCAAGACTTTATGTTTAACGACAGACTGCAACCCATCAGTCCATGATTCACCAGTGTTTTCTACATTTATTATCTGCAATAATAATAAAAATATGTAATAAAATTTTTTCTTTTTTTTAATGATAGAAAGAACAAAAACAAAAATTGAGGGTAGATATATTGTATTAATTATTGATTTTTTAAAATTTATTTACGGAATCTATCTAGATGAAAAAAAAGAGTTTAATTAAGACTAAGTCCGGAATAATTTAGAAAGAAAAAATTATTGACAAAACTTAATCTAGATAAATAAAAAATTAAATTAGTTTTTTTTTTTATTTATAAATAAATAATAACTTTTTTTAATTTTCATATTGTTACTTATATTACTTTTTTATATTTTTATTGATATTTTTAGTAACCATGCGTTTCAGAGTGTCACAGACATAACACAGTGAGAATGGAGCAAAATTTTATGAACTTGTTATGCTTATATTTTTTTATAAGTATAGAAAATTTAGACTTCCAATATTTGAAATTTGAAATAAATATAACTATATTCATTTATAATATATAAGCTTTTTTAAATAATATGTATTGATAACAGTAAGAGGAATAAACTAATAATGTCATTTAGAAAAATATTTTATTTTAAACATTAAAACTTATCACTGTTTTTTAGCTTTGATGATTTTTAATCATTTATTAATATTTTAATTTTTATATAAATTTTTTATCCTCTAAATAAATAATAATAATAAAAATTTCTAATCTACAAAAATTAAATCAAACAGACTTTGTTTTTGAGTGCTTTGTTTGTAGTTTGTTTCTTTTGGGATTTCAATGTAAACTAAATAAATAAATTGGCGGTGACGAATTTTATTAGCGAGATACTTTGTATAATTTTTTTTTCTTTATGCATGACATTAATATTTAAATGTATTTTTTAAAAATTAAATATCAACGAAAAGCTTTAATTTAAAATACATTATAATTTATCATTGTTTAAATTGGTTTTTATTTTTTATTATTTAAGATATTTTTAATTTGTTCACAAAAATATATTCATGAATTACCTACCATTCATGAGGATGATTTAAATATAAATTATTCACTTGTATTCAAAATGTAATTTTGATATTTTTTTTAAATTTTATAACACGCTTAAATATAGATAAATTATTTTATTTACGCCCTGAAATATGAGCTTAGGCCTGATGCTAGTGCGCAACTAAACACTCTAATTTGCCGTTTTAACATTTTTATATTTACCAACACATTTAAAAAAAAAAAAAAATCTTCTAAATCTATTTTATATGTATAAATGTTAAAATTAGTAAATATATTATATGAAAAAAAAAAACAAACGCTTTGAAAAAAAAAAAAATTTTGATAAAGAATTGAAATGGAAAAAAAAAAAATATCTTCTGATTTGACTTTTATGGCGATTACTAATATTTGATGATTATTAAAAATAATAACAATAATTAAAAACGTGATATTCTATTTTAAATTTTTATCTTCCATTATATATATGTGTGTTATCATCGCATACTTACATGTATGAAGGAAAGAAAGTTGACGTGTTAAAAAAAAAAATTTTTTTTTTTTTAAAAAAATATAATTATTATAAAAAATTGCGATAAGATTAAAAAAATATATATGTATATTAACGAGCTGATATTTAAGTCAGATAATTTCGTTTGTTTTTTTTTTTTTTAATATACTAATTATTATTATTTGCATAAAAAGTGTGTTAATGAATGATTTATCAGCCAAAAGTATTAATACGTTTTTTTTTTTGATTTTAAAAAATGCATTTTAATTTTCAAAATATTTAGAATAATAATTGTATATTTTTTATGCCTAAAATTATATTGAATATAAGTAGAAGACTTGTGGATAAAATACGTGGTCAATGCAAGGTTAATTTATTGATTTTTATTAGACAAACAATATGTAAATATAAAGTGAGAAAATTCTTGTTTAGAAATTCCTTATTTAAATAAACTTGGATGGCTTAAAAGTTTATTTTCGACTTTTTCATTGTTCGTTCAAGGGTGTATTAGTTTAGTTTAGTCTTTTATAACTTTGGATTTTTGAATATTTTTATTATTTGAATTGGGATACTTGGAAAAACTAGGTTAACCACAGGTTGAAATGTGATGGACAACTCAAAAGAGCGAACCCTCCAAAATTATCTCATAGGTAATAAAAAATAATAAATTTACATAATAAACAGGGTTACAAACATTAGCTTTCTATGTATCTTAATTTTTACGATTTTATTTTTTATTATCTTTTATACTTGTAAGAACCTATTGATCTACTTTCACGTTTTTATTTTTCATTTTATGTCTTTTTATTATCAGTATTTTTTATTTTTATTTTTTTATTCGCATTAACTAATCGTTTGATTTATATTTATTTCTTACGTAAATTAATTTTTCTTCTATTTTTCTAGCTGGTGGTTTTGGTGGTATTTGTACGACTTTAATTGGTCATCCATTTGATACTATCAAAGTTCGAATGCAAGTTGTACCTGGCCTTTATATCAATTCGTTTGATGCGACTTGGAAAATAATAACACATGAAGGAAGAACGGGACTGTATAAAGTAACTTTTTAGAAAAATAGCTCATTAGTATAAAAGACCAGCGTAGATTTTTTTTTTTTTTTAATTTTTAGTTTATAATCCTCTTATCAATAATATTTTATATTTTTTCTTCTTGGTTTTCATATTCTTTGCTGGTTCTTCATTTATATAAAACTTATAAATTTCTTTTACTATTTTATTTATTTCATGAAAATTATTTTTTTTTATACAGGGTATGAGTGCACAATTGATTGGTATTGTACCAATATTTGCACTCAGTATTTTAAGTTATGAGAGTGGCAAAAAATTACTGACAAAAATTGATGAAGATGAACAGAATTTAAAACCAAAAAAATTATTTTTAGCTGGTATGTTTAGTGGTTTAACAACGACAATTTTTAGTGTACCTGGGGAACGTATAAAATGTCTTTTACAAATGCAGGTTTGTTAATATAAAATATATCCCTGAAAATGATATTGACTTTGATAAAATATTTTTATTTTTAAGTCTATTAATAAAATTAAAAATAATAAATTAAATTGACTACTTGTTTTTACATATTAAAAATTATTAAAAAACTATAACAATTTTTAAGAATATTATTTTTTAATTTATGTTAATAGTTTATCTCAAATATAATTAAAAAAATATATATAAATTTATGTTTTTGATTTATTTACGTTTTAAATTTATTAGCATTTTTAGTAATTAAATGTTCACTTAAAAATTAAGCCCATTTACTTCAATGCCAGCATGCATACTAACAGTCAGTTAATAAAAAATTTAACGACATTTTTATGAGCACGGGTGTTTAGAAAAATAGAAAAATAAGACACAACAACCAGTCATAGTCATTGAATATTAAACGAAAAATTATTACTATATTGTAATGTGAGAAAAAAAAAGTTTAACAAAAAAAATAATAATATAAATCTTGACAAAAATTTATATTTATAATATATAAAAAAATTAATGATAAATAAACAGAATATAAATAAAACATAAATTTAAATTAAAAAAAAAAACAATTTTTATTTATGGTTTTTTTTAAACGCAATAAACTTGTGACGCAATAAAAAAATAATATATATATATATATTAAACTGCAATAAAAAAAATATTTCCGGAATTATGATACTATTTTTAAATATGATGTTATTTAATAAGTATGAATATGTCATGTAAAAATGAATAAATTTAATTATCAATGTATTGATTTCATATTTATTTTTTTTTTACGTGACAAAAGGCTAAAAAAAAGAAAAAAATCTTTTCAGCCAATGCTTGTTATTCATTTGATGAGTTACCTATTTTTATTTTATTTTAACCCTCTTGTTAATTACTCAGCTTTTATTATGTATTTTAGTATATAATAGATTTTATTTCATTATGACATGAGTTACTTGACAAATCTTTTGAAGTGAAAATAACTCTACTTTCATAGAATGTTCTTTTTATTAATTTTTCAAACAGTTTTTTTTTTGCATATTTTATAAATATATATACATACAATCAATATGATTTTTCAATTTGAAAATCAATTACTTATTATTAGTTTTTTAGTTAAATACGTAAAAAATTTTATTAAAATTCAAATGAATTTATAGATTGAAACTGTTTATATTTTTATTTTATTTCTTATTAAATTTACATCATAATTATGATATAATATTTTTTTACTGTTTATTTTTTTTTTTTAGAATAATACAAAAAAATATCATGGTTTTTTTGATTGTCTTGTTAAATTATTACAAGAAGGTGGAATTAGAAATTTATATGTTGGAACCTGTGCAACATTATTACGTGATATTCCATCCAGTGGTATATATTTTGCTGTTTATGAAACTACAATGAGAACAATTCAACAAAATACAACTCAGGTTTATCAATAAAAAAATTATTATGTTAATTAAAATATTTAGATTATTAATAATATTTTTGGAAAAATGATTTTTATTTTTTGAATATCGATTATTTTAATTAAAGAAATCAATTTGGCATCCAATGGTAGCTGGTGGTCTTGCGGGTATATCTAACTGGATTGTAGCAATGCCAGCTGATGTTTTAAAATCAAGAATACAAATTGCTCATGTAGATAAATATCCACAAGGCCTGCGTTCAGCATTTAGAGAAATGATGAATAAAGAAGGTCCAATTGGGCTTTATCGTGGTATCGTACCAATAATCATAAGATCTTTTCCAGCAAATGCAGCATGTTTTCTTGGTATTCATGTGGCTCTTGATTTTTTTGATAAATTTAAATGAATTAAAAAAAAACTTTTTTTTATTATTTGGATGTTGTAATCTTAAATATACTATACATATAAATACCAGGGATAATGTTTCTTAGTCATTTTTGAATCATATCCAGACATTCTTAGTCATCTCGAGGAATTTTCAGTCATTCAAACATCTATCGAGCATTACTAAGTATTTAAAATTTACACTTAGTCATAGTTTTATTAAAACTCATGAGCAGATATGCAGATAATATTTTGTAATATGTAATAATTATAATTAGTTTACCAAGCATTATTGGTATATTGAAAAAAAAGGGTAAGTCTTAAAATTTTGTTTGGTATATATATATACCTATATAAGCATTTTGAAGCTTGAAAATAATCCTTGAGTAATAAAAATAATTATTACATGTATAGGCGTTTTTTTTAATGCTGAGTAACTTTAGTGATTGTCATAACTATATATAGTCATAAATTTAGCATTAAAAATGACTCGTTTTACTATTGAGGCATTTTTTTTCAGTAGTTACAACGACTGAAAAATTTCATCCCGGATATATGTTAATATTTAAAATGAGTCATTGAAGACTATAATAAATTCTTCCATCAGATAGAAGTCACAATAATTTTCTTTCATATGACTACTCAATGCCTGAAGAATTCTGTTGATCAAGATCGCGTAAATGTTTCTTGTCCACGTGGTTTTCTTGAAATAGTTGTAATTGGATATTTGACTCTCAGGTATATCCAATCGATAAAAAAAACTTTTAGCACAGAAAAAAAACACCCCGGAGAAATTTTGAAATTTATACTTGGGAATTATAGGAAGGTTCGATTTGTACAGGAATAAATATAACTGTTCACCAGGATCTTTTTGATTTAATTTACTGTGTGATTTTATATTATTATATTTATATTAAGAATTTTATAAATATTTTTATATTTTATGAAAATGAACTTAGATTTTATCGCAAAAGTATTCTCCTTAAAATGATGTTCCGCGTCGAACCACAGCTGTTTGTCGGTCCCAGACTGACCAAATTTTAATTCTTTTATTTTTAAATAAAACTACAATAAAATTTAGTATTTTTCAATATTACTCCGTTTTTTATGGCTACTTCGTGAAACGACAAAATTTCGAATAACATGTGACTAACAATTTAATTTTATATTTTTTCTAAAATACTTTAAATGACATTACTTTAATTTATGAACTCTTTTTAATAGTCCCTTTTTAACAATCTCGAATATTCCCACACATGGTCAATCAATGCATAGACTTTTCAAGTAAAAATCACGTAACGAATAAAACTATAAACTCAAGTTTCTCTTTTTTGGTAACATAACATATTTTTAAATATATTATTTGTCAAGAAATATAGAAAATCACATCTGTCAAACAAATGCACTAACGTCTTTCTAATACAGAGAATGATCGTAAAATCGACAATAAAAAAAGTAAATTTATAACTATTTAATATAAAATAAATTCATGAAAACGTCTTGGATTTTCCGGTCGTAAAATCTATATTTTTTGTTTACACATGGTACTTTTATGCCACTCTTTGGACCACACAAGGCCAAATTTTATGTCTAAAAATCCCTCCACCTACACATAGTTTTTTACCCTCTCTTGAACTAATTTTTGACCAATTAAAACAAATTTTTTTTAACTAAGTACACACCCATTTTTTGGACTTGACAATTTTCAACAAACTGAGAAATCAGTTGCTCTTCAACACTTGTTTACGTTACATCTCTAATTAATATTGATTCGCGTATACAACGGGATTTTAATTTACAACCTATCCTCCACATTCTTTGATAGCCCTGCATCAAACATAAGGCCTTACAACCCTTGTGAAATTATTGTGGTATATTTGGATACGTGTTGTGATACAAATGATATTAATTAAGAAGGGATGATCCACAGTGGGAACATCTTTCGACCAATAAAAATCTATGGGTCTCATGTGACTAACATGTTGTAGTTGCACATTTTAACAAAGCAACTCGTCATTATAGACATGCATAAATAAAATTGCTGATGATATATTTACTAAATTCAACAGATGTCTAATATCGAGTTACAACTTAAATTAAAAATGTTTTATATAACGTAAATGATAAAATGCTCTTGACTCTGCTGTATTGACCAAATATTATTTAGTTATTATTTACTTTAAGTGCTACAATATTGTGAGTACGTAACACTAGGCATAACAATATTTAGAATTTGAAATATTATATATTCCAGAGTAATCAGAATACTCGACTTGAGTAACTGAAAAATTATATATTATTGCGAAAGAGGCCAGGGAGCCTTGATCAGATTCAACAAACTTGATGCTAGTATAATTTATGTATATAATGAATTCAATCAAACCAATGAGATACCAAGTATAAACTACCAAGAACCGAAATACTTCAAATATAGTTATTTGTTTTATTCATAATAAGAACTCGATAATGAATTTAAGTATTAAACAATTAATTTTAGTTTTTTTATTTTTCAGTTGTCATATTGAATACTCCTGTTGAAATTTCATCTGTGCCAATTGACAATAAAACTTCATCGAAAACAACTGTATTCGTTGATTCATTTGTTGACGTTGAAGTATAATTTTCACTTGTAACTTGTAACGTTAAATTATCAATTGAATCATGAAAAAAATCCGATGAAAGCGATTGGTTTTGTCCAACAAAAAGTATCATTTTTTCATCATTATTATTTTTAATGCTTGTTGATGTTTCAGAAATTTCCATAGTGTTATTTATTTCAGGAATAATATTTTCTTTATTAGTTGTAGTAGCCACAGAGTCAATGGTAATGTTACGACCAGTCACTGTGGATATATTGATCTGAGTATCAGATGTTCCTGTCGTGTTTATAGTAACAAAGCCATTTTCAGTATCTATCAAATACGTTTGATAATGTAATTTTTTATCAGTATTATTTAGTGTGATTGCATCTAAAGATCCATTTAAATTCAAACTATCATTGACTGCAGTAGTCTCACTAAATCCATCGACAGCACCATCAAATTCCAATAAATTGTTTGAAGAAAAATTTAAACTCTTTTCGTATCCTAACATTAAATTTTCTAATCCATTTTTTGTTTCAATAGTCTCATTTTTATCATGATATCCATTGACAATTGTAAAATTTTCATTCTGTATATTAAAAATGATATTATATTTTTTTATTTAAATTTAATAATCCTTTTTATTGTGTGAGAATTTTTATGTATTTACCGATGTTTCATTTGAATATAAAATTGATGTAACATCATGTCCTGTCGTGCGTCTG
This sequence comes from Aphidius gifuensis, assembly GCF_014905175.1. NCBI lineage: Eukaryota > Metazoa > Arthropoda > Insecta > Hymenoptera > Braconidae > Aphidius > Aphidius gifuensis. The sequence goes on along the minus strand of NC_057789.1, from coordinate 10,200,685 downwards.
GTTAAAGGATCTATAATAACAACATTATGTTTATCAAATAATAATCCAGTTGAAATTTTTTCTGATGTACCTTTTTTCTCATTTTTTGATAGTGATGAATATTTATTTGATGATAATTTTTCATTATTCAAATAATTACTAGATTCAAGTGATGGTAATCCTTCTGGTATACCAAATGTATTTGTTTGATTATTATTTGCTTTATTATTAGTTTTTTTTTTAACATTTGATAATGTTTTTGATGAATTTGATGACTGTAATGTTTTCAATTGCGAGTTTATATTTTCAGCAAGGTAAATAGCACTCCAAGTAACACCAATCATGAATATTAAAAAATTTCCAACAAAAAAACACGATGGATTAATCATGTTTTGCGTTTTCGAAAAAAATCACGTATTTATTATTATTTTATTTTTTAACAAATAATATTAAACTGATATTTAAAAACAAAAAAAAATTATTGGTATTTTAACTAGGTTAATTGTCATTTGTTTAATATAAAAAAAAAAAAAAAATTTATCCTTGAAATTAATGAGAAAAAAAAATGAACAATACCCAAACCTATTGTGAAATTGTTTTTTTTCGCTAATTGTAAATTAATGATTTTGAACTCATTTCCTATTTAATCACAATTCAGAGGAATTTCGACTGTGATCTTTTCGATATAAATGTTTATCTTATCATTTTTTCCTTGACTTTATTTTTTTATTATTTTCTAAAATCATTTTCAGTGACAAAAGGATATTGATCACGTTCATCTAGTGTGATGCTCTATAAATCTATAATTTATTTCGAGAACCTGAAACAGAGAAATTTTTAATATCAAGAGTCGTGTGGTTCTTTATACATATAAGTTTATATGTTTATTTCTTTACTAAATAATTCGCTTTTAAATTTACCTCTAAAAAATGGTGGAATAAATACGATACCCGATTCGTCGGTGAAAAGACCAATCACAATACATATCAATATTATAAAAATCACTGAAAATCACAATAACATTGAATAACACTCTAACCTCAATACCAACTGACAGAATACAGATAAATATTATTGCCTATTAAATCCAATAAATTGATAAGGTAAACAAATTAACTTGTTTATTAATTTATATTAAAATAATTATCATGAATAATAAATGATTTATAAAATTTATGAATTTATCTGTTACAGATTTATTGATGAATAAGGCCAATATGAATTTTTCAGAATTTATGATACAGTCGTTTAAACATTTTTAATTGTCAACAATTTTTTAATAAAAATATAATTTTAATGATAGCTGACAAATTGTGTCGCATGAAGCGATAATTGAGCTGTAAATTATGCTGATATCATGGACTACTATTGTAGGACTACTTAGAAAAAAAATTGTACTTGGAATTATTTTTGGTTTATCGTTAACTTATTTTGCCATTTCACTTTTTGCTCATGATGTAAGTTGTTAATCAAAACAAAAAAAATTTTATCACAATAATTATATCTAATTTAATTTTACAGAAAATAAGTACAACTTTATCAACTTATGTGGATGATGCCGATGAAAGTATGATTATTGATGGTGATGATGTACCAATTGATGATGATATTGATGATTTCTCATTAAAATTATCTGATGCTGATGATGTTAATATAAGTTTAAATAATTTACAAGATTTTGGCAATATTAATAGTACAAATACTTCAAGATCTTGTCGAAATTCTATCCAGGTAAATTACAAAATTACAAAAATAAATTATATTTTTAAATGAATTAAAATAATGATTAATAATTAAAGGGAAAAGTCTTAATTGTGGATGAAAGAGGTTTTGTTTGTGCAAGAAAAGAAGTGCTTCCATCAGGATGTTGCAGTTTAGACATTGTAAATGATCAAAATAATGATAATTTTAATTTATCAAAAAGAGAAAGATACAGTTGTGATACATGTACATCACAGGGATGCTGTGCTATTTATGAATTTTGTGTATCATGTTGTCTTCATCCTGGAAAAGTATTTATCTAATTAAACGAAAAATCAATTATATTAAATATTTTCTAACAATTTAATATTTTATAATTTATTATTTTCAGAAAAGAATAAAGAAAGAATCCCACTTACCACAAAATCGTCGTGATATACAACAAAAATATCGTAAAATTGATGATACAATAAAACAACGTTTACGTAAACTTGATAAATTTCAACAATGTCTGGCTATTTGTCGTACATCAAGTGCCAGTGTTAGACATGAAAATACATATAAAAATCCAAATTTAAAATATTGCTTTACAAATCATGTAATTATTGGTAATCAACGTTCAATAAGTGATTCAAATAATAATAATAATGGCGATAATGTCGCTATTACATCTTCTAATGTCCAATTATTTAACCTTGATTGTTTTATTCCTTTATTCACAAACAAAACATATGACAAAATTTATTTAAAAAATTTATCATTTTTTTTATTAATATATATATTTTTCCAAATTATTAGTAAACAAAAAAAGATAATAATATCGATAATATTCAAAGTAGAACTTACACCTTTAAAATATAAATTATATTCAAAAAAAAAAAAAAAATAGTTTTAAAGATTTGACCGAAGACCTCGAACCAGAGATGATTTAAATTTCCAGACATCTTGATATTTGATATCAACACCTGGATATCTTTTTGCCATCAAATCTAATATTTCTTTCTCAATATTTTCCTGAAATGTTCCCTTTACCTGAACAAAAATAACGTTAATTTTATTATTTTTTTAAATTAAAGGAACACAGTTTCAAGGACTTTTTATCGTTTGTATATAAAAAAAAAATATTACATCAATATAGCTACACTCAGAAGCTGCGTAGTGACATGAAATTGCCTTTCTTGTTCTTGAAGATTTATTAACACCTGAGCCATGTATCAAGAGAGGATGAAAAAACACTGTGTCACCTGGTTTCATCTCAAGATCAATCCAAATCATTGAACTTGGTAAATCCTTGTAAAAAGTAAATAAATAAATCTAATAAAAAAAGTAATTTAATATTAATTTAATACGTACTTGAATACCATGATAGAATTTATTAACGATTGCATTTTTTGGATAACCATGAGGATATAGTTTATTGAGACGATGTGAACCAGGTGATACAAATAAACATCCATTTTCAACATTACAAGGTTCGATCGCTGTCCACGTAGCTACGATATTATTAGCAGGACGAAAAGGAAAATAATACAAATCCTGATGTGGTGGATGTCTAAATAAATAAATATTATTGATCAGTTATCCAAAAATAATATTTTTTAAAAATAAATACTTGAACTTTTATAATATTCAATTGATTCATTTTTTTTTTTTTAGGATGGCTTTTTTTAAATTGACCTGCTACTATTTTGTCCGGCATCTGGTGGTTTTGAAATGAGCATATTATGAACGGCCATTATATTTTTTCCAATTACACTCTCAACAATGTCAAGAATATTTTTATTCTCAATATACCGACGGAATACAACATCATGATTTATATCTTGAATTTTGTTGACTAATTTTTTATCAGCGATATCACGCATCACAGTGATCGAGCCTTTTTCAATTTTTCCATCAGCATAATCATCAAATCTTTTTAATCAATGAAATATTTAAAAAAATTATTTTTCATTTACATATATGTATAAACATAATTATTTACTGTCTTGAAAAAATATATACCTTTGACTGCAGTCGTCTAATAATTTTTGAGATATTAATTTTGGAATTACAAGGTAGCCATTATTTTCGTAAAATTTTCTCTGATCAATTGTTAATTTTCCATTGTTTTTTGTTAAAATTAGTTCACCATTCATGCTTGATATCTTTATTTTTTTCCTGAAACATCAATAAAATATGTATATATTAATTTTTTTATTTTTTATTTTCCAATACGCATACCACAAGTGGTTGTTTAAATAAAAACTATGAAACACTAGTCGAATAAAAAGGGTAAAATTCACCCCTTAACAGACGCCGGCGCATTGTCATTGATCAGCACGTGGCATCAAAAGACTTTCTGTCGAATAGTCAGACAAACGGTGACAAACCGTGCTTCTTGTCTTTTCGTGATTTTTACCCCTCAATATAATAAAAATATAAATAAACAAGCAATTTTTATTTATTTTTTAAATAAAAAAAACTAAATGATAATTTTTTTTGTTTTTATTTTTCTATATAAAAATATTTATTGTAAAAAATTTTTTTGTTTAAAAAATTGTGATAATAATTTAAAATTGTGATAATGATATTTTAGTTTAATTAGAAAAAAAATAATGACAATATAAATGACGTGAAAATAGTTCATAAATTAATTTAATTTAGATGTGAAAAAATTATTTATTTTTTTTCGATATAGATAATTTTTTTTTTTCAAATTTTCATTGTAGAAGAAGAATTTAATGCAAGGGGAGTTTATTGATGTGGTGAGTTTTTAAAGGAATGCAATAATATTAAATTGATTTATGATATATTAAGTTATTTAATTTAGTAAGCCAAAAGTACTAATGAATATTTTTTTTAAAAATATGGTGAATATTAAAAATGATAGAAAAAAAAAAGTGAAAAACAAGTTTATAAAGTCATTCAGAGACAATCGATGGTATACTGTGTTTAATATTATAGTGACGAGGTCTTCAACCTTACATATAATGTGATCGACATTATCACTATATACATGTATACGAAAGGCACCTGTTAAAAAAAATATATATATATATTTAGTTATTTACTTATATAGAAATTAATAAAATTTCCAATATTAAAAAATGCCCAACTTTTTATGAAAAAATAAAAAAGACAAATTAAAAAAACAAACAAACACAAATTATTTAATTAATTTAGAAAAAATAATAATAAATAAAGACCTCGGTAAAAAAATTTTATTTAATCAACAATGGAATATTATTGATTATTCATTTAATAAATAATTTCATTTATCTGAGTGAAGTTGATAAGAATAGATCCATAAAAAATTCATAGATGTATAAATTATTTGAGTCTTGAATAATTTTCAAATGGAGTATATCTATAATGAGTGTCTGCTCCAAAAAAAAAAAAAAAAAGAGATAAAGAGATAAAAAAAAATAAAAAAAAAAAGGTCAGGAGGGTGTTGGTGGTTCGTATTAAACACGAAAAAACACTCGGACCAAAAGGTAACATCTGGATTAAATGGCATACGTGTTTTTACGAGTCGGAAAATATACTAGATATTAGATACGGGAAACCTACACAATTTATATGTCTATATATGAATGTATATATTTGTTTTTTTTTGCAATTTGGCTAGACACCTTGGCGACAAAATGAAAGATAAAAAAAACAATTCTAATGATAATATAAAAAAATTTGTAAACTCAGCGCATCAAATTAGCCAATTGGACAAATTTCAATTATTTTTTTTAAAAAGAAAATTAAAAAATGATTGATTATTGAGAAAATAATTTAACGTCAATTTTCAAAACAATACGAGTTATTGAATTTAAAAAAAAATTACACACAATTATGGACGTTTCAATTTTGATTGAAAAAAAAAATTCATATAAAAGTTAATCTTTTTATTTATAAAAAAAAGAAAAAAAATAAATAAAGAGAAAATATTTTTTGATTAAAAAATCAGTGTACAAAATAAATATAAATATTTGAGGTGTAAAAAATTTATTCAATAATAAAATGAACATAAATTTAATATCCTCAGGGAATATTTTTCTAAGTTAGTACTCATTTTTTTATTTGTTGCTCTTTTGATTTTTTTTTCTTTTTCATTCTTCAAAAACAATATTCACAAAAAAATATATTTATATTTTATTATTTCCTACTTTTCAATTTTTGCCACCATCAGTTTATCAAAACTTTTATCCATTAAGTCATTTTAAAGCTCTGATATATGTACATATACCTATATAACTTTTTTTTTTTTTTTTGTTTCTTCATATATTTTTATTTTTTACTGTCATGGTAGATTGAAATATAACGTTAAAAAAATCAGTACATTTACGATAGACAATAACATACATATGAATCAAATAAAGACAAAAGATCCAATGCTAATAATAAAAAAAAATATAATATAATGAAAATAGGGGATGAAAAAAATCACCTGTCAGAAAATGAAGAAAAAAATTCAATAACATTTCTGATGGAGATAAATTTTCACCGTTTAAATATTTCATTCATTTTTTTTTTTTTTTTGACGAATAAAAAAAATTTTTTAAACCAATGGTTTTTACAATTTAAAATAATATTTATACAATTCTTTTTTTTTCTTTCGTTGAACAGTAGAAAAAAATCAAGAGGGTCATGTCAAGGCTAGAAATAAATTTATCGATACTTATTTTCACGGTTGAATTAATTGAAAATAAAAAATTTAATAATAATAATAAATAGTTTTAATTGTTAGCAAGCTTGCAAGTTTAAAAAAATTTTTTTTTTTTCGTCATCTCATTTTCATAATTGGAGAACGAAATTTGACAATTAATATGCAAAGACAGGATATAGGAGCCCCAGGTGGCCAACAATGTCAGCAATAAACACACCCCTTGGTGTTTAAATGTCAAATAAAAATGTCGTGTGAAAATTAACCAACTCTCCTTGTTTTTTTTATTTTTTATTTTTAAAAAATTTATTTTTAAATTGTCATCTTTTGCAGTAAAATTTTCTAATGAATTTATCTTGAAGTATTTTACTCATTTATTCATCTAATTTCTTTTTTTTTAATCATTTTTTTAAACATATAAATATCTATATTTTCAAAACTTGTTTCCTGTCTTCGTCTCCGTCCAATATCGTCGACGGAAGGAATCGCGTGCTAACTTACAAAAATAAACATAAAAGAAAAAAAAAAACATTAAAATCTTAAACAAATAAAAAAAAAAAAAAAATGTAATATTTTTAAACATGTAAAATAATATACGGAAAATAAAGATACATAAAAAAATATTGAAGTTTTTTGATTTGTCGAAATAAGTAGGACATGATCAATAGGACCAGTTTCAATTCGGCATGTGGTTATTGAAATAAATAAATAAAAAATCAACATTGTCAACTTAAATTGTTTATATTAAATGAAAAAATTTAGCGTAAACAATTGAAACTTTTTTATAAATATTTTATTTTGTGCCTAAGGTAAATAATTAAAAATCATACAAGTAGAATCCATTTTAAAATGACTTTTTAATATATTTCTGTGAGAAACACTTTTTATAATTAAATATTGATATTGGAAAATAAATAAGAAAAAAAATATATAACAAAAAAAAAACAATATACTTATATATAAGTTGATGGATTAAATCAAACTTTGAAAAAAAAAAAATTTATTTTTTTTTTTACAAATATAATAAAACAAATAAAAAAACTAATCAACGATATATTAATTTTCTATCTCTATAAAATAAACTAGATATACAATTTTCTTAGAAAGAAAAATAAAAAAACTTTGTAAATTAATAAACTGCAATTGCGAGAAAATTAAAAGTTTTAATTTTTTATTTGAAAACAATTGGATTGTTATCAAGGTAATAAAAAAACCCATAAAAAATTCAATGTTAATAATTGATTATAAATAATTTACATAAAAAAAGTAATACATTATTTATTTATACATTATAATTAATTTAATTACACTGTAATTATCAAATGAAATAATAATTGAAAAGTTGAAATTTAATGTATATAAGTTTGACATTTGAATACAATAAATATATACAGAATCAAATGAAGCATTGAATTACGTTAATTATGATAATTGGTAACTAATGACTGACTCATCATTGAATCATAAATGACACATTACATTTCAATCGATTTATTTATTCAAACACTATTAAACAATCGTTGCGTGACCCATTTCAATCTATTTTAGAAAAAGAAAAATTACTAAAATATATCATGCGAAAGTAAAAAAAAAAAAAATGAATACTCCAATTTAATACTTTATTTGTATTAAAATTAAATAATAAATTCTTTGAATTATTAATGCCAAAATTAATTGGAAAATATTTGGGTCAAATTTAGCATTTTATATTTTTTTTGTCCATTCAATTTTAAGGTTATTTATTCATTAAATTAATTATTAATTTTTTAAAAAATAACCAAATGTTATTACCCCAATTATAATACTAATAAATATCATCCATGCACAAAAATAAACACAACAAGTGTAGATAAATCTTTTCAAATAAAACTCTTCAATATTATCATTTTCATTGTAAGAAAATTGTCGTACATTTTTATCGTCAATAACAACGGTTGGCATTTTTTTGTAATTTTCAAAAATAATTATTTAAACTTCTTGATAGGTTAAATTCTGATGGAAAAAAAGTTATAAAAAATTTCATTGGTATTTATTGATGCAAATTGATCATTAAAATACCAAATCTTTTTTAGTTATGACTAAAAAAGTAATAGTAAATTATTTTAATACCATTGAAAGTTTATCTCTTCAAGTTTTTCAACTGCAAACAACTGATTTTTCAGCGTCACGTTTGGAATTTAAAAAATAAAAATAAAAAAAACTATTTTTAATTTTTTATTTTATTTATGGAAAATAATAATAAAAAAATATTGATCAAAGTCTCCAAAAACGTGACGAATAATCAACATTTATTTGTCAGGAAACAAAAAAAAATAAAAAAAAAAACAGGAGCGTTTATGTTCTCGAGGTCTGTGTGGTTCAAGGTCTTTTATTCTTATATTATTCACGATACTGATCGAAGAAAAAAAAAGGATGTCCGATGATGAGGTAAATTTGTGTAATCAATCATTCCACCCTTCATTAATTAAATTTTAACATCTGAGAAATCTTAATATTAAGTTACACATTTGTATGAATTAATTTTCTCAAATATTAAATTACAATTTTAACAAATTTATTAAAGTAAAATAATTTTTCATATATTTTTCATCAATTATATAAATATGCTTATATATTTTAAGCCTAAAAATTTTTCTCTCTCAAAATTGAGTAACAGTCTTCTTGTAAAATGCCCATTTCAAAAACTCAGTAGGTATACGACCTTTTATCTTTTGTGAAATTTTTTTTTTTTTGTACATAATAAAAAAAAAAGAATCCCCGCCAAGTTTACAAGATTTCTCAATTACCCCGCGGCACTAAAAATGAAAAAAAAAAAAAATGTTCTAAGAAATTTTTCCGAAGGGAAAATCAAAAAAAATAAACCTTTTTTTTTTTTTTCAATAATTTTGTTTGAGAATAAAATCAAAATTACCAAAAAAAGATAAGATATTCATTACGTTATTTCTTTAGACAAATTATGAAATGCCGGCGTTGTTTTTTATGTCAAGAAATTGCAAGAAAAAAGTAAAAAGAAAAAAATTTAAAAATAAAAAATAAGTGCATCACTTGCGGGGTTGGTAATTCAAATGAAATAAAGTAGATAAAATGGTAAAGTAGAAAATTGAAATGATGAGACATTAAAAAAAAAAAATATAAATAATAATAAAAATATAAAAAAAAGTTAAATCTCAAAAGCTTCTCAGATTTATTTAGTAAAAATTGAAAAATTCGATTCATCATGAAGCTTTCATTTATACGAGCCATTTTTTTTTCTTTTGCAATAGCTTCTGAAATAATAATAATAATAATAATAATAAAAATATTCTAAAAAGGCAAAAGAAGGAATTTTATCAATTTAAAAAAGTTGTATGAGTTGTATATTTTCATCCATTGGGGAGCAACAGAGTCGACAATCGATCGATCTATATGTCTTTCCAACGAAAATAAAAAAGTGAAAAAAAAAAGTGTTACTATGACACTTTGTTTTCCTCAGTATTACACACTCAGTATTACTCACCACTGATCGATTTTTTTTAATATACTATTATTATTACTATTTCATCAAATTTTCAACCACCAAGGTATCGTGACTCACGAAATGTTGATAACTCATTTTTTTTCTTTTTTTTTTTCCATATATTTATGAATCATTTTACAATAAATAAATAATTTACAATTAAACGGAAATACTTGTAAAAAAAAAGAAAAAGTAAGTTTTTTATAGTTTTGTGTTTTTTTTTTTTTTTTTTTGAGTTATAAATAGAATTTAGGGTTGGTTACTTCGTAATGGATAAATTGTTCTGATTTTTCATGATGGAAACCACCCCTTTTGTAAGCACACACACCTTACACCCCCAATTGAATTATTATTATTATTATTATTATTTTCATTGAGAAAAAAGATGACTTGATAGACTTTATATATTTTTTTTAATTCAAAATTTTATTAATAAATGATATTTTTATAAAGAAATTTTCCAGATCTATGAGTTAATTTTATGAGATATTGAGTAAAACATTTCCGGACATGTTTATTTGGTCAAGCGTATAAATGATGAAATGCCTTTCAAAGAAGATAAAGGTTGTAGTTCAATTGATAAAAGTAAAAAATAAATTCTATACAATAAAAATCGTCAAAAGAAATCATAAAAGTTATTTGAAAAAAAAAATCGACTTTTATGTTATATTTTGAATTTTTATTTCTATATTATATATATAAAAAATATAAATAAAGAAACATATAATATAAATAGTAAAATATATTTTTCAATAAATAATAAAAAAAATTATATTTTAAATGACATTTAATATCAACTCATATTAAATTGCAACATCAATCATGAAAAATATTGAAAAATTTCATATTTACCATGTTGAACCAATATTTTTATTTAAAAAAAAATCCATTAAACTGACCTCAATATATTTTGTTTATACAGTAATTTATTTATTTATTTGTTTTATTTACTTTATCATAATAATAAAACCTAAATGATACTTATTATTTATTATATATATTTTCATGATACAAAATATTAAGATTGAGTAATCATTGAATTAAAATTACCTGCGGATAACCAAAAATTTAATTAATTAACAGAGAGAAAGATGATAAAGAGAAAAATATTGAAATTAATGATGTCAATTCACTAAGTAACAAGTTACGATACAATAAGCAAAGTTATACATATATCTATGCTTTTACACAATTTAATATAGTGGTTAAATTGTAGTGGTAGGGTTTGTGATATAGTAAAGCAAGAGGTTCGAAGGGGTTGATATATATATAGAAGGATACTAACATCATCAACAAAAACACATCAATGTATATATCGTACTTTATAGTTTGTCTAATAGTCGATAATGGAACCACCGCGCATACTAAATAACGATATATATATGACTTCATCATGCGTTTTCCAACATGCTATCCTAACAAAGAAATTTCATTAATTTATTTTTATCTATCATTTTTTATTTATCACTTTTATCAATATTTTAATTCAAAAAAAAAAAAAAAAAAACTTTATACATTTTTACTTTATACAATAATAATCATAGATATATAAATTGACATATTGACAAGCTTTATCAAACAGAAATTGACAAATAAAAAAATTATAGAAAAAAAAGAAAATATCTATAAATAATCAAGCATTATTTTTGTTGTTACTTTATTTACAGGTAAAAAAAAGTACGAGCTGGTTCAGTTAAATATGGATTGATGATAAATAAAAGATAGCGGTATGGGCCCTTGGGCCTTTGGTTTACCACTTTTCCTCATATCAGCATTGGGCCTACTTGTCAATTCTTATGTACTTCTTGTTGTTCTTGGTCTGCGAAAACAGGTTATTTTTTATTATTTAAAAATTTATATGGTTTTTAAATTAAAAAAAAATATAATAAATTGGAGTGATTTTTGTAAAACAGAGTAAATCAAAGACAAATTAGTATGCAAGGAAAATGATGAAAAAATTTTCTATGATTTTCTAGAAAAAGATTGTAGAAAATAAAAATAAAATCATTTTCATCAAAAGTATCATTTTATAAAATATAATAATCGATTGAATAATTTTCTTTTCAGCCCCAACAACAACAAACAGCAAATACACTCTTGCTAGTTCATCTTAGTGCTGTTGAATCAGCAGTTTGTATTGTTTCAATTGTATTCAGTATAAGTGGATGGCCCATAACTGACACATGGTGTATGTTTCATGGATTATTATTGACGTTATTACATCCGGTTGCACTGTGGACGGTGACAGGATTAAATTGTGATAGGTAAATTTAAAAATAAATATATATAAATATAAATTGGTTAAAGTATAAAAAAATGAATTATTACTTTTGAAGGTATTATGCAATTGCATCACCACTACATTATACAGCAAAGGTATCACCGAAACGTATTACAATTGGTCTTATTGGTTCATGGACAATTGGATTGTTGCTTTGTTTACCTCCATTGTCGGGCTTTGCACCATCATATGAATATAATCCAGGTCTTGGATGTTGTATACCTGATTTTGGTAACAATAGTTGGGGTATTAGTGGATTAATATATTCAATTATTTATATATTCATTGGTCTATTGTTACCGGCAATACTTGTTACAATATGTAATTTACGTATTTTAAGTATTGCCAGATATCATCGTCATCGTATTGCAAGTGCAATTTATGAAGTTACATTGAGTGCACAAGTTACAATAACACATCAAAGAAATCCATTTTTTATACCAACAATTACAGCACCAAGTTCTGGTGGACCACCAAAATTTCACAGTGCAGCAAGTACAGTAAGTTAATTATTTATTTATTTTTTTAAATAAAAAAAGTTTTGAAATAGTTTTTTTTCAATATTTCTTAAAATTAAAATGATCTTTAGCACAAAGAAATATTTGTTTGATAGAATTTTTCATCAGAAAATATAATATTTGAATTTAAAAAACTCAGCAGTTGATCTCGTCACTTGATTGACCACGTATTTTTATTTTTATTTATTTTTAACAAAAAACCCTAAAATATATTTTTTTTAATACTAAAATATCAAATACCTTTGTTCTTCGTAAACTTAAAAAGCTATAAAAATTAGAGCAACATTTCATCTATAAATTTAAATTTATATTTTTTTAAGATTATTCAAGTTACAATACTTTAATTTATGTATTTTTTTATAATAGTTTCTTTCAAGGAATAACACAATTCCCACACATGGTTACCAAGTGCATAGACATTTCAAGTAAAAACCACATATGTAATAAAATTAAACTATAAATTATAAAACCAATAAAACGCATGAAAAAATATTTAAACGGCAATTTTAAGTTTTTTTTTGAATTTTTAAGTACTTGTAATTTAACACCATTCTTTTAAATCCACACAATTTTACATCAAATTCCCCATCAGCTCTTAGTAAATATTAATGATTTTTTACGTCAAACTTCAACAAATTTAAAACTATATATACTCGGTTTTAGTTGCTTTTCATTTCTATGTACGTCATGTTGTTACATCTTTGAAAACAAATATCGTGGTAAAGTTGAATACATGGTATGATATTTTCCTAATAAAGCATTTGATCAAATAAATATTTTATCGTTTTAAAAATCATTTTAATTTTATGAAATATTTTTAAAAAATTATTTTCTATTTTTCCCATATTTTTTTACATAATAATTCATGATTAAATTATCCTGTCGTTTTGATGCACAAAACGATAACGGTTTAATGTCATTTTGGTCTCTTTATTTCTGCTAGGAAATATCAATAAAACATTATTGACAATTCAATGACACGAATTGATGATTTTAAAAAATACCAGATTTATTTTTAAATATTAATTTGATAAATTGAAAAAAAAAGTAAATTCATCGATGCAATTCAAATCAAAGCTAAAGCATTTCTTAAAAAAAAAAAAAAAAAAAAGCAATAATAAAAAAATGACGACATGACGTGATAATATATCATATGTTCATTGCGTATATGTTAATCATTCACACATGAAAACTAATTAAACTTTTTTTTTTTTGATTTTTAGGTCATGCAGTTAGTCGGATCATTGTATTTATTGTATTTACCATATTGTGTATTAATATTATGGGAATTGGTGTGTAATGGTAAACATTTTCATGTTCATCCAAAAATACTGTCCTTGGCCTCACTATTATTGGCCAGTTCACCACCCATTAATGGTTTATTATATGGCCTCAAGTCACGAACTCTACGTCGTTCTGTTCAGAATTATTGGCGAAAAAAAATAACGAAATCCGAATTGCAGCAGGTAAAAAAAACTTGTGTAGGCAAAATAAATCTACTTTTATTAATACAATTAAATAATTTAGGAAATTCAAGCAAGAACACCAAGTGTAGCTGGATCAAGAAGACCATCAGCAAGTGGTCCAGTATCATTATTTCCATTTCCTCCACTTCAAAGAAGATTAAGTGAAGCATTATTAAATTTAGGAACAAAATCACAAAATTCTGGCTTTGATAATAATAACGTTATTGGTTTCAATAAAACAAAACTTCAATCAGCAGCATCATGCAATACATTACGAGTACCAACAACTGAATCAAGTAATTTTATTATATTATTTAAATTATTTAAATTATTTAAATTATCAATAAATTAAATTTGGCTTTTTTATTATTTTTTTTGGAAGATGAAAGTAACACAAGAGTTGTGAGAACAAGCACAAGTGCAGCAAGTTTAATGGGTCATTTTAAAAATGATAGAGAACAAGTTGATATTAATTTATCAGTATTTGATACATCAAAGAAAAGTCCAAGAATATTAATAACACGTACTGAAAGTTTAGATTGTGATAGTCCAATTATAAAACGTACAAGTATTACAAAAAATAAAAATTCCATCATAAATGAGAGTAAGTTTTGTTAACTCTAATTACAACATTTTAGGGTTTTTTATTTTTTTCTGCTTGCAATAAATTTATGCAATTATTATTTCAATAATTTTTAAGAAGAACGTGGATTGAGACAAATGAGTGCAGGTAGTGACAGCAGTACTGGCAGTAGTGAAACAAATGTTTGGACAACAAAAATATTGCCAAAAACAAGTGGTACTAATTTAAATAATTCAATGGACAATTGGCCAACTGGTAAACGTTTTACTCGTGTTAGAACACTTGAAGATATGATGCTTGCTAGTAATCGAGCTAGTAATAATAGTGAAAGTAGTGATACAACTGATACAACAACTGCCACAACAATAGCATCATCAACATCAACAACAACAACGATTTTACCAACAAAATCAATAACTATGGTATTTTAATTTATCTAATATTATTTAATTTATTAATTTGATTAATCAGTGATTGTCAAAAAATCATTTTTCAACATATAGAAAATATACATTGAAAAAAAAGTTAGTGTAAGGTTTTTTTCACTTTTTCAAATGATTATTATTATTTTCTTTCTATTCATTTTTTCATGCTTTTCAAGGGTGAAAGAAAAAATGTCATTACCTAAGATAAATATACAACGAAAGTTAATCTTCAAAGTTTCATTGTCTACCAGGCGACAATCCGTCGCCTATCGGTCCCTTGGAAATACAGCAGGTGATAAATTGAGTCTATGCGAAAATACGACACGCTTTTGAAAAACGGTAAAATCATTAAACTCGAAAAGAAAAAATCAACCTTGTATATAAGACAAAAAAAAAAAATATTGTCAGTTAAAATTTTTCATGTGTATCAAATTGTTATTGCAGGTCTAAACATTATAAACAAAAATTTGATGCAAAAAAAAAAAAAAAAAGGAAAACTTAAAAGAACAAGTTTTTTTTTTTGTATAAAATATAACGGTGAATTTTTCTTTTGAAAATTGTTATGATGCTTTAACAAACGAACAATAGCTTAAGTGTATATCACTAATTTTAAAAAGCGTAGCGTATTTTTGCACGGTGAGTCTCAATTATCTTTTTTGTAAAATTGAACTTTTCTAAATTTCCGGTAATATGCATGAAAAATTTTTTCTTTCATCCTAAATAATAATAATAATAAAGTTCTATAAGAAATAATAACAAAATATATACTTTATTATTTTCAAATAAATTTTTTTTTAATTTTTCTTTAAATTTTTTGAATTATTTTTTAGTTTCTAAATTTAATTGATAAAATAATTATTTATTTATTCATTAAAAATATTTCAGTTGTGTATAATTATTGTGTATAATGTTATTGACCTCACATTTTAGGCAAACGAACAATCAACATGTGACGATGAAAACTTGAATGATAAATTTCATATAAGTAATGATGACGGTGATGATAATGAAGAAAGTCAAACAAATTGGAGTAGCAGTGATGATAATGATAAATACATTAATGATGATATTAATAATGATAATTATATAAAAAAAATTAAAAATGATAAAACTGGTCATACTAAAAAATATAATAATTATAATTGATAACAAAAAAATTATAACTGATGATAAAACTAAAGAGGATCAATTGAGGCCACTTTTACAACCTCGTTAAATAATTTTATAAATTGCTTTTTCAGTTTATTTGATTTAATATTTTTTAAACAAAAAATTTATTATTTTTTCAAAATTTCTATTTTTTATTTTCATTCAAGTAAATTTGTCAATGAAAAAAAAAAAACAATGCGTGTGACATATCCAAACAGTATTTTTGTACTTGTGATTCGAAAAAAAAAAAAAGTTATATATATCATATATAAAAAAAATAAATTATATCTTTGAAAAAAATGTATTTATTTAAATAGAAAAAAAGTTTTTCAGTAAAATATAAAAATAAAAAAAAAAACCATCGATAAAGTTAAATATCGATTTAACGGATTTATTATCATTAAATACTTGGGGTCAAATAATTTTTATTTATTTTTGAACTATAGTTTAATTTGTAGGCCAATTAATTGGTGAAAAATTATATCATCGTGTAGTTTATATATATACAATAAACTTTTAAATTATTTGTTGAAAATAAATTGGAAAAATAGAAATAATTTATATTAGCTGATAAATGAAACTTGAATTTTTAAATATTTCTCGCTGGTTGAGAATATGTGTTCGTGATTGTTGAAAAATTAAAGTGACTATTAATTATTAATTTGTAACTATTAAATTTGTCCGTTTATGAATATTATTATATTATAAAAAACTAATAGTTGAGAATATTGTGAATGATGAATGAATAAAAATATGAATAAAAAACAGTTTAACTAGCTGAATGTTTATAGATTTTTTTCCCTTATTATTTTTTATTTCAAATTCATGAAATGCATTTATTGTGAATATTTCTTTTTGATCTATTGGCTTTGCCAATGCCCCAATGACAAATTTTTTTCGAAATTGTCAGTTAATTTACTTTTTTTCTGTCACTTTTATTTTTCTTTTGCAATAAAAAATATTGATTAAAAGAATTTTATCATCACAAGCTGCAAGATCATAAAACCTTTCTTTGCTCATAAAGAAATAATTATAATACAGGTATGATAAATACATGTATAGTGTATAAAAAAAAAAAAAGGACTGGAATAAACACGCTCGGCACACGCGGGTTTCGTTTCTGCCAGCATGTGATGATCCGGTTTGCTCGGTTGGGTGTCCTCACGACATTTTCACTTATTTTATAGCATTTTTTTTAAGTTTTTTTTATTCATACACGGAATTCAAGAACGCTCTGCAGACTTACCATGAGTAAAAAAAAAAACATCCCATTGGTTTGACCATGAAAAAAAAAAAAAAAAAATTAGAAGGACGAGCAAGATTTTTCCCAATATATTATTTGCGTTACTTTGTCGAATGTAAATTTTTCAGTAATATGATATTTATATTCACAGACACAAAACCACGTGGAAACATGTTCCCCTCTTTTTAATTTCCCCCCACATATTTATTATATAGAAATTTTTTTTTTTGGCGATATTGCCTTGAATATCTTCGGTTGAAGCAGTCTGATTAAAATTGTCGTTGGATCTGGGTGTCTTTTTTATTGTTGAATTAATTTTTTTTTTTTTTTTTTTTTTATATAAATATATTTTTCATTGAAATGTACATTTATTTGTAAAATATATATATATATATTTTTTCGATACACTAATATAATTTGTTTTCAACGTGGTTTATTTGGCGAAATATGACGAAACACGAGGACGTCAACTTCATGGCCTTGTCGGATTCAAAACCCAGGTGTGTTTATGTTGAATAAAAAAATTTAAATATTAATTTTTTTAAGTAAAATTTTGTTTATAAATTAATAATTAATTTTTGGCGATATTATTTTTACAATTTTTTTTCCGGGCTTTAGCGATTGGAATGTTAATTTCGTTTTTAAATTTTATACTGTAATCGAAGTTTTGATTAAATTTGTTCCAATTTTTTTTTGAAGGTTATTGATAAGGTGGCGAAATTTTTATTGGAGTTTGATCTTAAGATAAACATTATCAAAAATTATTAATAACGAGACCACAATATAGTTACTAAGTTCAGGAAAACATTCTTTTAAATAAAACGTAATAAATATATACAAGGGGTATATATCAACAAAATTTAAAGCTTGATAAAAAAATATAATGTTTATTGTATGAATGAATAATACAACTAACATAATCAACTTTATTTTTTATAATTTTGAATGAAAGAAAATTTAAAATTAGTATGTAATTAAAATTTTTAAATAAACTTTTTTTTATTTTTTAGTACAAAAATTTTATATTTTTTATTTTTTATTATTTTTTATTATATTTATATTCTCCAGTCACGAATATATAGAAAAAAAATCGGAATTCTTCCGTTAAAAAAAAACTCTTTAAACTAAGTGCTTCTGATATTTTTTTTTCTCTTTATTTTATTCATTTCCTTTACTCGTTTAATTTTTTTTCCGATCGTCAAAGTATTTAAAGATAAAAAAAAAAAAAAAAATTATATTCTCACATGACAAGGAGCGTAAAAGTGATCTACATCAAGTGAATAAACATCAATCTATTTCAAAATTTTAATTAAAATTAAAAGTAAAAAAAAAAAAAAAAAAGTTATTAAATTTTTTTCAGCAAACATTTTCCATCATAATTATCTTTTCTCATATAGATTTGTTTTAATTTATGGAATAATAGACAGGTTAATGAATAAAATGATTAAAATTATTATTAAAAAAAGTAGTGAAATAAAAATATTATTTAAAAGAAAAACAAAACTATGTATATCAAAATTGCGCGTGCCCGGATCGATATGAACGTGAGATGTATCGTGAGTTGAACTGGCCACAATCAGTGAAAACTCAGTGATGAAAAAGTACTTTTGTGATATTAAAAAAAATAAATAACTATAATCCTAATAATAAAATCAATTATTAACATAAAAAATGTCTCGACAATTTAGAAAATCTCAAATTTAAAAAGAAGAAAAAAAAGTTGTTATTTAAATTACAAAGGTTATGAGATGTTCATGTGTTCGAGATGTTACGGATAGTGTGAAAAAACGTAAATCATTGAATAATAAAAAATTATATAAAACAGAAAATATTATTGTTAATAAATATTCAGAAACAAATAAATTAATAAATTTTCATGATCGACAAGTTTTAGCTAAGTTAATTGAGAAGAATTCCACCGAGGGCGACAGCTCTCGACTCGTATATTTAACATCGAAGTTAGTATTATGTATATACGAAAATGTTAAATAATATAAATATATAATTTTTTAAACAAATAAAATTACTTACTTTATATTTGATGAATGTTTAAATGTAGAAATATAGAAAAAAAAATTTCTTAATTTCAATTTCATTAAAAATTATACGTAAATACTTTAAATTATTAACGACAATATTTTTATATTGATATTTTGCACAATTGTAAAGTAAACTACTCAATGACAAGACAAAATATGATAAAATGTGAAAGGAATCGTATCACGTGACACGAGAATTAGCGAATAGATTTGTTTAAAAAAAAAAATATGAATATCAAATTGATGAATTTTTTTTATAATTAAAAAAAATAAGGAAAACATATTTATAAATATTTTTTTGTTTATTTATTATTTAGACCCAAGAGATTGAGACAAATCATCGTGGCTTCCTTAATAATAATCGGAGTAATATTTATAATAATAACAGCCACATTAACAGAATGTGGAAAATCATTTACAAAAAATGATAATAAAATATTGACACCACCAGATCCAGAACAATTTCAACCACCTTCTTGGAGTAAATTAAAAATATTTAAAAGTGGTGCTGTTTGTTCAGATGGACCACCATGTGCATCAATTGGAAAGTAAGCCTAAAAATATATTTAAAACGATATAAATTTAAATTATTTAAATTTCATTTCATTTATTATCATTATAAGTAAAACAAATAACAAAAATTACTATTACATATGCTAATTATGTTCTCATTTATTAAATTTACGTACAAAAATTTATCAAACTGTTTATTAAAACACAATTTTGTTTCCATAGTATTTATTTTACTCCACTAAAAAAAACATAGCTGTTAGAATAATTAAGATATAAAACTCATATTAAAACAAAATAAAAGTCTAAAATATTTCTAAAACCCATTCTATAAATGAGACGTGGCTTTTAAGATTTTCATCAAGAATTTTTTAAGCTTTTCACGGTAGTTTTTTGACAGTTATTTAGTTATTTTAGATAATTACTAGTTGATATTTTTTCAATCTTTATTTCAAAAAATTACTCCGTATTTATTTTCATATTTTTCTGAATTTTTACGATAGAAAATTAGTAGTAAATTTCACCTCAGCCAGTCTTGGCAAAAATATTTATACATCATTTTTATTCAATTACATTATTAACATCAATATGAATCAATTCAATTAAAAAAAAAACGACGACAATAGTCAATAACAAATCGTATTTATTTGTTTAACTAACAAATTAAATAATTTAATTAAAGATCAATATTGGAAAAAAATGGATCAGCTGTCGATGCAACAATATCCACCATGATTTGTAATGGTCTTGTTAATATGCAAGCTATGGGAATGGGTGGTGGTTTTATGATGACAATTTATGAACGTTCAAATAGACAAGCATATTTTTTGATAGCCAGAGATGTGGCACCAAGTGCAGCTCATGCAAATATGTATAAAAATAAAAGTTCAGATTCATCAAGAAAAGGTGTATTATCAATAGCAATACCAGGTGAAGTTGCTGGCTATTGGGCTGCTCATCAAAAATTTGGTAAAATACCATGGGCTGAATTATTTGAACCAAGTATTGAACTTTGTATTAATGGATGGAATATGACTAAAGCCATGTATGACGATTTATCAGAAAATATTGATATTGTTTTTGATGAGCCAACATTGAGGTAAATTATATTGATTTTTTATTTTTGACAATATTTAAATTATTTTATGGTTGTTTATTTTTTTTATTTAGAAAAATATTTGTTGATCCAAATACTGGAATTATAAAAAAACCTGGTGATATTATAAAACCAGATAAATTATGTGATACAATGCGTATACTTGCTGATAAAGGTGCACCAGAATTATACAATGGTACACTTGGTAAAATAGTTGTTGAAGATTTACGTAAACGTGGAAGTATCATAACATTTCAAGATTTTAATAATTATCGTACAAAATGGAGTAAAACATTGAGTACAAATTTAACTGATGGTGTTAAATTATTTACATCAAATTTACCAAGTAGTGGTGCACTTCTTGCATTTGTTTTAAATATATTTGATGAATTTAAATTTTCTCCAGATAGTTTGAAAGGTTGGAATAATACAATTCAAACATATCATAGAATTATTGAAACGTGGAAGTATGCATATGCTGTTAGAAGTAAAATGGGTGATGCTGATTACGTTGATATGACTGAGGTAAATTTTTTTTATATTTATTAAAAATACTAATATTAAATATTAATGTAATGTTTTCTTACGAAATATATATAACTATATATATATTTTTTTCTTTAAGTAGAATATTTTTTGTAGGCATATTTGAGATAAATTTTTTCGCCTAAAATAAATATTTGTGTTTATTGTTAAATAAATACAATATTGAAAATTTAATTTTCATTTTCTAAAATATAATACATATAATACAATTATTTTTAATTACGCATTGTAATATTTCTCATTTTCTAATAATATAATTTCCATCAAACATCAAAACTTGATTTCATAAAAAGTTACATTAATTTTTTTTTTTTTTAAATAATAATATTAATATTTATTGATAAACTAAAGGACTGTTTAGTTTTGTAAACTTGTTCTTTTAAGCTTTCTTTTTTTTTTTTGAATTAAATTTTGCTAAGAAATTTCAATTTTAATTTCAGTTGCTAGGAAATTTAACATCAAAAGAATTTGCAAAATCAATTAGACAAAAAATAATTGATGATAAAACTTGGAATGATCCAGCTCATTATGGTGCTGGGGATGAACTTTTGGAGGATCATGGTACAGCTCAAATATCCGTTATGGCACCTAATGGTGATGCTGTTGCTGTAACAAGTAGTATTAACACGTAGTAAGTAAAAAAAATAAAAAAATTGTTTTATTATAAATTTAATAAAAAATATGATTAATTAATTTTACAGTTTTGGAAGTGGTATAGCCAGTGAAAGAACAGGTTTTCTATTCAAATGCCATGACATTGAAAAATGATGTCATCAAAAACCATCATCAATGGTACCATCAATTTTAACAACACCAGATGGAGATGTCAGAATGGTTATTGGTTCTGCTGGAGGAACAAAATTCATCGTCATTTCAAATAAAATGAAATTTTCAAATATATTTATTTAAATTTGATTATTAGGTAATTAAAAAAGCTTTAGATAAATTGATTACATTAAACAATTATTTCCAATGCAAGTTGAATATGAGTTTGGTGTACCAAATAAAATTATTGATGGATTGAAAAATTTAGGACACAGCACGTCACGTTATCGTGATCGAGGAAGTGTTGTTTGTGGTATTTCACAAATAAATGGTACTGTTTTTGCAAATGCTGATTATCGTAAAGGTGGTGATGTCTTTGGAATCGATTAATTTGTGCAGCTAGAGTAAAAAAAATTCGAACAAAAAACCAATAATTGTTATGAATTTAAGAGAAGATTAATACTCAGTGCATTACAAACAATATAAAACATAAATTCACAAAGATTAAATGAATTGAATGATAAATTACATAATTCAAATGAATTATTAAGATCCTATATCAATGAGAATAAAGCACTTAGGAATATTTTTTTTTTAATCACTCATTTATTTATCTTACTTTAATTTAATTACTTTCTTCACTTAGAAAAATAGAATTTTTTTTTTTTATTATTCAGAAAAGAAAAATATGGGGAAAAAAATTCTAAATATATCTTTTTTCTTGATGCAATTATTTTAAATAATTTTAATATATTTGAACGAAAAAAAATTCGTCAGATTAATTATCTAAAAAGTTATTGATTCACTGTCAATATTTAAATCATGTACTACATTCGAACAATGGTATATTGAATATTAAATAATAATGATGGTAATAAGCAGATATTGAAAACTCTCTTAATAAATGTAAATTATTTTTTTTTACTTTCTTCATTTGTTATTTATCGACAAAACATTCCCGAAAATGGCATTGTTTAATCCAGCCGATTTTATACCACTTGTTGCTGCATCGACTAATTTTTATACGTACATTAATTTGTTTTTTTTTCAAATTTCCATAATTTTCAAATTTTCAGAAAATTAAATGTGACTGAAGTCTTTTTAGTATTTCTTCCACCATCGAAGTAACAGTATTTCAGCTTTTTCTAGAAAAACTTTGAATGTATTATAAATAAAATTGATAAGAAGAAATCATTTCTCTGAGGGAAGAAATTTCTCTGATATTTTTCCGAAACTGGCCCACTTTCTCTTTTTTTTTTTTTAATAGGTTCCCTGGTGGAAATATTTCTCCGCCATTTCTCCAACCACGGGTCATTTTCGTAAAAAAACGGAGAAAGTTAAATTTTAATAAAATCAAAGTTAAATTTGATAATAGTCGAGAAAGCCTCCACCTACGACATGTGCAAACGGGTGAAGCGTTCAGAACTGCCGCATCGAGCAGGCCAATGACAGGGGTCAATCTACCCATGAACAGGTTAGGGTAGATTATACCCTCGTGGAAATATTTCTCCGCCGTTTGTGCGCTATTTCTATGCCATTTCTCCACCTTTTTCCAAAATGACCCATGGTTGGAGAAATAGCGGACGAATTTCTCAAAAAAAAACTATTTTCAATCCATTGACCATGGTGTCATCGAATTTTTGTTTTTTTCGTTGTATGAGTCTGTTTGGCCGCTGTGAAAACTTTTTGTTATAAACAAAAAAAATTTTGTTTATAACAATAGCATCAATTTAAATAATTTTGATAGAAAATTCAGAAAAAATAAAAAAGTTTCATGTAAAAAAAAAAAAAAAATTTTTTTTTTTTGTTGAATTATTCATTTATAAATTTCAATTGTTTATTTATACATGTTTTTTTTACATGAAACTTATTTATTTTTTTTGAATTTTCTAGCAAAATTATTTAAATTGATGCTATCGTTATAAACAAAATTTTTTATAAACAATTCAAAGCCCAATTGCAATTTTTAATTTTAAAATATTACGAGGGGGAAGTCACTTGTGTAATCTGGTGTACATCGGGAGAAGAATCTTCAATAATCTTTTGTAATCTTACAGAAATGATTACGGAAAAATCTTGTAATCGATGTAATCTAAAGTACTCTTGCAATCTTTAGTAATCATCAATAATCTTTAAAAATTTTATGTAATCACCAGTAATTTTACGGCGTATATCTGTAATCTGCAAAAATTTCTTGTAATCTTGATATGCTTACAGAAAATCTCAGTAATCTTGGGGACGTTCCAAAAATCATTCGGAAACCCGGAAGGTCAAGATTGTGATCATAGAAAATTTTTGATATTTTGTTGTGGTAGACATGATTTTTTGTTCATGTATTTTTATAGGCACAAAACAATAAATTATTATTGTTTAATTATTAATAATAATTATAAAAATACTTTTCACAACTGTAATAAGTAACAAAAGTAAATGGCATATGCAATATGGCTGTTTTTGTTGCTTACAATATCTACAGTAACCTCTAGTTACTTTTAAGTTTATTTTATCACTATATTTTTTCATCTACTGCGCCGGTCCGGGTTTCCGAGTGATTTTTGGAACGTCCCCCTTCCCTTCTCTGTTTTCAGATCGCGCATGCGCGTGTATACTTGCACATGTATAGTATACTAATTTTTTTTTTCTTTATTCGTTTTTCATTAATTTTTTTTTTCTTCTTTGAATTTTAAACGTAATCATAAAAGATTACAGGGAATCTTTGTGATTACCAAAAAAAAAAGTAATCTTGTGTAATCATTAGAAATATTGCATGATTACAGGTAATCTGTAATCTGGTGTAATCTTCAATAATCTTCAATGATCTCGTGTAATCTTTTTGAAATCTTTGAATTTTAAGTGTAATCATACATAATTACTGGGATTCTTTGTGATTACATAAAAAGTAATCTTGTGTAATCAATGGAAAGATTACATGATTACCGGTAATCTGTAATCTGGTGTACACTAAATTTTGGAGTGACTTCCCCCTCGAAATATTATAATATTTTATTTTCTTTTAAATTATTATTTTATTTTAAATTCTCGGATTTTGGGTCTGCGATGAACTACGAATGAGAGGTGAAAGAGAATCCGCGTCCCCTTTTCCCAATAGACCAGAGGTATTTTTATTAATATTTTCAATCGCGATTTCCCGCTTAACCCTTCGAAATACGCGAAAAACCCTTTTTCATCATTTTTGTCTTCATTAATTTTTCGTTTGAAGATTTTCTGCTTTTTTTTTGTTCGTCTACCATTTCTGATTATCTTTTAATTGAACCCAGCTTTTCCTTTATTTTCAGTGTTTTCCTCAATGCAATAGAAAGCTGTTTATTCGCTTTATATTTTTTGAGATAAAGATAAATAATTATGTATATTTTTTACATGATCATGATACTTACAGCTTTATCAAAACTTTCTCTGGAAAAGTCGAATATTCTGTTGTTTCTAAAGTTTTTAACAACTCTGTTGATACAATCAGAATTCATTCTCAGTCTTTTATGCTAGAATAAAATAAAAATATTTATAAATATAAATTTATACACATTTTGTTTTTCAAACGTATCAAAATTATTAACAATAACTCATTTCAGTCTCTATCATCTTTACATTTTCTGCAATATCCTCATAAAATATTCATACTTCAACTCATCATTTTTTATTATTTTTATCACTTTACAAGCCTACAGCATCATTTGTTTTAAAACAATTGTTTCTTGATTATGTATTTCATCAAGCTAAAAAAAGAATTTCGAGAATTAAATATCATTGAGTTTTAAAGAACGTATCAAAGAAGAAATTTATAAACATTATACTCACTTTATCGGCAATTTTTTTTCTATTGATATGCAATAAAATAACCTGGTTGTCACTATCGATGGTTTCGAATAATTTCAAGGTTTTTTGAATAGCTGTTATAATATTCAATATTTCCAGACTCTGAAATGAAAATAATAAAAATCACTTGAAAGACGACGAACGAAAATTTCTATTGCACAGTACACAAACAAAACTAGTCATACTTACTTCCCTCTGTAATTTCCGTATTTCACTTATTAGCTAGACCATTTTTTTTTTTTTTTTTTTTTCTTTTCATGCTTCGACGACAAAATATTTAAATACAAGTCTCTCAGTCAATTCCTTTATCAGATGAAAATAAAATTTATTGGTTTTTAAAAAAATAAATGTATAGACGCTGTGTCACTGAAACGCATGTGCGTATATGTAATCTGATATTTTTCAGGTTCACTTTTATGTGGGGTCATCTATTTCGTTATCGCAAACAAGTGGTTTCCTTCTTTATTTGAAAATAAAAATAATATTATTTTTTTTTGTTTATTCACAATTTTTATTGCCCAACCATAAACTTTATTTAAATAATTTTTTCAAATGTATAAACAATAATTCAATTTTGTATATTATTGTATATTATATACATAAACAAAACGTTTAATTAAAAGTTATTAATCACGACTACACATCCAGTCCCCGTCTTCCGTCCCCCCCCCTCAATCGCAACTACACACACACCCCTCAATCCCTAACTACCCCCTAAAAACTACCCACTAAAAACTACTCCTTGGTTTTTATTTTTTTAAATTTATTTATCACCACTCTTTATTAGGGGATGATTATTTAAGAAATGATTTTAAACCGGCCCTGTTTCCCTACTACCTGATAACAATTCATCAATTTTTGCAATAGTATCTTCATCATCTTCTTCTTCTTCATCCACTTTTTCAATAGCATTTTTGTATTTTTCTTCATTTTTTTCAGGATTTATTTCTTTATCCTGCTCCAATTTTATTCTATTTACAATAAATTCATCATCGTTAAAATTTCCCTGAACACTGATATATTGCTCTTTTTTGAAGTCATTCCTTTTTAATTCAATCTTATTTGTATAAATCCATTGTCTTATATTTTCACGATCGAGGACTCGCATTTTTATAATGTGATCATGTTCAAAACGAAGCTTCTCAATTTTACAGTGCTCAATTTCTATCAAACATTTTTTTTTGATAGATGATGAAAATGATTTAACAATGGGAATGACATCAATTTTTTCAATGAAAAATTCTTGTTTAATAATGTTTATTTCTGTAAATTCATTGAAAATAATTTTTGGTGTTTTTTTTTTTGTTTTATTGATTTCTGGGTAATGAATCAATTTCTATTACCTAATAAAATAATAATAATAATAATAATAATAATAATTCCAATAATAATAATAATATTAACCATATTTAGCTGCTGCTTTCCCTGGTAGAAATATTTCTACAACTTTTACCAACTTTCTCCGCTTTTTTTCTAACTTTCTCCACCTTTTTACGAAAATGACCCATGGTTGGAGAAAAGTTGGAAAAAAGTTGAAGTAAATTTCAGGTTGGAGAAATGGCGGAAAAAGTTGGAGAAAAGTCGGAAAAAAGGTGGAGTAAATTTTTGGTTGGAGAAAGGTTGGAGAAATTTGTCCGCCATTTCTCCAACCATGGGTCATTTTCGTAAAGAGGTGGAGAAATGGCGGATAAAAGTTGGAGAAAAGTCGGAGAAATATTTCTACCAGGGGCATTTTCGACAAAGACTATAGCCAGCAAATATACGGTTTCAGAAGTAGCCTGATGAGCTTCTGCGTATTTTTTTTTCCCTCATTTGTTCCATTGCTTTTGATATTTTTTTTTCAAGAACATAATTTG
Source organism: Aphidius gifuensis (assembly GCF_014905175.1). Classification (NCBI taxonomy): domain Eukaryota; kingdom Metazoa; phylum Arthropoda; class Insecta; order Hymenoptera; family Braconidae; genus Aphidius; species Aphidius gifuensis. The sequence continues at coordinate 10,172,565 of NC_057789.1, read as the reverse complement.
AAGGCTTTTCCTTAAAATACTTTAACTCTATGATATAGACAATGTTTTGGATGAGTATTTTTAAATTCGCTTTGCCTTCAGAATTTAGGCATTCATTTAATACTTGTAACTCATGACTGTTCCAAGACAAGCCTTTCAAGAACATATAACATTGATTATGAATCACCTTCTCAGCAGTATCAACCATGTCAAGTTTTTGACTATACGAACGTCCTGAAAATGCTTCTGCTAAATATGTTATAAATATTTCTACTTTTCCATCTAAACGAGATTCTACTATTTTTTTAATATGAACAATTAAATTTTTTTACTTCTTTCAATTCAAGTGTATAACTTTTCAAACCAGATTCGACATAGTTCCGAATTTCCCGGTTAGGATAGCCTAGTTCGAATGTTGTAATTGTACCATTTGTAGTAAATTCTTTGATCGTCAAATACCCTGTTTGATGTAGAACTGGTGTCAGCTTCATTTTGTCAGAAGGACTATTGTACATTAATTCTTCTTGAGTAATTTTCGAACAGGGATCTTCGAGAAATTGAAGAAAATTGTCGGGATAACCCGTGATCAGCTTTGTTATTATTGTTGTAGCCATTGTGTTGCACCAATAGTTTTCATCTTCGCCTGACTGAATACATGAGATGATTGCCTCTGGATTTAGGACATACTCTTCGGACTTACTAAATCTGTACCCGTTATAATATTCTTTCATGACTTCTATTAAATCTTTAAATGTGCGTTGTGTTTTAGAGCACATATTTTGAATGTCCGTTTGAAATTTCGTTTTTATTTCTTTTTGAGTAAACCCGAATAATGAAGCTGTTTTCGAGGATAATGATAAGTCTTTGACATCATTTGCCCCGGAACCAATTCCGGCCATAGCAAATTTGCAAATACCGGTTACAAAAACGAATTTACATTGGCTCTTTTTTAATCCAGTGAAGAAATCTTGGATACTTCGTCTAATAGGCGCTAGTACTGGCATGTTTTCATCTAAACCGTTGATTGGTGCATCATATTCATCGATCAACACGACAGGATTTTTTGTTCTAAGCTCGAACATCAATCGTATTAACATCAATCACTTTCTCCACCTTTTTACAAAAATGACCCATGGTAGGAGAAAAGTTGGAAAAAAGTTGGAGTAAATTTTTGCTTGAAGAAAGGTTGGAAAAAAGTTGGAGTAAATTTCAGGTTGGAGAAATTTGTCCGCCATTTCTCCAACTATGGGTCATTTTCGTAAAGAGGTGGAGAAATGCCGAAGAAAAATCGGAGAAATATTTCTACCAGGGCGTATTTCCATGATCTGGGTTTAATGATATAATCTCACCAGTAGGATCCTCAGATATAATACCAACATCTTTCATTTTATTACTTTACTTATTTTTAACCCACTTCACAGTTATTATATGATCGGACACTTTTTCATTAGCCATACGATGTTCAGCTCTAAAAAAAATTTGTTAGTGATGACCAGTTGATATAAGTGAATTAAATAATGAAATATTCATTTTACCTCTTTGCTAAGATGTTTGAACCGAATCTAACAATTGCGGTACTTCCATTGACAGAAGCTATACACGTCCACCACAATTAGAAGCTAAATATTTTAAACGATCTTTTATGCGAACGAGTTTCATCTCAGTTGAAAGATTGGTAACTAAAAGTATATAATTTCCAGGAGCCTAAAATTAATAACACATAATTTAAATTAACAAATTTTAATGATGATAGAAATATTTAATAAAATACCTTGGCCCGTGCTTTTACTGTAAGTGGTCCCATAAGCTGTTTCAAATTATGGTGTTCATCAGCACACTTTATAAGATCTTCTAATGCTTGACCATTATTCAGCAATATAACATGTGGCTTTTTTCCATGCCCAAGATCACTAAGATGAGCAGTAAAATTATCATTACTTGATATTAATATTATTGCTGCTGAACTACCATGAATGTCAGCAAATCGACGAATTGATTGTTTTATTTTTTCATTTTTATATGTTGCTGGAACATGTATCATGTCGACTAATTTTAAAAGTAATCACATACAGCAATAAACCAGCTTCTCTACAATCATGAAAAAATTGGTTTCTAACGACTTGTGCAACAGCTGCTCCTGATACATATTCTGGTACACGACAATTTTCGATATCCCAAATGACATCAATTTGAGGTAATGATGATTATTGTGGTTTTGTTGATTGTTCAAGAACCTAAAATTAATAATAAATGAATTAAGTAATCAAATTTTAACGATGATAGCCTTGGTAGAAATATTTCTCCGACTTTTCTCCGCCATTTCTCCACTTCTTTACGGAAATGACCCATGGTTTAATTTACTCCAACATTTTCCAACTTTTTTCCGTCATTTCTCCAACTTGAAATTTACTCAAACTTTTCTCCAACCATGGGTCATTTTTGTAAAAAGGTGGAGAAAGTTGGAAAAAAGGCGGAGAAAGTTGGAGAAATATTTCTACCAGGAAAAAATATTTAATAAAATATCTTGGCTGGTGTTTTTGCTGGAAGTGCAGGTTCGAAAAGGTCTATAAAATTATGGTGTTCATTGGCACACATTATAAGAGCTTCTGCCCCCCACGGAAATATTTTATAAAAATTTTTTGGAAATTATATACCCTGTATAGGTACGATTTTTAAAAATATATTTTCATTTTTTTTTTCGTGGTTTATTTATGTCCTAAAATTTTAATAAATATATAAATACTGAAGACGTATATATGGAAAGCACGGTAAATTTTTAGAGCAAGAAAAAGATAAATATGTTGTTGGACATTTACGTGAAATTATAAAACCATTTATTTTGAGAAGATTAAAAGTTGATGTATGTCCAGATATACCACCAAAAAAAGAAGTTGTTATATACGCATCAACGACTGATCTTCAACGTGAATTGTATACAGCAACATTAAATCGTGATTTACACACGGAGAGAATTTCCGATAATCAGAATGTGAATTTTTATAAAATCTCAGTGTAACCCCGAGTCAGCGGAATTTGTTGCCACCACTTAGTTTCTCTACTGGTCCAATGACATAATCTCGGGGTAACCCCTTGGGATAGTTCGGCTCCGTTGAGTCTTGTAAACAATGACATTTTGGCAGTGGCGCACCAAAAAAATCTCGGGGTTACCATTAAAAAAAACAAAAAAAAAATTATTATAAGAATTTAACAAATATATATACATTTTTTTTTTTTTTTTTTGTATCTCGATGTCCTCACCTTGATTCGAACCTACGTCTACCTAACTCTACATAAACCTATATTCTAAATGTCAGTGACTTATCCACTAAGCCATCGCGCGCTAACGTGACAGTAGGAAAAATTTTGTCTTTATTAAGAATGACGTTCAATTGATGCGAAATAGAAGATGCTTTTAATAATAAGTAGGATAGTTAAGAATAAATATATAAGTATAAAAATAAAAAGAAAAAATATTGAATAATGAGATTTATTACATTTATTAATATATTTTAATCGACATGTTATAGCAAATAGCTAAGAATAAAATAAGACAAAATATTTTAATTAATTTTAATTAATTCGAATGAAAAAAATTTATACTTTCTTTGAATCCGTCTTTTCTTTAGCTATGTCTTGTCAATGGGATTTTTATTTATTTAATAAATAAAATACATATAATTTTATTTGGGAAAAAAAAAATGGCCAAGAGAAAGAGGTAGCTCATAACAAAATGTAGTTAAGGAATTAATGTAGCCGGTAAAATTATGTTTTCACCATTAATTCCTGAGCTACATCTTTTCCTTAGCTACTGCTTTTCCTTGGACATTTTATTTATTTTATAAATAAAATACATGTAAATTTATTTTTTAAAAATACAAATGTCCAAGAAAAAGCAGTAGCTAAGGAAAAGATGTAGCTAAGGAATTAATGTGACTAAGGAATTAATGTTGCCAAAAAATTATGTTTCAAGGAAATAATTTCTTAGTCACATTAATTCCTTAGCTACATCTTTTCCTTAGCTACTGCTTTTTCTTGGACATTTGTATTTTAAAAAAATAAATTTACATGTATTTTATTTACAAATGTCCAAGAAAAAGCAGTAGCTAAGGAAAAGATGTAGCTAAGGAATTAATGTGACTAAGAAATTATTTCCTTGAAACATAATTTTTTGGCAACATTTTTTCCTTACCTGCTGCTTTTCCTTGGGCTTTTTATTGATTTAATAAAAAACATACATGCAATTTTATCTTTTAAAAATATTTCTTAAAAATACTCGATATTTTTTTAATTAATTATCCAAATTGTTTTAAAAAAAATAATTCCTTATAACAAGCAGTACTTAAAAAAAAAGCGCTACGAGAGAAATTAAAAAAGCAACTCGATTTTCTCAAGGCATCACCTAATTTGACTTCGGCTGAATTCGGCAACGATGACGAAGTCGATTAAGCAAAGCCTTGAGAAAATCACGTTGTTTTTTTTATCTTATGTCGTGGTGCCCTGTGAATTTCACCGGAGAATGCTAATTCAAAGCAATCACGAGATGTCAACAGGGCAACTCGCACTAAATCAAGGGATGCCACTATAAATTTTTTAAATGTATCCTCAGGTTTTGAATTGATAATACCGAGAAAAAGTGAGGGTCAAGAATATAGTTATAAAATTCAGAAAATCACGGGGTAACACTTAAGCTTTCTAAGTGTGCAATCGTGAAAAGCCAATTTTATGTCAATGATTCCGTCGACTCGGTGTTTCCCTCAGATAATCAGAGTGAAATTCTGTCCGTGCATGCAAAACGTAGATGTGCAGCAAGACGTAACTATAATCGTATTCATACTGATCCATATGCTGAATTATATGAAGCAGCAGTTAAAAAATATCGTGATGCTGATAATAATAAAAAACTTCAAGTCGAAAAACATGGGCTGATCATGTATAAATAACTGATGAAAACTATGATTATTTATCAAATATAAATGGTCATCGTGGAACAATGTATAAGCAAATTGTAAATCATCCACACAGTAAAAAAAAGTTGGTAATTCGTTCGTAATTTGTAGACTTTAGTCGTTTGTCAAATTTTTGTTTGTTAATTTAACAAAAAAAAATTTGTAAAATCTTTTGACAAATTTTATTTGTTAATTTTACAAACTCTGTTTGTTAATTTTACCAACAAAAAATTTGTAAAATGTTTTTACAAACTCCGGTTGTTAATTTTACAAATTTTTTTGTGTTAAATTGGCTCGAAGCATATATAAATGAAGATTTAATGTAAAAATAAGTAGAATATTTGAAAAAATAATAAAATTTACGTATCAAAAAATATTATATAAATGAATAGACATTTATTTTTTTGCTTGCACAAAAAAAAAAAAATTTAACAAAAAGTATTTGTAAAATTAACAAACAGCTGTTTGTAAATTTCATTTTACAAACAAAAATTTGTAAAATTAACAAACAGTTATTTGTAGACCTAATTTAACAAATAAAATGTTTGTTAAATTAACAAACGTTTTGTTGGTGGACCTAAATTAACAAACTGAATTTGTTAATTTTACCAACTATTTTTTACTGTGCATATATGATTAGTTGTCCAACAAATGACGTTGGACAACGTCGAAATGATGAAGAATTGATCAAAGCATCTGGTAAATTTATAATTCTTGATGCAATGTTGAAAAAACTTCATGCAGGTGGTCATAAAGTTTTAATATATTCAACTTGGGTGCAAATACTGGATCATATTGAAGATTATTTAAAAATACGACCATGGAATTGGACACGTCTTGATGGTTCACGTAAGATTAAAGATCGACAATATAATATATTGATTTATTTAATAATGATCCAAGTTTATTTTTATTTTTAATGACAACAAGAGCTGGTGGTGTTGGTCTTAATTTAATGGGTGCTGACACTCTTATAATATTTGACAGTGATTGGAATCCACAAGCAGACATTCAAGCTATGGCAAGATGTCATAGAATTGGTCAAACACGTCCTGTTATTATTTATAAACTTTGTATAAAAGGATCATATGATGAATTAATTATCAATCGTGCTAATGCTAAAAAAAAACTTGAAAAACTTGTTATATCTGAAGACTTAAATGGTGTTCCTTTTGATAAAGATATGCTCTTGAAAATGAAACAACTTCTTGAAAAAACTGAGCATGAAGTGGTTAACTCATAAAAAGATTGTTTTTCTGATGAAGAACTTGAAAAACTTATGGATCGCAGTGATTTAATAAAACAAATGAAATAAATAATAATAATAAAATAATCAGTTAATTAAATTTTACAAAGCAAAAAAAAAAATATCAAAAGATTAATTATTGTTTCATCACTTGACAAACATTTAGGACGTTTTATTTCTAAAGTATCAACTTACACTAATGACGTTGGTTTGATAAATAATTTTGTAATTAATATTACTACAGCTTTGTTGTAATTATCAAATTATCAAAATATTATTATATACAGAATTAGTGTGCAAAAAGAATAATATTTTAATAATAATATTTTTCTAAATGAAATTCCTCATATAGGTACAACTTAAACTTGCTGATTTATATAAATTACCAAAAGATGACATTCCAATGGCATATGTTCTTGTTAATAAAAAAGTAAACACACATTTTTTTACGGAGAGTAAAATGTTATAGTCCGTGTTAATTAATTAATAAATAATGTCCAATCATTTAACCTTGATTGTTTTATTCCTTTATTCACAAACAAAATATATGACAAAATTTATTTAAAAAATTTATCATTTTTTTTATTAATATTTTTTTTAGCCCCATACGTATTGCTAATATTATTCTATCACGTTAAAAAAATCTAAAAAACTAATTTTTAAAAGCTTTATATAAAATACTGAATAACGATCATCAAGAAATAATTTTAAATTGATCAATTAAGAAAATAAAAAATAACAAATTTAAAAAAAAAAAATAAAAAAATAAATAAATCACACTATTTCAGCTAATTTCACAATAAACAAAAAAAATAATAACAAAATAAAAACCTCTCAGTGTGAAGTTAGTTGAAATAAAGTGATTTTTTTATAAAGGATATATACCTATATTTTTCCAAATTATTAGTAAACAAAAAAAGATAATATCGATAATATTCAAAGTGGCCCCAAAAGTTTAACTTCAATTTTTTTTTTTTTTTTTCAATTTGATAAGATTTTTCTAAAAATATTTTTATCATACTTATGAGCCACTGTCGAATAAATTCGTAGACGTCAATCGTTGGTCATTTTCGATAATAAATCCGTTCAATATTATCCATCGCTTTCGTATTGTCATCATCAACACTAATCAGTAGCTCTGTACAAAACAGTGACTAAAATATTCAGTTGACTATTGAGTTTTGACTATTTCATAGAACAATACTACTACTACTACGTCTGTTCAAAAAAATTTACGATCAAGATTTTTCATTTAAGGTGTTCATTTAAAAGGTGGTAGTGAAGGAAGCTGTGGTTAAAGTTCTGTCGAGAAAAGTGAGAATTTGATTATGTATACTTCAAAGTCAATTATAAATAGTTTTTTATTTATGTGGATATTTTTTTAGGGGTTTTTTAATAGTAAATAGTTTGTAAAATCAATTGAGTTTTATTTTAATATTTATTTTATTTTTATATTAATTTTAAATAATAACATTGATTCATTTTTTATAAAATAATTTAATTATCGACTTCTCAAATTAACAAACAAAATTAAAATTTTTCTTTTTCTCAATTTATGGTTTAAATTGCAGCAAAAAAATTTCGTATGTTACTATTGTCCCGGCAATCTGAAAATTATAGATAGTTATTTTATATTTTCTTAATTTTTTTAGTTGAAATATTAACTTACGCCGAGCATGAAACTTCGAGTAAGCTCAAAAAAGTTGAACCCTGTTAATACAACATTATCAAATTCAAGTTGATACTGTAATCTTTCAGTCTACAAAATACAAAACAACTTTAGTTTAAAATTTCGATTCAATATTTTACATATAAAAAAATATATTTTTACTTCTATTGTAAATTCCGAAAGTGGGCAGTCATAAATTATTGGTATAATTATTTTAGATTCTTGATGGATTCTTGAGGCGGCAAAAATAGTGAAAGCCGTTTTTCCAAATGTAAATGTAAAAGAAATAAAAGAAATGACTGTAATAATAGTATTTTCAGATCTAAAAATATAAAATTTAATTTTTAATTAATGATAAATATTATTTGAAATTTTATTTCTATCATAATATATGATCTCACGTGATTCCAAAAAAAAGTTGTGTACTTATACGAATAAAATTATGTGTAATAGACACAAATATCAAAGGAGATACTAATTTATCTGTTTTCTTGACTAAATTGCTTAAAATACTGTAATTTATTCTAAGTTTATTCCAATAATTATGATCATTTAGTAACTTAATATCCATTGCCAATTTATTCGTAAATATATATCTCTCGACTAGCCCCGTTGATAACTAAAATAATTTTTATATATCATAAATATAACAAATTAATAATATCAATTTTATCAGAATTAAATTAATACAAACTAATATTATAAAAAGATCCGTAAAAGTCCAAGCAAAAGCAGCATACGAGTCAATGACATTCACGAAACTCTTACCAAGTCCATCAAGTATATCTGTTTTAGAAACATTGAATTTAAATTATTAAATTCACAATTAATAAATACTAACATTGGGCTTACTTACATTCGTATGATGAATTACCGTTAATACAAATTTTTAATGAATTTGGTTTTTGTACATGAAAATATAAGAAAACCCACAATGAATGATCAATAAAAATTAAAGATATTACAACCGATGATATTGTATTGATTTTCCACCAAATTTTTGGACAATCATTTCCTGAACTGTAATATAAAAAAATGTTTATATTTATTTATTTTATTATTGTTTGAATAATCGATCAATATATGCATTTTTGAATTTAATAATTCAATTTTTTTTGACCTGTTTAATTTGTCTTCCATCGTTTTCCATAACTTTTGAAATTTCGGCCATTTCGATGAAATCCAAAAAAATGTAAAATATTCTAAAATAGTTGCTGTATAAAATACTGAATATGATATAGCAACACCGTGACTAACTTTAAAAATAGAATAAATAGAAAAAACTAAATCACAGTAAACTATATTTATTAATTTAATACTATTTAAATTAAAATTATTTACGTGCAACACCAAATAGACAGCCAATTTCATTTTTCGTAGTAGTAATAACAATTACAATGGATTGAATTACCAACGGTATAATCAATAAAGGTATTGAAAAACTATAAAACATTTTAAACGATTTTACAGTAAATTTCATTCTTTTATAATTTTTACTGCTGACATTGGTGACAGGAAATAATCCAAATATTTGAGCGAACATAAGAGTTAAACGCATTGATCTGTGAAATGATTCTTCATCCTTTAAAAATAATTGAAATTATTTAATAATTTATTTTTTATATTAATAAATATGTATACCCTTTTGACTCGTAAAAGTTTCTCTGCTTTCGAGTGTTGATACATCATCATAAAACTTTTTATAAAATTAATATTTAGATCAAACTTCAACTTATCAACATATTGTTTGTTAAAAAACAATTCAAATAAAATAATACTGTCTTAAAATACAAGCTTAACTGTAGAATGCTGACAACTGTTTATTTTATCAAATTTATGGTGAAGAAAAAATTATGTTTATCAATTTTTAATAATTTAATTATTCCAATCAATATTGATATTTTATATTATCGCTTTGGAATATTAAAACTATTTCGATGGTGGTGTTGTTGTTGATTAATTATTAATGCCTTATACTTTTATATAGGGCTTTGATATTATCACAAACATTTTCATAATATTCTTCAGTTGTTGTTGTTGAATTTAGTTGATTATTTTTTTATTGATTTTATATTTTTCAATGTGAATTATTAGTATGTTGATGTATTTATAAAAAACAGCTTGAAATTCACATTTAGCTTCTTTTATAAATTCAGGTAAAAAAAAACAAAAAAAAACAAACAAGCTCTATGTTTATAGACTACGTGGTTTTATTAATTGAATATTGATAGAAAATTAAAATGACCGTAGTAGAAGTGTATAAGATATTTGGAGTTTTTTTATTTCGTATAGTTAAACTTTTTTTTAGTTCTCAATTAATTAAAGAAGAATAGATATGTCGATGTTATTAATTATTTCGTTTTGTACTTTTGTTTAAAAAGCATTTTTTCTAGAAAATTTTTTTAGGGATTTTTTGGATAAATGAATAGTTTGAGAGATAAATTTAATTTTGCAATGTTTATTTTATTTTTATTACTTTTAAATAACAGCATAAATTTATGCTTCACAAAATAATTTAATTACTGATATTTCTCAAATTAAGAAAGAAAATTTAAATTGTTCTTGTAAATTTTTTTTTTCAATTCACGGTTTAAATTGGAGCAAATAAATCTCGTATGTGACTATTGTGCCGACAACCTGAATAAATTTGTTACAAATTGTAAATAGTTATTTTATATTTTCTAAATTTTTTCAGTTGTAATACGTAATTACGCTGAGACACGCTGCTAATACAACATTATCAAATTCGAGTTAATATTGTAATCGTTGGATTTACAAAATACGATATACAAATAATTCAGTTTAAAATTTACTTTTATATATTTTAATTATAATTTAATATTTTACATATAAAAAAATATAAAAGGTATTTTTTTATTTACTTCAATAGTAAATTCTAACGGTGTACACTCATAAATTAATGGCATAATTATTTTATATTCTTAATGAATAATTCATGAGGTAGCATAAATAAGTTCAATAAATAAGGGGGAAAGACATCGTAGAAATTTTAATGTGAATTAGTACAGTATGCATCGGAGGCACTAATTTTTTTTTTTTTGTTTAAATCAAACATAATCAGATGGGAGCCCGCTTGGACCCAAAATTCATCCTACCCTGAAGCTTAAATACAGCCTTATCTTATCTTCTAATTCCAAGATGAACAACAAATCGCCTCGACTTTATTAGATTCCGGAGGCTAATCTGCCATCGTTAACTTCTAATTTTACTTGTGTTTCTCTCACTTTTGTGAAAACATATGTATTATTCAAGTAAGAAGTAGAAATATATCACACCATATTTTACAATCATTCATAAGTTTTATTAATGTGCAATATAAGTAGTGTATAAAATAAAAAAATCTAATATATAAAGTTAAATTATTGTTTTAATATTTAAGATCAGATTCTTATAACATCTATAGTGACAAAATTATGACAAGTTTTAACCTTGAATTTTTGTCTCATGTTATAATGTTATAATATTTATATTTTCAATTGAATAATTATAAAAAATATATCGATATCTAAAAAAAAAAACACATGTGTTGGAACCGTGTGATGTGATGTGCCTGAAAATTATATAATTATTGTTTTTTTGTAAGATGATTGTTTAATGTACACATTCATTTCGGTGATGGCCGACAAAAGAACAATAATCATAGTTTTTTGACTCATCCCATCACTCGGTGAGCTAACTTCCGACACGTGTGCTATTGTTTTGGACATTTTACTATATTTTTTATAATTATATTAAATTAAAAATATAAGTATTAACATAAGACTAAAATTCGAAGTCAAAATTTGTCATAATTTTATCACTAGGAGTTAAGCATCTGGTCTTAAATCATTTTATTACATAGTTTTTATTTCATAGTTTTTAAAAGTTGATACTAAAAAAAATCATTTTTTTAACAATGCGCATTTCAAGTTATTTTTTAATAACAATCACGATCATATATAAGTGCAATTGCTTATTTCCACCTGATTCAATTGTAGTCAACGAAACTTTACCAAGTAAATTACGAATTTTTAAAAAAGCATCAGTTTTATCTGATAGTGCTATTTGTGCAGAAACTGGACGGTAAGTTTGATTAATTTGTTTTTCATTTTCTAAATAACTCCTTTGAAATATGCACTTGAATTAATTGGGAAAAAAAAATAATAATTTGTTTTAAAGATCGATAATAAAGGATAAAAATGGATCAGCAATTGATGCAGCATTATCAACAATGATTTGCAATGGTTTAATAAACATGCAGTGGATGGGAATGGGTGGGGGATTTTTAATGACAATTTATGAACGTTCTACGAAGCAAGGATATTTTTTAAATGCACGAGATGTGGCACCATACGCTGCTCATGCTGGCATGTTTGAAAATGTAAAATTAAATGCTTCAATTAAAAATGGATTATCAATAGCTGTACCAGGTGAAATTGCTGGATACTGGGCTGCTCATCAAAAATTTGGTAAAATACCATGGGATGAGCTGTTTAATCCAACGATTAAAATATGTGAAGAAGGATGGAATATAACTAAAAAATTAGCCAATGCTGTCAAATTTTTAGAAAATGTTGTACGAAACGATCCAACATTAAGGTAACGTTATTATACTTTCATTAACACAATAAGATGTTGTATTTTCTTAGCTGTATATCAAAATATGTTTTGTTTTTTTCATTTAGAAAAATGTTCGTAAATAATACAACTGGAGCAATAAAAAAAGAAGGGGACTATGTAAAACCTGATAAAATTTGTCAGACACTGTTGGAAATATCTAAAAATGGCCCAGATATATTTTACAATGGTGAAATTGGTAGAAAAATTATTGAAGATGTGCAAAAAAACGGAAGTACCATGATGATGGATGATTTGAAAAAATATCAAGTCAAATGGTCAAAACCAGTGACAACAAATTTTCTAAATATGACATTATACACGTCAAATTTTCCGGGAAGTGGTGGATTATTTGCATTTATTTTAAATGTTTTTGACGAATTTAAATTTACTCCAGATAGTTTGAAAGGTTGGAATAATACAATTCAAACATATCATAGAATTATTGAAACGTGGAAGTATGCATATGCTGTTAGAAGTAAAATGGGTGATGCTGATTACGTTGATATGACTGAGGTAAATTATTTTTATATTTATTAAAAATACTATAATATTAAACATTAATGTAATTTATTATTATAGGTGCTAGGCAATTTGACATCAAAAGAATTTGCAAAATCAATTAGACAAAAAATAATTGATGATAAAACTTGGAATGATCCAGCTCATTATGGTGCAGGTAGTGGACTCTTGGAGGATCATGGTACATCACACATATCAGTGCTAGCACCCAATGGTGATGCTGTTGCTGTAACAAGCACTATCAACACTTAGTAAATACTAAAATAAAATAATCTTTTTTTCATTACCATTTATAATGAAATTCAAATAAATAATTTATCGATAATAATTAATTTTTGTCAATACTATATTTACAGTTTTGGAAGCGGTATTGTAAGCGAACAAACTGGTATCATTTTAAATAATGCGATGGATGATTTTTCAATAGATTCTGTAGCTAGTATGTCAAACAACTTAGCAAACAATAAAAACAATAACATAAAGGGAGGAAAAAGACCATTGTCATCAATGATACCTTCAATAATCACGTCATCAAATGGAGATGTTAGAATAGTACTTGGTGGAGCTGGAGGAACTAGAATACCAACATCTGTGTCATTAGTAAGATGAGTTTTTTTTTATCCAATAAAAATAAAATTCAATATAATCAAAATATTTTTTTGACTGTTATCAGGTACTTGCCCGATACTTGTGGATGGATGTAGATCTTGAAAAAGCTGTTGATGCGTGTAGAATTCATCAACAGCTTTTTCCAGTGACATCTTCCTATGAATATGGAATAAACAGTGCTATTGTCGATGGACTTCAAAAATTTGGGCATTCATTAAGACCTTCTAGTTATCCTGTATTTAGTGGAGTTTATGTTATTTCCAAAATTAATGATACCATTTATGGATCTGTAGATGATCGTAAGGGTGGTGATATTACTGGTTTATAAACTAAAAATTATTTTAAAAATTTCTAATCTGTAATTAAATTTTCAATCTACTACTTTAAATAATTTTTTTTTTAATGACAAATTATTGATATTTTATAATACATTAATTAATTAACTTACTTCATTAAAAATTTATTTATTTATTGACTATTGTATATATTTGTATTTATTTTTTGTATTGCATTTGTTTTTTTACTTATACAAGTGTTTTTAGCAACTTAAAAAATTGACTAGTGTGTTTTTGCTATTATTAACTAATTTACACACAAATATTATCAATGACAAATTTTTCATAAAATTTTTTAATAGTCATTTTATTCATCCCTTTTTTTTTTTCTAATTTTAAATTGTATATATATTTGATTATTGATATTTATTGATAAATGTTGTTGTTAGATAGTAGGCTTGTTTATTTACATTTTCTCTCTTTCTTTCTCTCTCTCTCTCAGTTTGTGCTGAAAAAAGTATCCGCGTAATTGTAATTTTAATAGACAAATCTTAGGAATAGATTTAAAAAGAAAATTGTAATAAATTATTACAATTCTATTATTAACTTATTTAACTTATAACAATTAACAATTCTATTATTAATTATATTATCTATAAATTTTGGCCATGAAAAAAGGGTTTACAAATGGGAGATTTGAGTCAGCCCAGTTAAAAAATTCTCATAGAAACCGCGAAAAAGGGTCAAATACACATCAAATGCTCATAGATATTATTATTATTATTATTATTATTCTATGAGCATTTGATGTGTATTTGACTTTTTCGTGGTTTTTATGAAATTTTTTGAACTGGGAGATAAATATGCAAGCGTATACGCTATGAAGTATCACAACAAACAAATTATCGAAATAAGAGCAATGTCAATTGTTACCTCTATAACAATTGCATATGTATAATGGTTCTTTCCTTATATATACAGTTTATATATAATATATATAAGTTTATATATAAGTTTTACAAAAATCATAGGCAAAAAAAAAATCATCTAGGGATATCTTGATCTAGTCTGGATCTAGGCTTGATGAAACGAATATCTTCAAATAATTTTTTTTTTTATAATACAATTTGTCTGCACTGGATAACACCAGGATAACCTGCCCTGGTAAAAATATTTCTCCGTGATTACTCCGAATTTTTTCGTGATTACTCCGAATTTCTCCGCGATTACTCCGATAAAACCATGCTAATATCCACCACTCTATTATTTTCGCGCCCCTCTGTATAAACCCCATACTGCTCTACAACTCAATTTAATTTTTGATAATTTTTTAAACCCTTTTAATAATTTTTTTTTTATTGAGGTTATTTTTTTATATTTAAAATACATTTAAGAGAAATAACCTAGCTCGCCAATAATAGTTTAGACGTACTTTATAATTCGTGTTTTTAATATCTCGGTCAGATGACAATTAATTCAATTGGTATTTTGAAATTAACTTAATATAATAAATTTAAAAGTATTAAACAAAACACAATTAATCCGGAGATATTTAAATTATCGATTTTTTACCTGGCTTACCTGTGGACGGCAGACAAAAAAAATGATTAGAAATAGATGCAACGTGTTCTGGGTCTTAAGGACTACCATTTAAAAAGTATTTGTTCAATTCCGTTTCGTGCAGTTTTTTTGCCTTCGTCTTACCGTCTAAGAAAACCTAGTTCTCTAATCTCTATCCTTCATGTTCATATAATATTCATGGAGTTTATAATGTTGTTGAATGTATACCTCCATCTCCATGATAATATTATCTTTTTTTTTACAAGCTCTACCGAACACGGCAAACCTGTATTATCGACTTGAAAAAAAAAAAAAAAAAAAAAAAAAAAACTATATAAATATATACATAAATAAATAATTATAAATAATGATTTTTATGAATAAAAAACATCTTGTTTTATATATATATAAATAATCAATAACGTCTCAATTTAGAAGAAATAAAAAATATTCTGTATTCTTCATAAATGTACACTTATTATATATTTGAAGTTTTTTTTTTTTTCTGATTTGTTATTCATTGGGGCCACCTTCTACGCCGTATTTATATATTCTCGAACGTTCTTTCATCGTAAATATCTCAATATCAAAACCTACAATTTACAATTATTTTTTACCATAAAAAAGATAAATAAATTATCTTTTCATTAATACTCCATTGAGTACATGTCATTATTTTTTTAAATACGTAAAAAATCATTAAAACTTAATACTCCAAAAAAAGTCTAGACCACATTTTTTTTTTTTCAACTATTTTTAAAAATTCATAGCTCAAAAACTATACGAAAGAAATAATTAATATTAATCTCATTTAAAAGAGGATAAAAAAACCTATTCAATAAGTATGTAAAATTTAAAATTCATCGGTCAGTTAACAAGATAATTGGGATTGTAATTCATACTCTAAAAAAATTACATCGAGCCATGAATATTTTTCATGTGTTTTTTGATGTTTTTAATATTAATATTTATTTTGGTCAAAGCAAGTACAAATTTAACGGTCTGAGAACTGTATAGAAAGGTCGAGAAACCATTCTTGCTTGTTTGTGTTATTGAAATAATCCTCTCCCCTTTAAATAAAAACCCCTCTTGATTCCCCTCTTCTAAAAATTCACCGCGTAACTACCAATGCTTTATCTCGAGCATGCGCAAATCTCACATTATCCCTTCTATTTCATTTGCGCATTAAAATTTTCGACCATGTATAAAAACCGATTGCACCTTGTCTCCAATCCAGTCCGTAATACAAACTCGTTTAAATTACATATTTACATCTTTTGTGTGATAATAAAAATAAATCAAAGCGTCATTATTTTCTTCACTGAAGAAAATCATTTAAAATTACAGTCAAACTCATATTAAAAAAAGAAATATATACACTTTGTTTTTTAAACTAAAAATTTGTTGAAAAATAATAAATCAAGAAGAAAAAAAGTTATTGGCATTTAAAAAAAGTAATTTAAATAATCAATTTAAATATGTCAGATATTACTTATGGCGAATTTGATCAATATGAGCATTTCAATTATGGTTATGAGCACAAGCACATATTTACTGCACACGGTGGAAAACAACGCAGCAAACTTGAGTCAGTTCAACACACAAATCAACATGATCCAAATGGACATTCAAGAAAAATTCTCACTAAATTAATGAACTCTGAAAATAACAAGAAGTTTGTTAAATCCAAGGCTTAATTTCCTCAAAAGGTAAATATATTTTTGTATTAAAATAATAATGATAATTAATGTTGTATTGATTTTTCTTGATGCCAAATGGCGGCCAAGGTCAAGATGTACTGCGCCGTTATTGCTTTGTTTATTTTTTTTTTTTCATCATAACAAACACAAATAATACATGTTAAATATTTTTTTTTTCAAAAATTTTATTTTTACTGAAATATATTTTAATTGTCAAGATATTTAATTAAATAAATTATTAATAAATTTTTATGTAATTAATTGATTGATAATAATTTTTGTTTAATTTTATTTTTTTGCAGTTTCGTGCTCATCTGTTCGTTCAATACCTGTCCTGAGTTCTCTGTCAAAAAAAAAAAAAAAGAAGACGCTTCCAGAAGCTTTGGGAAGATTGAATCAGCATTTATTCACGTTAATAATTATAATAATTAATAATAATAAATATACCCATCTGTTATGAAATAAGATTATGTAGATCATTAAAAAAAAAAAAACTCGTTTGTAAACGATTTTATTTCATTTTTTTTGTGATTTATTTTGAGTGATATAACTCAAGATTTAAAAAAAAAAAAAAAAAAAACTTGAGACTACTATTATTATTAAGATAAATAATTATTTTTTCTTTTTCTACTATTACTTGATTTATTGATTAAAAAAAAACGTAGACTAATAAGTTATGAATCTGATATAAAAAATGTATGAAGTATTATGTAAAATAAATGAAAACCAAAAAAAAAAATATAAATATATTTTTGTCAGTGTCTTGTTATTTATATTAAAAACCATTTTAACTTTCAGCTAGATTTTATTCAAAATAATATTTATATTTACAGTTGATGTGAGTCATTGAAATAAAATATTATCATGCGAAAAAAATAAATAAGATAAGACAAAACTACGACGCAGAAAAATAGTAAGTATAAATTTAGTAGCATGCCTAGTGCCTACGTGCTTCGAATGAGCATAAACAGTTTTTTTTTTTTATTTATTTAAAATAACCAAGGCCAGAAAAGTCACTTATGTTAGGCATTAAAAAAAAAAATATAAAATATATGACTCAATGAAAATATGTATTTTCTTAAAGTTGAATGATCTATGAAAAAACACTGGGTTAATCATATATTCAAAGAATAATAAAATGATTAAAATATACTCATTAATATTATAAAAATTTATTTTATTTATTGAGGAACAATAAACGACATAATAACTTGTTAATATATTCTTCATTAACCAAAGACAAAAGAAAAAAAAAAAACATTTAAACACACAATATAAAATATATCGTAACTTTTAATATATTACACTCAATATTTTGATTTGTGAAAAAATATATTTAAAAAAGACTAATTTCTTTTTTGTTTTTATATCTTATTTTTAAATTAATTGTATTTAATGCGATATCGTTTTTCATCTAGCTCTTGTTTTAATATACCAGATAATATAAATTCAACAGTTACAACTGGTATGTCACGATTAGCTGGTGCTTTTGATAACATTTTTGTTACATATTCATTGTCAGCTTCACAACTTATAACAACTGTTTTTATTGGCCAAGCTCTTGGTGCTCGAATTAATGCTTTACCACCACTAACTTGTATCATACTTTTAATTTCAGGAATTGTTGGTTGAACAACTTTTGGTGTTACTACAATTGTATAATCATCCAATAATTTTTTTTCACTGGCTCGTTTTAAACTTTGTTTTAATTTAAAGTCAAATTTATTTTCAGCAATTGGATCATGAAGTATAAATGCTTCTGAATCAACAAAATGGCCTGATTTTTTACTAGATTCAATCCATTTGACTGATACAATTGGTATGCTTCTTGATACAGCACAAAAAAATTTAAATGTTCTTCTTACTTTGTCAGTAACAAGTATAGTTGCTTGTCCTGGTTTATCAGTTACCAATGCACCAAGTTTTAATGCTGCAAGACGATAAGTTTCATCACCAAGACCAGTAAATAATATTATGTGATTTTGTGAATTACTTTTTGATCTTACTGCTCTTGATGGAGATTCATCGGTACTTGTTTCAGAATTTTTCTTTAATTTTTTTGGTGATGGTTCTTCTGTATTTGTTGATTCATTAATTACTCCATCAGTATCATAAACAGTACTTTGTCTTTTAACTGCTTGTTTTGAAATCAAACGTTTTGATCTACCTTCTGATTTATCATTTGTATCAGAATTTAATTTTTCAGTGATTATATTTGTATCTTCAAGTTTCTGTTTTTTAACAGCTTTTTTAATTTTTTCATCCGATTTATTTGTACTTTTTAGTGATTTTTCAACCTTATCTGGTACTTCTACATTATCAGAAATTTCTGATTTTTTCTCAATTTTTGATGGAATATCATCTGTCTCTTTGGATGATGATTCTTGTTTTCTTTTTGAACTACCACGTTTTGTTTTTTCAATTTGAACACCATTATCAGGTATCTCAACAATTTCTACATCACTATTAACAATTTTTTGTCGATTACGTGTTGATTTTTCTTTTGAAATATTATCACTTATCTCAGTAATTTTTGTACTTTCAATTTTTGTTTTACCACGTTTTGAGTGTTCTTTTGATACATTATCAACTGTCTCTGTATTTTTTAAATTGTTGTTTTCAGTATTAGCAGCATTCTTAATTTTTAATGCTGTTTTCCAATGTAGTTTTGGTTTTTTTTTAGTTTTAGCTGATTTATCAATTGACTTTTGCTTTTTTTTATTGGCCAGTCCTCGTGCTATGTATGAATCAGCCATTTTTTTAATATCCTCAAAGTCAAGATCTTCAATATCAGAATCATCAGAAATGGTAAATTTAATAATTGGTGATTTTGGTTTCACTGGTGAACTTGTTTCAATTGGTGAATTTGTTTTAATTGGTGAATTTGTTTTTACTGGTGACTTTGTTTTTACTGGTGATAAAAGTGGACTTGTACTTTTTCTTTTGGTTAATGGCATATTATTTAATGGTGATGGAGTTTCTGGTGGCATTGGTGATTTATTTTCAACTGGTGTTATTAAATCACGTGATGAACTTGGTGATCTTGAACTACCACACGTTGGATTATAACTGGACATGTTGAATACTGGCAAATCAGCAAGAACATCATCATCAGGTGTTACTGATTTTTTTGCTTGTCGACTGGCTGGATGATAATCAGTTTTTTCAAATGCTAAAAAAATTTATTTAATGAATTTATTAATAATTAAATATTTAATTTATCATAAATTTTAAATTTTATATTTTTACTGACCTGGAAAACGAGTATCATCATCGTCTGAATAATTGTCAGCTTTTGCTGATTTTTTTTCAGTATTTTCATTATTTTTTGAATCTAAAAAAGAATAAAAAAAAACATTTAACATCTTATTAATATTAAAAATATTCATTTTATAATTTAAAACCAACTGATGAATTTTTTTTGGCTTACCTGATTGATTAGAAAGTGTTTGTTGTTTTTTTGGACTTGTTGCAAGTGGAACAGATTCATCAGCCTCGACAGCAACACCATTTAAAAATCCAGCAGTTCCAAATTCATGATTCAAGCCTTCATCTTTTGATTTAGCAAAACTTTTATTTTTTTGTAACAAACTCTTAACTTCATCATCATCATTATCATTATCATCGTTTTCTTGTGTGTCAAGAACAGATGTTTTTTTCTTTTTGCTAGTTAACTTTGTAAAATAAAAATCTTGAGAATCAAGATTTTTAGATATAATTTTTCTTTTGCTTTTACGTAAATTATTTTCAACGTTTGGTTTGTCTTGAATGATTGGTGAAACTGGTCTATCATTACTGTCATCATCAAGTAAAACTGTAAGATTTGATTTTTTAGTTTTTTTCTGAGGTATTAATGTTTTTTCTTCGACTTTTTTTGTTGCAAGAGCTTTTGATTTTTCTATCGAAGTATCTGAAGTATTGTTGGCATCATCTTCATTATCATCA
This sequence comes from Aphidius gifuensis, assembly GCF_014905175.1. Classification (NCBI taxonomy): domain Eukaryota; kingdom Metazoa; phylum Arthropoda; class Insecta; order Hymenoptera; family Braconidae; genus Aphidius; species Aphidius gifuensis. The sequence continues at coordinate 10,151,497 of NC_057789.1, read as the reverse complement.
TCATCATTAAGCAAAATTGCAAGATTTGATTTTTTTAAATTTTTCTCGGGTGATACTGTTTTTTCTCCGACTCTTTTTGTTTCCAGAGCTTTTGATTTTTCTATTGAAGTATCTGAGGTATTGTTGACATTTTCATCATCATTATCAAGTAAAACTGCAAGATTTGATTTTTTTAAATTTTTCTCAGGTGTTATTGTTTTTTCTTCGACTTTTTTCGTTGCAACAGCTTTTGGTTTTTCTAACAAAGTATCTAAAGTATTGTTGTCATCATCTTCAAGCACTTCAACTGGTTGTAGTATATCCTCAAGTTGTTGTGTCATTAATGGCTCTGAATTATCAACTTTTTTAGTCTCAACTACTTCATCTTCACCAAACATACTGTTCATATTTTGAGTAACATTAAAATCATATTCTGATATTTGACTATCATTCTTGGAACATGTACCAGGCATTTTAGTCTCATCTGTATCAAGGTTTATTGAAGCATCATCTTTTGAGTTAAATGTATTTTTTTTTATTGGAAATGGTGTTGAAGTTGCTATTTTATTTTGTTTTTTTAATGGACTCTTATCAGTTATATCAAGATTTGATGTGGATAAACTGTTATTGGATGCATCAGTTGATTTTTCATCAGATGATTCACTTATATAGGTCTTTGATGCAGCTGCTGTTGAACTTTCATCACCCAACATTGATTTATCAGTATTTTTTACATCTGAAACATTTACTTGTGTTTTTTTTGGTCGCTGAATATTTCTAGGTGTAATTACTTGAGTTATAGCTTCATCATCAACCTCATCATCATCACCATATATTTTATTTGGTATCTGACAGTTGTTAATGACCTCGGTTGCTTCCGAGTCATCAAATTCCGTGTATTTATTCACTATTCTGTTATTTTTTTTCTGTTTTAATATGGTTCTGGGAGAAATAATTTGTGTGAGAGCTTCATCATCAACTTCAACTGCATCATCATCATCATCAGGTATTAAATTATGTTTAATAACCTCGGTTGCCTCGGTATCATCAAAATCTGACGATTTATCATTTTGTTTATGTTTTAACATGTTTCTTGAAGAAATAACTTGTGTTGGAGCTTGATCATCAACCTCATCATCATCATTAAATGTTTCGTTTTGTCTCTGACATCTATCAATGATTTGAGTTGGTTCACAATCATCGAAATCTTTATTTTTATTAACTGTTTTATCATTTTTGTTCAGTTTTGATATATTTCTTGCAGGTACAAGTTGTGTTAGAGCTTCATCATCAACTTCCCAATCATTATCATCAGAATCTTTATTTGCTCTTTGACATATGTCAATAATTTGTGTTGGCTGAGAATCATCAAAAATTACATTTTTTCTTTTAGTTTGCTGAGCAACTTGAGTCACCGCCATATCATCAACTTCATCATCATCTTGGTCATTAGCCAATGATTTATTTTGTCTTATTGATGACTTTGATAACAATTTTGAACTTGGAGGTTCAATCAGCATTTCATCATCAGAACCAAACGAAATATCTTTCTGAACTGGTGATCGCATTTCTTTATCAGTCTTTGATGATATATCTTGTTTTTCGTGTTGGACAATCTGAGTTGCAATTGTCGAAGGATCTTCTTCTTCATTTTTTTCATTATTTTCATTTAGTTTTTCAATCACAGATGATTTTAAAAGATCACCTGAATTTTTAGCAACATTATCATTTTCCACAATATCTGACGTTTGTCTTGATGGCGCCAATGAATAATTTTTCTCCTCATCTGTCTCAGAGTCATCATCTATATTTTTATTATCATTTTGTATTTTATCTTTTTTATTGATTATTTTTTTTTCATCATCGTCGTCTGTATCAGCCTCGTCACTTTCTTCAATCACGCGACTCTGGTTATCAACTAGACTCGTTACTGATTTATTGCCATTGACCGCATCTTTGATTATAGTTGAACTGTTACTATTATCTTTGGTTGTTGATGTTTGTGCTTTTTCATCTGTATTTGATAATTTTTTATTCATTTTTTCGGGACTAACTGATGAAACAGCATCGTAGAAACCTTCTTCATCAGTAACATCACTGTCTGAATGACTAAATAAATTTTTACCATTTTTTTTATCGATTGGTTTTATTATTTTTTCAATACTTTTTGATTTTTTAGCATTTTTTATTTCTTCATCATCTGTTAAATCACTGTCAGAACTCAATAGAAATCTATTATCATTTTTAACTTTTGTTAATTTTTTTGTTTTTTCATTTGATGATTTTTTTTCAGGAGTTATTAAATTATCTTTTTGACGTTTATCAGGTGTTTTATGTGGTGAAAAGAGAAGATCTTCTTCATCACTGTCTGATATAATTAAAATACCTTTTGAGTTTGTATTACTTTTATTTATTTTTAGTTCATCTTCATTATCCAAATTACTTTCACATTTTTTTTCAATTTTTTTCTCATTTGTATTGGCAAGAAGATCCTCTTCATCAGAATCTGACTCTTCAACAAAATTTATTGTTCGTTTTAAAACTGGAGTTTCTAAAGCATTTTCTTGATTTACCAGTAAATCTGGTGATTCACTCATTGATCTGTTTGTCTCACTAGATTTTTCTTTATTATTTAATACTGGAGCTGTTGTTTGTTTTTTTATATTATTGACTGAAGCATCAAGAGCTCTCTCTTCATCATCAGAAATTAATTCAACAGTTTTTCTTGAGCTTGGGACTTCATCGTTATTGTTTTTCTTATTCTTATTATTATTCATGATATGACCAGTCGTGGTAAGATCAAAGTCTTGAGTTGCATCATCATCCTCGTCACTATCATCAAGAGTAAGATCAAAGCTTTGTGTTGGCGTTTCATTAAATGACATATTTTTCCTGGTTTCAACGGCCTTTGAAACTTCAAACTGTTGTGTTTCAGCATTAAAAATAGAATTTTTTTTACAGGTTGAATGATTTATTGATGAATCATTATTACTTTTAAGATTAGATGAATTTTTTTTTGATGTTTCATCATTCTCCTTATCATCATCAATATCATCATTATTAAAACTCTGTGTTGATTCATCAAATATACTTTTATTATGAAGTACCGAGGAATCTTCATTAAAATGTTGCGTTTCAATTTCATGAATTGATTTTTTATCATTTTTATTTGTTGAAGTATCCAAATCAAATTGTTGTGTTTGTTCTTCATGAATTGATTTTTTAACATTTTTATTTGTAGAAGTATCCAAATCAAATTGCTGTGTTTGTTCTTCGTGAATTGATTTTTTACCATTTTTAGTTGTTGAAGTATCCAAATCAAATGGCTGTGTTTGTTCTTCGTGAATTGATTTTTTACCATTTTTAGTTGTTGAAGTATCCAAATCAAATTGCTGTGTTTGTTCTTCATGAATTGATTTTTTACTATTATTAGATTTTTCATTTTCATCTGGATCAAATTCTTGAGTCTCTATTTCGGATATTGATAAATTTATTGATTTTTCATTATTTGTTTTAGTGCTATCATCAAGAATTTGTTGATCAGAATCATTGAGATTTATTTCCTTCGTTGTTATTGATGCTTTTGATGTACCTGGTAATGATGGACGACGAAAAACATCTTCGTCATATTGCTGAGTACCAAGAATAACTGAAGCATCACTTTCATCAGCTGATGAATCAAATTGTGGTGATTGAATTGATGATTTTTGTTGTAATATATATTTTCTTTGTTTAATACCTGGATGAGGTGTCTCTGGAACGTATAGTGAATCATCATCAGATTTTGTAAGCGTAAAAAAGCCCTCAATTAAACCAAACATCAATGTTGCACCATCATGCAACTCGTAAAAACGCTCAGGACGTAAAAATTCATTGTTCATACGTGTTTTATTTGATGATTTCAAGTCCATAATAAATATTGTTTTTATTGATGCCTCAATTTCAGCATGTTTTTTTGATACAGTCTGAAAAATAAATAATTAGTTATTAGTTAAAAGATAATTATTATTGCAAACAAAATATATTTTTTATTTTTTCAAGCAAATATTTCTTCTAAACGATTGTATTTATTATTCTAAAGGCATAAATGAATTTTTAAAAAATTAAAATTGACTTAAAAATATTTTAAAACGAGTATTTTTGTTTGATTTATTTCTAATTGACGAACTATGAAATTTAATTTAAAAAATTTTAATAATCAGTATATTATTTATTTGGTTTTCATGAATTATTTATTTTTTATTTCAAATTAGCTTTTATATTAGTCTATTTTGTCGTTTAAAATTGACTTGAAAAGTATATTTTGTATCAATTATTATACAAACTAAGAATTTTAAAATTAATTTAGTTATTTATACAAATTAAAATAAAATTATGTTTGTTAAACAATATTATATTAGCGTAGTTTCATTCTAAAAAGAACAAAAAACAACAATCAATTATTGATACATATTGTTCTAACAGATAAACAAAAAATTTGAATTTTACAATAAATTATTTCTATTTTATGGGTTTCTAAATTTAAAATTGCGATGTAATATAAAATTAGATAATTCATGTATAGATGATAAAAACATTGTTTATCGCACTTGGAATAATTTTTCGGTGTTACTTACCCATTTTTGTTTTTTTTCTTAAACACGCGATAATTTTATGATAAATTTATAAACATGATATGAATAAAAAGAAATAAAAAAAAAACATTAAAAATCAGTCATTATGTAAAAGAAATATTAAAACTTAAAGATAAAAAATATTAACATAATAAAAATATAAAATTAAAATATAATCAATTATTTATATTTAGCATTAATTATCAATAATGAAAAAAAAAAAACTATTTTAAATATTTTTTCGATGTTTTGACTGAGTAAATATTATTAAATGAATCTAAAAATACTTCGATTATTTATAAATATTTTTTCACAGATAAAAAAAAATAAAAAAATTGTATTCAATATTGACAAGTTGTTGTTATTCATTTTATTTTTTATAAAAACAAAAAACTATTTATAAATTGAAATAATTTACTCAATGTTATAAAAAAAATTTGATAAAATTAAAAAATAATATTTATCGTATTTGTTATTCAACAGACAAAAAAATATATATATATACAACTAAAATATTTTTTAATTTGATAATTATGATTAATGTATTATTCACAAACGTACGAATCAAAAAAATTAAATCCGAAAAAAAACACCACATTTTTAAATAAATTAAGTAATTTCGATAACCTTTATTTATATCATGACACGAGACATCACTTCTGATTAACTGATGTTATTAAATATCAAAAAAAATAAGTGAGTATTTTTTAATAAACAAACATTTGAAGGGTATATTTATTTTTAAATATTCTATTAATTTTCCTAAATCATCCTTTAAACAATATATAGATTTTAATTATTTTATTCAATAAATTTATCATGAAATTTTATTTTATTAATGAAGTTGAAATTTACTCAAAGATTATTGAAACAATAAATAAATTTATGCAAATTAATTTTGCTGATTGTTGCTACTGAAGCTATCAATAAAAAATATTATTCATAAATAAAAAAAAAAGTTTTGATAGAAATGAAAATAGAACATTTTTATGAATTATTAATAATTTTATTAATTTATCACTTGATAAATTAGGGTCTTGAACTTTATATTTTATATTAGCCGATATAATGATGTAAAAAGATTGAAAAAAAAAATTAAATAAATATGTTCAATCAGTATTTTGATAATGAGCAACAAAAATACTCATTAATCGGTGATAATATTATTTAAATATTAAATTAATCAGTAAGCACTTTGTAATCATTTTTAATTTTAATCAAGTGGGAGCAATTTTAGTGGTATAAATAGTGGATGAATTATTGAAGAAAGTATCAGTCTCATCTCAACAATTGCCTTGTTGAGATTAGTCAAAATGAAGATGCTTGCATTACTCTGTCTTTTGCCATTGGCACTGGCTGTGCCTGACTTTATGAGAGGTCCAGATGGACCAAGAGTTGTAACACCACTTGGAGGTATCAAGGGTTTTTACAAACACTCATTCAATGGAAGAAAAGTCATGGCATTTGAGGGTATACCATACGCACAACCACCAGTTGGTGAACTTCGTTTCAGAGTAAGTTTAATATTTTACCTTAAAAATATTATTGAATCAATTATTTAATGAATAAATCATTTAAAATGAATCACCAAATAAATTTTTAATTTTAAAAAATATATTTTAATGTGTATTTTAATTTTTCAGGCACCACAAAAAGTTAAATCATGGATGCCAGGTGATATTGTTGCAATCAAAACCGGTCCACCATGTACTCAATACATCCATACACCAATTGATGCTAAAGAAAGAATTCATGGTGCTGAAGATTGTCTCTACTTGAATGTCTACAAACCAGTTGTTGAAAGTTCAAAAGTACTTCCAGTTATTGTTTGGATTCATGGTGGAGCATTCCAATGGCATATGGAATCAAAAGATGGTGAATTTACAAAACCAGATTACATTATGGACCGTGATGTTATATTGGTTACATTCAGTTACCGTGTTGGACCACTTGGTTTCTTGTCAACTGGTGATGATTTAATATCTGGTAACATGGGTCTTAAAGATCAAAGTTATGCTATTCGTTGGGTCAAAGAAAACATTAAAGGTTTCGGTGGTGATCCAGAAGAAATTACACTCTTTGGTCTCAGTGCTGGTGGTGTTTCTGTACATTATCAATATCTTACTCCCCTCAGTAAAGGACTTTTCAAACGTAAGAAACAATTTTTTTTATTTTAACTTTCTTTTTCAAGACTTGTTGATTTTATAATTATTTAAAAAATATTTAGGTGGTCTTTCATTCAGTGGTAATGCATTGAACCCATGGGCAATTACCGAAGGTACATTGGAAAAAGCTCAAAAACTTGCAAACATCGTTGGATGTCCAACAGCTGTTGTTGAAGAAATGGTTAAATGTTTAAAGACACGTCCAGCTCGTCAAATTGCCCGTGCCGACATGGACTTTATGGTAAATTATAATTTAACAAAAAAAAAAAAAAAAAACAAAAATAGCTCTCAAACCAAACAATCCGATTAATTTAAATATTAAAAAAATAATTATTTAGCCATTCTTCTTCAATCCAATGACACCATTTGGACCAGTTGTTGAAAAACCAACTGCTGAACAACCATTCATCACTAGAATTCCACATGAAATTATTGCCAGAGGTGAAGCATACGATGTACCATGGATAACTGGTGTTGTACCAGAAGAAGGTCTTTACCCAGGTGCTGATTTCTGTGCTGATCCAGTTGCACTTAAAGAATTTGATGCAAGATACGACGAACTTGCACCATTTGTATTTGATTACAATTACACTATTCCACTTTCAAAACATCATGAAGTTGGAAGAAGAATTCGTCATCATTACATTGGTGATAAACCATTAGACAAACATACTGCAATGGAAATTGTTCACGCTGTTGGTGATCGTTTGTATGTTATGGGTGGTTTGAACGCTGTTAAACTTATGTCAAAATATAACAAGAGTCCAATTAGATACTACTACTTTACTTATCATGGTGCTGACAGTCTTGGATATCCAATGACACGTACCAATGAAGATTGGGGTAAGTTTAATAAACGTTTTAATTGTTTAAATATTTTTTTTTATAATTTAATAAATAAAATTTTATTAAATAGGTGTTGCTCACGGTGATGATCCATACTACGTTGTTGGATCACCCTGGATGAACCCAACTACAACTCCAATGGATCGTGCTATGCAACGTGAACTTTTGGATATGTGGACCGGTTATGCCATTAATGGGTAAATTAATCATTAATTTAAATTATTCAATTTGTTATTATTTAAGTATAATTAATGGTTTTGGTTTATTTAATTTAATAGAGTACCAGAAGTACCAGTTGAATGGACACCAATTAGTCCATCTCAAAGTGAATTGGTCTACCTTCACATCAAAGGACCAGGTCAATACGCAATGGACTCTGACAAAGACTTTGGACACATCAGTCTTTGGAACAGCATTGACTTTGCTGAAGGCAAAGTTGCTGGCAAACGTGTTGAATTATAAATTAACTAGATTTACTGGATGATTTTTTTTCAACGGTAATTTTGTTGTCTTGGATTATTCGTTTTTGTATTGTTTTTGTGAACATTTGTTATTCATGATCATTGATAATTATTATTTTTTTTTATTTACCACTCATCATGTTTTAATAAATTAAGCAATAAATTTTTAAGAGAAATAAATAAGATTATATTATAAAAATAATACTATTTGGTGTTGTTATTTTTTTGTTTTATACTTACAATATCGTTTATTTGTATATCACATGCTGGATGTCTTCCTACGATTGTCAAACCTTTATAGATTGGATGCTTTGAACCACTTATTTCAATTGTACCAATCTGTAAATTAAATTTAGTTTTATTGTTAGCTAATTTTGTAAATGGTTGTTGTTGTTTTTTTTTTTTTTTACCTGAATTTTTTCATTGAGCTTTTGTGATGATCCAGATGACGAAAAACTTTGAGAACTTTGATTGTCCTCATCAAGTACTTGCGTTGCTTGAAATTCCTCCATATTTTTATTGTTAATTAAATTTAAAAAGTTTGATAATCATTAACAAAACAAAATTTGTAAATTGAAAACGTTGAAAAAAAAAAGTTCGGCAGTTATTTTATAACCTCACATTTGACAAAACACAAAGCCGGGAGTTCAGTCTTAAAAAAGTCGAGTTTTGTTAACACTTACTATATTCAATTCGTTTATTCATGAATAACTTTTAATGAATAAAACTTAGGTTTTATTTATATTTTAAGTTCTGTATTCTCTTGATATCATTTACACAAATTTACACAAAAAGACAAACGAACAAACATAAGCATTAAGCAGCCACATTACAAACCGTTACAAACACATGTCATCATTATTTTTAGTCTTTACCGTCTTTACTCTTTAGAGTTTAAGTAGTGTGAAGTAGTGTATGGTAGACGGTAGTGTGTGTAATATGCAGTAATGTGCATGGGTGCGTACAAGCCGTACAAGGATGGGCATTGATGGGCATATTGTGAGTTTTTGAGTTGCTTACAATAATCCATGGCTGAGACGTTTAAAACGTAGAAAACGGGATAAAACGGATCAAACCCACGTGATCTCTCCAGATCTCTCACAATTCAAATTTTTACCTTATAATTTTTTTTAGCTACATTAATTCCTTAGCTACTGCAAGCTACTGGTTGACCTTAGTCATTTATTTATTTAACAAATAAAATTGATGAAATCTATTTTATGAATTAAAATACCAAGGAAAAGATGGAGCTGAGGAATTGATGTAGCCAAAGAAATTATAATGGTGAGCAACATCAATTTCTTAGCTTCATCTTTTTCTTAGTTACTGCTTTTCCTTGGTATTTGTTTTATTTATTTAACAAATAAAATTGATGCAATTTCTTTTAATGAATTAAAATGCTAAGGAAAAGCAGTAGCTAAGCAATAGATAGAGCTAAGGAGTTGATGTACCCTAAGGAATTATGTGGTAAGTTACATTTTTTCTCTAGCTATACTGCTTGTCCTAAATATTTTACATCAATTCCTGAGCTCTTTTTCAGCACCCGCACCCGAATTCACAGGGCAAATTTTTTATAATTTAGAGTTTTTTTTGCCGGTGATGGCTCTTGTAAAATTTTTTTTATATAAGGTGCGTTCTTTCGTCAATTTTTTGTTGGCGCATCATGACCACGCATTTGCGCAGAAGTCGTAGAATTAAGTAAATTTTCTTTTGTGTATTTATTTTTTTTCACTTTAATGCGCATGATCCTGCAAAATTGAGGAAAGAGCAGTGGCGGCGAAACAAATAATTCTTAAAAAATAAGAATTAAAACATGGCTGATCCAGCTCCTTATGTCCTACGCTGTTGCAATCTGACTTTTAACCGACTGCGCATTCAACTGCGCATGCGCAAAAATAAATAGGAAAAAAAATAAACACCCAAAAGAAAGCACCTATTGGCTGCTTTCTTTCATGAACTTAATGTTCAGAACATTGATGTGATCTTCATCAGCGCACGCGTAGGCGCAGATGCGCAGAATTATTAAAATGGCTGTGCAATGGCGCCGGTATTATATTTATATTTTTCTTGACAATTGTGTACTAACCTAAAAATATATGTAATGCCAGTGGTTGCCGGCGCCAATGCACAGGAATTAAAAAAAAAAATAAATAATTCTGCGCATTTGCGCCTACGCGTGCGCTGATGGAGATCACATCAATGTTCTGAACATAAGTTCATGAAAGAAAGCAGCCATTAATTAAAAACTCACGTGCTTTTTTAGCTTTTGCGCAAATGCGCGATCATGATGCGCCAACAAAAAATTGACGAAAGAACGCACCTATAGATTTCACATACAAAAGCTCCACAAGCGCCGCCAGCAGTAGCTAAGGAAAAAAGCCCTAAATTGTAATACCCTGTGAATTGGACTGCTGAAGAATGTTTGTTTAGCCAATCATCAGATTAAAAAAAATATAGGGTGTTTTCTTTCGGTGGTTTATTTGGGAATATTCCGATATCCCAGACAACATGTTTTTTTATAATTCGTTTCTTATAGGAAATTTTCTCACGATGACGGGAAAAATACGGAAAAAAATTTTCAGGCATGCGCGAAGTAGATAAAAAAGGAGTTAAAATATGGAAAAACCGGCTATTTATCGGTTATATATCGTATAGTTACGAAAATGACAATTAATTCTAAAATTTAATAATGGCAATCGATAAAACTCGCCAAGTTTGAATTTTGAAAAAAAAGATTGCTAGATTCTTTACTTAGCCACTAGGTATTTTACGTAGCCTTAATTATAGCCAAACAAACAATTGCAAACATTGCTGCATTATTTCACCACCTAAATTTTTTACCACCAACACCAGCAGTCCAAATTCCAATTCATAGGGCAAATTTTTTACAATTTAGGGCTTTTTTTTGCCGGTGATGGCGCTTGTAAAATTTTTTTTATATAGATTTTACATACAAAAGCTTCACAAGCACCGCCAGTGGTGGAAAAAAGCCCTAAATTGTAATGCCCTGTGAATTGGACTGCATGGCAGCGTTCGATAGCTGGCCGAGGGCCTCGGCCTGGGCCAACAGAATGACAACTTGATAAATCGAAAACTCACTATGAGAAAAACCCATTCAAATATTTTGAATTATAATGGAGCAGTGCTGGCACTACAAGCATATGGAATAAACTATGATAAAAAAACGGCCAGATTTTTGGCCTCGGCCAGCTATCGAACGCTCCCCAGAAAAAATTCGAGATATGAAAAAATTTTGTTTGAACTTTTTTTTTCTACTGAACGAGTTTTATCGATTGCCATTATCGAAAAGAAAAAAAAAAAATCAGTATATCGAAATTTTTAAATTATTATAACTCGAAAACTATTCGACAAATCGAAAATTTTATAAGGACATTTATTTCTCCTTGACGAGTGTTACTTATTGTCATTATTTCATTTTTGGGAAAATAGGTATCCTAGTAATATACGATATGTTACTTATAAATAGTCGTTTTTTCCATGTTTCAACTCCATTTTTAACCACTTTGCGGATTCGTAGAAATTTTTTCCGGATTTTTCCCGTAATCGTGAGGAAATTTCTTAAAAGCAACCAACATTATATGCGTAGTTGAAGGCGCAGTCAGGAAAAAGTTAGTTTGCAACAGTGTACACGAGGGGCTGGATCAGCTAGGTTTTAATTCTTATTTTTTAAGAATTATTTGTTCAACGCTACTGTTCTTTCCTCATGTTCGCATAATATGCTTATGTGTATGATAAAAATACTCTAATATATTTAAGGGTTCGTTCAGAAAGTCTCATTTTTTTGGATCTTCAAGATGGCGGCGATTCAGCCCAGCAATTTCGATAGGCACTGCTGTCCACCATTGTCCACCATCTTGAAGATTCGAAAAAATGAGAGTTTCTGAACGGACTCTAGTTTTTTCCCACGATTTAAAGTTCACAGAGCAAATTTTATACAATTTAGGGCTTTTTTTTGCCACTGATGACGCTTATAAAATTTTTTTTATATAGACTTTACATACAACATATATTTAAAACTACTATATTGCGCATCGCCTATGGTTTCCCATAAGTGGGCTGTTCGGATTTATTACGGTGCCGACAATAGGTGCTTTCTTTTGTGTATTTATTTTTTTTCCTGTTTATTTACACGCATGCGCAATCGAATGCGCAGTCAGCAAAAAGTCAGTTTGCAACAGCGTAGGACATGAGGGGCTGGATCAGCCATGCTTTAATTTTTATTTTTCAAGAATTATTTGTTTGACGCCACTGTTCTTTCATCAAGTTTGCATGACAGGCGCATTAAAGTGTAAAAAAATAAATACACAAAAGAAAGCACCTAATCTCTCTGTCGCAGTTATACTCCTCGACAAAAATTTTTTGCGCATGTCCAAATAATCCGTTCGGTTCACACGTATACACAATAGGTGCTTTCTTTTGTGTATTTATTTTTTTACACTTTAATGCGCATGATCATGCACATGCGCCTGTCATGCAAACTTGATGAAAGAACAGTGGCGTCAAACAAATAATTCTTGAAAAATAAAAATTGAAACATCGCTGATCCAGCCCCTCATGTCCTACGCTGTTGCAAACTGACTTTTTGCTGACTGCGTATTCGATTGCGCATGCGTGTAAATAAACAGGAAAAAAAATAAATACACAAAAGAAAGCACCAAATGAATTTGTGTGCGTTGACGAATGTTACCGAGCTCCCACTCGAATAATAATTCGGACATGCTCAAAAGATTTTTGTCGAGCAGTATGACTGCGACAGAGAGATTGTCTGCACCGTAATAGGTGCTTTCTTTTGTGTATTTATTTTTTTTCGTGTTTATTTTCGCGCATGCGCAATTGAATGCGCAGTCAGCAAAAAGTCAGTTTGCAATAGCGTAGGACATAAGAGGCTGGATCCGCTATGTTTTAATTCTTATTTGATGAAAATTATTTGTTCGACGCCGCTGTTTTCTCATCAAGTTTGCATGACAGGCGCATGTGCATGATCATGCGCATGAAAGTGAAAAAAATAAATACACAAAAGAAAGCACCTAATGAATCCGAACAAAATCATACCCTATGCGCAATATAGTAGTATTAAATATATGACATACAAAAGCTTCACAAGCGCCACCGGTGGAGGAAGAAAGCTCTAAATTGTAATGCCCTGCAGTTCAATTCACAGGGCAAATTTTTTACAATTTAGGGCTATTTTTTGCCGCTGATGGCGCTTGTAAATTTTTTTTATATAGATTTTATATACAAAAGCTTCACAAGCGCAGTCAGTGGAGGAAAAAAGCCCTAAATTGTAATGCCCTGTGAATTGGACTGCTGTGGGTTGTGGCCTGTGAATACGGGTGCAGCACATATATGTAATTCTCCTATATTGCTAGCAAGGCTCGTATTTTTCTCCAGAGGCAATAATAATTGTTAAATTTATTTGTGTTGGTGCAAACAACAATTTTTACATCAAATGTAGTAGTGTGAGTGAACTTCCGACGTTTCCCGAATGCCCCACTCTTGTCACATGCGCGCGTTGTTTTGGTTAATACACGACAAGGAAGCCGATAGAGTCTGCACCGTTGCCTCTGGAGAAAAAATCGAGCCTTGCTAGCGATATAGGAGTATTGCATATATGGTATTACATATATGGTATTACATATATGGTATTACATATATGGTATTACATATATGGTGCAGCAGTCCATGCCACAGGGCATTACAATTTAGGGCTTTTTTCCACCACTGGCGGCGCTTGTAGAGCTTTTGTATGTAAAATCTATATAAAAAAAATTTTACGAGCGCCATCACCGGCAAAAAAAGCCCTAAATTGTAAAAAATTTGCCCTGTGAATTGGACTGGCAACTGCTGGCAACTCTGACTCTCATTCTCATAAGGTGCTTTCTTTTGTGTATTTATTTTTTTTCGCTTCAATGCGCATGATCATGCACATGCGTATGTCATGCGAAATTGAGAAGAGAGCAGTGGCGTCGAAACAAATAATTCGTAAAAAATAAGAATTAAAACATGGCTGATCCAGCTCCTTATGTCCTACGCTGTTGCAATCTGACTTTTCGCCGACTGCGCATTCAACTGCGCATGCGCAAAAATAAACAGGAAAAAAAATAAACACCCAAAAGAAAGCACCTATACACAAAAGAAAGCACCTAGTATCTCATTGCACAGCTGTGCGCATGCGTGCGAATAACAGATATAAGGTGATTTCTTTTGGGTGTTTATTTTTTTTCACTTCAATGCGCATGATCATGCACATGCGTATGTCATGCAAAATTGAGAAGAGAGCAGTGGCGTCGAAACAAATAATTCTTAAAAAATAAGAATTAAAACATGGCTGATCCAGCTCCTCATGTCCTACGCTGTTGCAATCTGACTTTTTGCCGACTGCGCATTTAACTGGGCATGCGCAAAAGTAAACAGGAAAAAAAATAAACACCCAAAAGAAAGCACCATGGAGGTGAATAAGGAGTGTAAGCTTTGCTTTTTTACTGTGTTAAAGCATAGGCTGTCACTGAAGCCTCAATTTCGGAGTAAGTCAGTTCGATAAACTACCAGCTGCAGCGCTGACATCAGCCCTTGACCAAAAAAAAAAGACAGAACACAATATTCTTATTCACTCTAGCTTGTACAACTATGTTTAAAGATAAAAGATTACACGTGATATCTCCATGGAAAGCACCTATTCTCTAGCAAATCGTACAGCAGCTGTCTGAATTTTTTGTTTATAACTCAATTATTTTATTAAATATTTAATTTGTTTATTTATTATACTACTTTGAGTTACGTCTAGTTTAATTATTTGAATTAAAATAATAATCGTTTACTTGATAGTAAGTTAAATTTGAAAATAAAACCATCTATACATACCAGCATTAACTCACGAGCAATGATGTTTTAATAAATATTCATTTATATTTTAGACGAAGCTGTATATTTTTCATAATTATGGCGATGGAATACTTCACACAGCAACCAGTCACTGATGATAAACTCGATGCACATGAATGTAATGAACTTAGAGGAGCTACATCATCAAACTCATGTTTAAGGTGTTTCTTTTTATATTTGCAATCTAACGCTCGTAATGTGAAATTGCCAAATGAATCATGGGCTGTTTTTGTGAAACGTGATAAATTTGTTGTTTTTCCACGACTAGAGATGAATGATTTTGAGAAGCATTTAAACTTGACAATTTTGTCAAATGGAGAAGCAAGAGTACATTACAGAAAACAACATGCTGACTGGATAGAATGTCAGCCAAAATCACTAGCTGATATCAGTGAAATTCTGAAATCTTTAGACAGTCTTGAATGGTAAAAGTTCATTGCATTCTGGAATTTTCGCCCAATTATTACTTATTAAAATGTTCGCCAGAGCTACTCATTATTATAAACAATTGTTGATAACTATTTATCTAAAATCCGGAGCGTTTTCATCACGAGAATAGGGCTCACGGCATTAGAAAGACAATTAATTTGAAACTATAGATAGAAATCTTGAAGTCAAGTATTTAAAAAGTTATACGAATTATAAAAAACTGGGATTTTGTTTTTTTGGTAATTAACAAATTTCTAACAATAGAAAAAACATATTTATTTCTCAATTATATAGATTTTGCGATTTTAAATATTCTGGCGAAAAATCGCATCCAAGATTCATTTTTAGTATTTTCTTAATATTTTTGGTAATTCTTATTTTGTTGATAAGTTGTCAATTTCTATTAATCAGTTATCAATGGTATAACTAATTGATAGAAAATTAAAGTAATTTATTTTATATGCTTTTTTTATATAGAGAAAACAATACTAGCAGGCTTACGCCTATGTAAAACTAAACGTTGATTATTGAATAACGAATATTTTATTTATTTTTGTATTATTATAGTATAGATGAAACTCGAGTTGAAAAAAATAAAAATTTTAATCGTAAATTAAAATTAGAAATAAAAACTATAATATCAGAAATAATAATAATTAACAATAATAACATTGAGTATCCAAGACTTGTAAATTTCATATTATATTTATTAGTGGCAATAAATTATAGAAAAATTTACACAAATATTGTCTTAGAGCATATAAACATATGGCCACATACTTTAATATTATAACGATAATTATATAATGTGTTTTGGAAGATTATTGTATTGAAATATTGTATATTATATATATACAATATTTTAATATCATAATATATGTAAAATATTTTAGTCGTTTTATATTTTGATACTTTGCCAACTGATTAAAAACTAATAAGTTTTTTTATTCTTATTTTGTTGTCAACATTATTTTGCACCAGCAATTTCTCGTGATTAATTTTTGCAAAAAAAAATTAGTAAAAAAATAGTAATGAAAATGAAAAAATTAAAAAAGACTCTTACTTTTTCGGTTAAAAAACAAACAAATTTTAAGCATCTGTTATCAACCGGTTAATAACCATCACAGCTCTAAAGAAAAACCGGCCAAAAAGTGCTTGCGACAGTTTTTATGTAAATACTATAATTAACAGAGATATAAATAGCTATAAAACCAGCTAAAACTATTGCTGCACTCTTTGGCTACATCTTATGTATTTAAAGTTTATTTGAGCAATAAACAACTATATTCCAACTGTCTGTAACATTAATTTTTATATATTTAAATCATGTTATCTTGCCATGGAACTTGGCCAACACCAACGAAGTATTGTTTAAAATAATCACGATTTTGTAAATCAATTTTTTCTGGTCTCGAATTAACAGGTTCTAAAAGACTCATTTCACAATTATCGTCTCTCCATCTACCTCCTGTTACTGTATGATTTGTTGAGTCTTCAAGGTCTGTTGTTCCACATAAATAAGCTGCATTTTCTTTAGCAAAAAAGTTGTGCAAAGCACAGCATGCAAGAGTTATTGTCTGGACAGTTTCAACCGGTAAATTCATCGGCACCAACATAACACGAAATCTATTAGCTAAAATACCGATGGCATTTTCGACGATTCTCTTGCCTCGAGAAAATCGGTAATTGAAAATACGTTCTTCATGAGTCAAATGTTCCGTTGAATACGGTTTTATCAGATGCTTTTGAAGTGGGAATGCATTGTCACCAAGAATAACGTGTGGTACTACATCATCTGTTCCTGGTAATGCTTTATCAGAAGGTATATTAAGTGGATTTTCTGGATCAACCAAAATCGGTGCAATATCAGACTCACTTAGAACTCCTTCATCACTATCTCTACCATTAATGCCGACGTCAACATAAATGAATTGATAATTAGCGTCAACTAATGCTAATAATACCATGCTATGAGTTCCTTTGTAATTATAATATAATGAACTTTCTTTCGAAGGTGGTTTGAAAGTTATACGGCGTCCATCCATAGCACCAAGGCAGTTAGGAAATTGCCATTGTCTAAAAAATTCATTGGAAATTTTTTCCCACTCATCACGGGTATTAGGTATCTGTAAATTATTTTCAATCATCAGTGATTAACAAATATAAATTATATTTCAAGTTTTTGTGGACATTACCTTTAAATATTCTTTTCGGAGAAGTGTGTATATCACACGACATGTTTCAGGTATTATTTGAGAAATCGTACCAGCAGAAATCCTTGTCGAATACTCCATACTGCGATAAGATTCTCCAGTAGCGAGAAATCTTAATGTAACAAAGACACGATCTCTAGGAGTAATACTTTGTCTCATTTGAGTATCCTGTCGTTTAATGTATGGTGTTACCATATCAACAAGCTGATCAAATAGATCTTCTCTCATTCTAAAAAATCTATTGAAATACTCAGTATCTTCCAAACAAAGTTCATTATGAGCTAGAGGAATTGTACTCCGTAAATCATTCGTCCTCTTCATAATCCATCGACGTGTCCAGCATTTTCGGCGCTTTCGAATTTTTTCAAGTTTTTCTTCTTCTTCGATTATTTCCACTAACTCCAATATCCTTAATATTTTTATAAATTTCTTCAATTTTTCTACTTTTTCTCTATTCCACACATATGACATGGTACAATTCACACTAAAATATAAATATTCATGAATGATGCATCTCAATTTAAATATGTTTACTGTTTCTAATTGCGAGCATAATCATATATTTTAATCCATCAATTTACTTACATGTTTGAATATTACTAATGTTATTACTTATAATTTTTACAACAATTTTTGTTTTAAATATTTTAATCAATTTTAATTTTTTTGTGTTTATTTATCATATGTAATGTCTGATAAATAATATCAAAATACATAGGTATATTTAATGACTATCAGAAATCAGAATTTAAAATTGTAAACAAATAAAAAAGGTTATGTATTTTTATTATTTATTTCTACTGATTTCGACAATCTACACTGATCTACACACAAAGGGGACGTTCCAAAAATCACTCGGAAACTCGGAAGGTCAAGATTGTGATCATAGAAAATTTTTGATATTTTGTTGTGGTAGACATGATTTTTTGTTCATGTATTTTTATAGGCACAAAACAATAAATTATTATTGTTTAATTATTAATAATAATTATAAAAAATACTTTTCACAATTGTAATAAGTAACAAAAGTAAATGGCATATGCAATATGGCTGTTTTTGTTGCTTACAATATCTACAGTAACCTCTAGTTACTTTTAAGTTTATTTTATCTCTATATTTTTTCATCTACTGCGCCGGTCCGGGTTTCCGAGTGATTTTTGGAACGTCCCCCTACAGGTATGGCAGTGCGCAGCCTGGTTTGGCCGCTGTGAATCGACCAATCAAAAGGTCGCCTTCTCGCCACAAAAATGGCTGACTTTTATGCGCGCGCGATACAAATTTGTTAAGGAAATTTACAAGTTTTTTAAAAATTTTTTACAAGTTATCATGTTTATTCTATTATATTTTATTCTATTATATTAGATTTGGTATATTTCATGATCATTCGCAGTACATAAAAAGAAACAAGAATATTATTAAAATTATTATTCATCAATAGTTTTTATTTATTTAAATTTTTTTATTTCACATTTTTTTAAAAATTATATTATTATAATTTCAATATGTTTTTAAATATTTTTACGTCGTAACAGTAATAATAGTTAATAACAGTAATTTTTATACATAAATTAACTTTCATAAAATTATTTATATAATATATTAGCTTGATGTGCCATTTTTTAAATATTTTTTCGTCTTCTATTTTCTGAATTTATTTTTTTATTTAATGTTCGAAGTCTAATGTAGGTTCTTGTGCGGACTAGGGATGTGAAAAAATTTTGTGACCGTCACATGACCGTTTTGTGACGCCGGCAAAAATCGTGACCATTTTTATGACCCAACTTTTGTGACCAAATTTATGACGACTTATCGGCTGACCGTCAGTTTTACTTCTAGTATGCCATCTATTGAATTTTTTCGTATTTTTTTTTTTTATCAAAAAAAGAGACAGACGCACACAGGCAGACAGAGTTGAAAATCTTATAAATTATTGATAAACAATTATCTGTAATTGATAATTATCAATAAAAATTAATTTAATATTATTAACTAAATATCTAATTATTTATCACACACAGCAGTCTAACCAATAATCACCATATTGGTAACAAATATTTATTGTTCAATTGAATAAATTTATATTTAATATAAAAAAAAAAAAAAAAACAATAATAAATGCTAGACATTTAACATAAAATATTAAATTTAACCATTTAATAATTGAATAGCATTCAACAATTCAATATCAATTTAATAAATTTGCAATTAATATAGAAAAATAAAAACAATATTAAATTTTGGACATTTAACGAAAAATATATGTATTCGATAATATGCATTTATTTTAGGAATTTTTTTATCTAGCTTTTTTAAATAACAAATTTTGTGATGAAATATTTTGTGACGGTCTTTTTTACAACTATTTTGAAGATTTAAAAAAAATACCAATTGTGACGGAGAAAATGTGACGAAAAAAATGACGAAAAAAAATGACGGTCACAGACGGTCACAAACGGTATTTGTTTTTGTGACGTGACAAATCAAACCTTCACTCTCTTCAGAATTCTCAATTCATTTTTTCTGTTAAAAGATTGTGCATTACAACTTCGTGTTCCACATCAGTTTTTGAATGTTCAATTGAAGATTGTAGTTGAGTTATTGGTGTCTCCAAGTCAGACCTAGAGTCTGTAAATTCTTCAACTTCAATCCCATTATCAACAACACATTCTTTGATGTTGTTTTTTGTTGATGAATTAATTTTATCATAAGAATCATCTGCCAGTCCAACTACATAATCATATGACATGAGTGGTTCTAAAGGTGGCTCCTCTACATCAGGTTCTTCTTCTGACGTATTTGTTGTTAAATTTTTTTGGTATTTTTCACAAATTGGAGTTGAACATTGTGGTATTGATGGATAAATTTCAAATAATGAATTTATATCATTATTGTTTATTAAAGATTCATCAGAATCTTTAAGAGTATGATCAGTGTTAGCATGTATTGAAAAAAAATCAGTCGAGTGTTTTCCAAGTATATACCATCTGAGACGATATTTTATGTCTAATGCAGTTGGATGATCATTTGTTGAACCCATTTTTCTAAAATACGAAAATGTATTTTCTAAAACATCTTGATTTAGTCGATAGGTTAACAAGTATTCAACTGATATTGTTTCCTCATTTGCAGTTTCTTTCAAGTGATTGAAAAAATTCAACAATGAATCACAGTCCAATGCAATTCCTTTTTGGAAAGGAATCATTTTTTTATGTCCTTTAACTCTCATTTTGGTAATAAAATTTTTCATTTTTGTAAGAGTAATACATTGCTCTTCAAGGTTAACTCCAAATGCATTATTTCCAGGATTTTGGTAATTATATTTATTTTTGCTATTAAACAAATCAAACCAATCATTAAAAAGCTCAACAGTTTCAACTACTTGTTTCCACTCTTCAAAACCCTCAACACCTTTTCTTCCACAACATTCGATAGCTTTTGCATTTGTTCTTGAAAATAATTGCGTTGCCAGTTTTACTTTTTGTCGACGTGTACCATAACAGTTTAAATGTTCATCAGTCAATTTGAAAGCACACTTTAAATCTGAAGGTGCACCAAGTTGTAACAAAAGCTCGAAGCATTTTTTGGTTATATAATGTCCTTCATATAAAAAGCCTTGATCAAGAAAATGATTTCTGGCAAGTTTAATCATGTGAGGTACATCAGGAAAAATATAAACACGAAAATCGTTGTTGCATGGATGATCAAAATAAGTTTTTCGTTTAACGTTATAATTAGCTTCAGTATTATCCTCACAAGTATATCCAATATTTAATTTTGTCAATAATGCTTGATTTGTTGCACCATAATCAGATGTTAAAGCAACAACTCTGTATCCTTTGTTGTACAATGCTTTTACTACTTCAAATATAATTTCTTTGGTAAGTGGCTGGTCAAACTTGTAATAAACTGGTTGTTTCCATTTACAAAACAACCCTCTTGCCATAATAAACTGACAAGTGGTATGTGGACCAATTACTTGTTCATCTTTTTTATCGATTGCCATTTGGTTAGACAAATAAAATTCATCAGCACTCAGTACACAAATTTTATCATAACTAGACATTTTTTTTCCTTTTATTTCCATTATGTCTAGCACATTAAATAATATACCCTCTTTTAATTCTAATTTTTGTGCCCAAGTCCTTAATGTTGAAAAACCAGGAAGAGGATAATTTAGATTCTCTCTAAGATATCTGTAACATTTGGAACTTACAGCTCTCAGTGATATTGCTCCAGCAATATCTACAGCATCCCAATGAGTTTTTTTTTTATTTTGAAAAAGTATTTTGATTTGATTTGGAGAAAATATTTTAGATAGAGAATTTTGATGCTGATTAATAGTGTCTTCTAATTTTTTTATCTTTTTATTTCTTGCTTCAAGATTTTTTTCATAATTGATTTCTCTTTTTTTTGATGCTTCAACTTCTTTCTCATACTTCTTTCTACATTTTTCTTCATTTTTTAAAATTTTTTCAACGGTCTTAGCTGATTTTTTAAATTGACGTTCTAATTCTTCTTTTTCTTTTTTACATTGTTCATATTTTTCCTTCCATTTATTTGCAGCTATATTTGAACAGTTTGATTTTTTTATAAATTCTTGGTCTTGCAAACAATTACTCATCAAACATTTGTCATGTTCTTTTATATCTTTTTGTAAATTAGTCACTGTTTTTAATACATTTTTTGTATTTGCTATTGATTGAACTGCAACGTTATGTTTATCTTCGTTTCTTTGTTTTTCATAACTGAGATCTTGACAATTGGTATTTAACAAAATTTTATTTTGAAAATTACTTTCAAAAGACAAATTATCGTTTGTATTAGTAGTTTTTGTTTCATTTTGACAAACAAATACATTATTTTCTGCCAAATCTGAGGGCAAAAATTTTGTTGGAATAGCATCATCTTGAAGATATCTTTTGCCATGAGGTGCTCCAATTGCAAATGCATTGTACTTGTTTTTTTTTGTTGACTTTTTAAATGCATTATCATCAAAATGAATAGAACATATTCTTTCTGTAATTTAAAAAATAGTTAATATTATTCTCTTTTTATCTGTTATGTTTTGACATAAAAATAAATATATTTTACCTTTTTTCCAGTCAATATTTTCACGTTGACATGCTCTTATCCAGACATCTCTTCTACCTTCATCAGTTGGAAAAATGTGGTACCCAATACTTCTGTTTTTATTTTTTTCTTTTTTATTATTACAACTTTTGATTGCGCACTTCATATGGCCAGTTTGTATAATAATTATGTCATTAATCAATTGCAAAATATAAATATAATGATTATATTGCTCAAAAGCCACTAGAAACACATAAGTTTAGAAACATTAGTATTCATGGATTGAAAATTAGAAAATTAACAAAAAATAAAACATGAGAAAATGATAAATAAGAAAATAAAAAAAAGTTTATTCAAAAAAACATTTATTTTAAATAGTAAATAATTGTTTGAATAAATCCAAGTATAATAAATACGGGGATATTCCGATATCCGAGACATTTTTTTGTCGGTTTCTTATAGGAAATTTTCTCAGGATTACGGGAAAAATATGGAAAAAATTCCTACGAATGCGCAAAGTGGTTAAAAATTGAGTTTAATATGAAAAATACGGCTATTTATCGGTTATGTAAATATACTTAGTAAAATAATAATTATTTCCAGAATCTACTAATGGTGATTTTATGATTTTATTATAATTACCTTTTAATTGGTTCAACTTGATACTATAATTTATTTGTTAAACTTTCTTGGTTTTTTTTTTTTTTGATTATTTATAAACATGCTCCACATATATTAATTAGTAATTCCAACAGTATAAATAAATAGATGTCAAAACAGTATGTTAGAAAGAGAGGTTCCTATCATGGTAGAAGTATGTAGTATTTCTAGTCCATGAACAACAACAACAATACAAAAAATTTTGATTCGAGCATACAGTCGTCCTACTGAATGACTTCCACCAAGTTCTCTCCACCCAAGCCTCAGGCTTCCCCTTCCATAACCAGTATCACAATTTCAATCATGCGCAGTTTATTTATTCTGCAACTCACACATTGAAAATATTCGGTGTGTCCATGAGAAAACCAAGATGTCTGACTATTTCCAAAATTTTGACCCAACCCAACCCGTATCATCAACGTGCTTTTATTATTATTACTTTTTTTGTTGACATTTGTTGACATTCATAATTAATTGTTTATATAAAAATAAAATTAATGATGTAAATGTTCAATTGAATAATTTTTTATTTATTGTTAGTAATTTTCATATACCTAAATCTTATTATTATTTTTGACAAATTCGTTAGTGATAAAAAAATACTTGACTAGTAAATTAAAAGTGATATTAAAAACATACAGGTATGTGTCAAATTAACTTCTTGAATAATATTATTATTAATAAACAAATTAATCTTATTTTTTCGATTAGTAACACTCGGAAAAATATCTACAAATTCTCAATAGACATCAGCAAGCATGACATTATGGATTTATTTTAATTTTAATTTATTGGATCATGAAAAAGTATGTGTTCATAAATTTTCAAATAATTTTATCCTTGACAAATAATTTATAATGTTATTGTTTAGATATCAAACAACTTGGATAAACAAATATAGTGTCCTAATAGACATCAACAATCATGTCACTACGAGTGTCAGGATCACTTCATTCATTTTTTGTACAGAAAACATCACCAAAACTATGAATGCCTGAATTGTTTTTTATCATCACTACAACGTCATGAGTTCAATGGATAAATTTCAATAAGCTTGAATACAATTTAAAAGTTCAACTAAAAAAATTACTTATTGTATATTAATCAGCAACACACAAATGTCAGTTTTACGAGGTTATGCCAAGTGTAAACTTTGTTGATGTGAATTGTTCAAGAATTATTTGGTGCTAAATACTGGACATTATTAATCATCAATGATGACATTTTAAAATTCTACTTATTGAACTTCATAGTTACATGTCATTACATTCATAATTAATCATGGGTAATGTCATTTACAAAAAATAATATTAGTGCTTGTGCTTGTTTTTTTTCCTTCTTTTTTGTCATATGACAATAAACTGATGGAGTAATTAATTTTTTTTATTTAAATATTATAGTTTATATTTTTAATAATTGTTTATATCTTTATTTACAGATATAATTATCGAAATGAATCCAAATGTAGAAATTCAAAATCTACAACATACCTATAAACTTTGATTGACTGAAAATGAAAATAAATTATGGATTTTTCCGTTTAAAAATAATATTGAAGATCATCTTTTGGAGTATAAAGACATATTTTGATGCAGCAAATAATCTATGGAATTAAGTTGCATTTTCATTATTATATTTCTATCATATTCTTGAGCCTAATTTTACAAAAGTACACCAGCAATAACTGTACATGTTCCAAGTGCTGATAATCCAGTTCTTGAATCAAATAATAAAACTGAGAGCCAAATTAAAAATGCTCGTTTAGCATTATTTGCAACACCAAAAAAATTTATAAATAAATATTAAATTATTAATATTTTTGATTCATGTTGTCGATAAAATTATCTGTGAGTAACTGGACTAATATAATCGATTAGTACATATGCTGTTATACTTTGAAAATGAAAAAAATATACCATTTTAAATCAATGGTAACAGTAAATAATGATGCACTACTTTTAAATGTTTCTATAAAACTAACAGCAACATAATTTACTGCATTTAGAACAAGTTGTAAATCTTGATGTTTATTTGTACATTCCACATGGCTAATACATTTGTATAAAATTGGCTGATAAAATATTGCCACAAAAGCTACGTGATTTAGTACCAGAATCACAGGCATATATGGATTTACTTGCATTTGAAAGAAAAATTAGATACAACAATCATGTGTAAAAGACTGGATATACAAGAGGCATTAAAACGTCCAATGAAACAAAAAAAGAAATTTACGTATAGGTATTTATATCAAATACATTTTATTCAGCAAAAGAAGCTGGTGAAGGTGAAGCAGGTTCTGTCGCATCATGGGAACTTAGAGTTGAAGGAAGACTTTTACACGATACAAAAAATGATGCAAACAAGGTAAATGATACAGTGAAGTATAATTATTTTATTGAAATATGTATTACAATTATTATCATCATTATTTTATTTTTTTTAATTAAGGTCAAACGAAAATTTTCATCATTTTTCAAAAGTTTGGTTATTGAATTGGACAAAGATTTATATGGTCCAGATAATCATATGGTTAAATGGCATCGTACATTGACACCTCAAGAAACTAATGGTTTTCAAGTAAAATGTCCTGGTGATAAAAATGTTCGATGCACAATTCTTTTACTTTTGGATTATCAGCCACTCCAGGTAAATCTAGAAAAAAATATAATAGTATAAAATGAATTAACTTGTATTAGATTAATAATTTGATGTTTTTTTAAATGCTCAGTTTAAATTGGATCCAAGACTGGCTCGTTTGTTGGGTGTTTATACACAAACTCGACCTGTTATAATATCAGCACTTTAGCAATATATAAAAACTCATAAACTGCAAGATTGTCATGAGCGTGAATTTATAAATTGTGAGAAATATTTGGAGCAAATATTTACATGTCCACGTATGAAATTTGCTGACATTCCACAACGTTTAAGTCCATTATTACATCCACCACATCCAATTGTTATAAATCATGTTATAAGTGTTGAAGGAACAAAAAGAAAACAAACAGCTTGTTATGATATTGATGTTGAAGTCGATGATACATTGAAAACTCAAATAAATAATTTCTTATCATCAACAGCAAGCCAACAAGATAATTATGAAAAGTTTATATTCACTAAAAATATACCATAAAGCCAAAAATCAAAGTGCTAGAGGATGTAATAATCCATCTTTCGATTTAGTAATAAACAACAATTGTGTATCTTAATTTCGTTTGATATGTAATTGATGATTTTTGTCATGATTTTCATACAAGTATGATGATGTGATGAAACACCTATGCGTACGTTATTTGCACGTACAGTTTTTCCACTAAGCATGGTGCATTTGTTGAATTAAGTAATTGACAACAATCATCACTTTCAAATTTAATTTATAAATGACATTTTAAATAACAGTCATATATATTAAATGTTTATAAAAACATGTCAGAATTTTTGTTGTACTCTCTTTTTTTGATTGACAGTTTAAATAATTTTATTTATGACAACATTATCTTATTTTATTTTTTGAGTAATGTGTTTATTAATTTACTTTTCATATTAATATTATTTTATTGGATAAATTGGCTCTCGTCTACTTGCAGGAAATATATAGTTATTTATTTTATTCCAAGATCTAAAAAAATAAATATAAATATTGTAAAAATATGTAGATATAATATTACCTGAGCAAAATTATTTCATCATATGAGTCTAGTTTTAACTGGTACACCATGCACTATACGAAATTAGTCATTATCATGAAATGTAAAAAATTAACCACTGTTGACTGTTGCCTCGTGCTTTTGTAATTGATTAAATAAATTTCCTTAAAAAAAATTAATGATATAATTGATTTTTCGTTTCTTAAAAAAATTGTACCAACATCTGGATTTTTAAAAAATTTTTTAGCAAACCTTGAATTTATTTCACATTATTCTGTCATTTTTATTCGTTATTTCTTACATTTTTCAATTTTTTAAATAAAATAATTAATGACCAACACATAAAGAAAAATTATCTGTATTATAAATGCTTGAAATATTTCTTATTTAAAAAAAAATGTTTTTTTTTCATGAGGTTTGTTTTTACCGCCTTTTCAGTAGTAATTCGATCTGTCGATCTCTCCGACACTTAAACTGAACACAGGCAAACTGAACACAGGGAAACAAAGGAAAATTTTTATCCTTTGTGACTCAACCACTTAACACTTTTCTCGGATTAAGACCAGTGACTGAAGTGTCAGCAATAATAAAAAATTACAACGTATTTTAAGAATTGTCGTCATTATGTAATAATAATCGTTGATTGACAATATTGATTATATCGATTTTTAAAAATATTATTAAAACAGTTATTTTGTCTGAACTTGTTTTTTCCTTTTTTTTTTTTTTTTATCTTTACAAGGTCACGTTGTGAAAATTAAAGGGTATTTTTGTTAAAGTGAAATTTATATATATTCTGATTTCAATGCACAAAGTTTTGTTTTTATTATATTTTTTTTTGTGTGATAAAAAAATAAAAAATAAATAATAATGAATATTGATTTATACGTACAAACTTTTTTTTTATCATCTTTTTTTTTGTGTTATTGAATAACAAAAAATAAATATTAGTCAATAATAAAATAATAAAAACTTTATTCCTGTGACTTTTTTAAATGATTAAAAAAAATGACCTCAAAAAGAAGAAGAGGAAACTTCTATCAAGATCTTTTAATAAAATTATCATGTGCTGCTGTTGAATTTGTTAGTGTTGGTATTGTTATACCTGGTTTTTTATGATAATTCAATACACTTGTTGAATAATTTGTAAATACTTTACGTAGCTTAAAAAATATATTATTCCAATCTTCACATTTTTAATTTTGTACAGCAATTCTATAAAAATCTTCATAATATCTACCAAGATAATTTTTTTGTAAATAATCACATATGTAATTTGGAAATTCATCAATATTTTTAGCTTCATAAAATTTACGTAAAAATAATACAACTGTTACTTTATGATTAATCCTATTTTTTTTCATTTTTGATATAATTCAGCTGAAAATACATGAGTTGCTTTTTTAAAATATAAATCACTATGTACATCAAAATCCCACATTTCACATCTCATTTCAATAAATAAATAAACCATACTTGTTGATGAACGAAAAACAACCTGTTTTAATTAATTATTTTCAATTATTATTGTATGTATTTTTCATTTTATTATTTATATTTACCTTTGTATCATTTGTTATGACACAAGAACAGCACAACATAACCAAGCAGATCAATCACCTGGTACATCAAGATAATGACCAAGAAAGCTTGAAATTGTTCTAATTATGGATCACCCTTATGTCTTTTACCAATTTTATGATAAACATAGATGTTTTGATAATAATTTAAAGCTTCAAGTTTGTTTTTATGAAGTATAAATTTGTCGAGTATAGACATTTTAATTTTGGTGTTTCATCTGTGTTATAACTTTCACCCTGGTCAATGCAAGGATCCATGTTCTCCGTACGAATAATCAATAATATTTTTTAAATTATTCAGCATTGCTAGAATATAAATGTTTTTATTATTCAAAGATGAATTCATTAATTTATTACAGATTAATCTTTGTAAATACTTACCTATTTTAAATCAAAATTCTTATAGGTATATTGTTTGTTTTTTTTATAATTTATCTTCTGTCTAGCAATTCACAAATTGATAACAAAATCAAAATATTATTAAAAATATAATACTTTTTTTATTTTTAATTAAAAAATCATAAATGTTGTAATGTTGACAAAAAAAAAACAAACACTGACATGTGAAGATACAGGTTAAGCTAGGTAAATAAAAAACAAAAAATATAAATAATATGCAGCCATCTTGGTGTTTTCACACTGATCACACGGACACTCGATGAGAACATTATTTTCAATGTGTGAGTTACAGAATAAATAAACTGCGCATGATTGAAATTGTGATACTGGTTATGGAAGGGGAAGCCTGAGGCTTGGGTGGAGAGAACTTGGTGGAAGTCATTCAGTAGGACGACTGTATATGTAATTACCAAGAAGACTAGAGACCTCTAGAGAGACTCGGCCAGCGCCCCTGTAGGCACATTTGCAAAGCCTTGGTCAAAATCAATTTATTACCAGAAAGAACTAAACTTTTCAGTGATAACTGGGGAAAAATATCGTTGTTTATGGTGAGAAACGGACTTTAGCAGTGTGTTTAGCAGAGACTGCAGCCAGGGATGAATTTTTTTTCTAAAAAAAAGTTCACTCTCAGAAGATTGACAATATTTAAATATTTATCTCATTCAATACAAACAAATAAACAATTATCAATTGACACTAAACAAAAATCAACTACAATGTCATTCATAGAAGAAAAAGGTAAAATTTAATTTTTAATTATTTTAAATAAATAAATTGTATTTAATAATTAATTTTTGTTAATAGAAAAATACTTACGAATGGATATTAATGAAAAACGTAAAAATTATTCAACAAAAAATATTTTATCAGTTAATGATATTCCAACATGGCCAGAGTATTGGCAAACAAATAAAGATAATATTGATAAATATAAAAAGTCTGAAAATGATAAATTTGATATGAGCAGTTTGGCAAATAAAATATCAATTTGGGAAGGTGACATAACAACATTGGAGATTGATGCAATTGTCAATGCCGCAAATGAGAGTCTCCTTGGCGGTGGTGGAGGTTTGTTGACAAACAAAAAATAAATATAAAAGCTGATAATTAAAATTAACAAACCAAAATGACAATTGATTGATTATTGATTAAATAAAATTGTTGTTATATTTGTAGTTGATGGAGCCATTCATCGAGCTGCTGGACCATATTTGCGAAAAGAATGTGCTACATTGAAAGGTTGTCAAGTTGGTGAAGCAAAAATAACTGGAGGCTATAAATTACCAGCAAAATGTTTGTATATTTTAATTAAATAATTTATCTAAAATTCCAATTTCATTAATAAGGTTTTTATCTTTTTTAAAGATATTATTCACACTGTTGGACCCCGTGGTGAAAAACCAGATAAATTACGAGATTGTTATATAAACAGTCTTGAATTAGCTGAAAATAATGAAATAAAAACAATTGCTTTTCCTTGTATATCAACTGGAGTTTATGGCTATCCACAACAGGCTGCTGCTGAGGTGGCCTTGAGACATGTCTTGCTTCATCTGGAGCATCATCCAAAGGTAAAATCTAATCTATAAATATATAATTTAAAAAAATAAAAACTATACATTGGGAAGAATAATGTAAATGTTTATAATTTTTAAATGTTTAAACTAGTCTACATATTCTTAAATATGTTAATTTAACATTCATCTATAATATTAGTTTTACATTTTTGTTGTAATGTTAATTTAACATTTGACAGTCAAAATTTAATATTTGGAAAAATGTTGAATAATTAGTATTATAAAAAAAAATGTCTAATATTAAAAAAAAATCTTGACAGCATTTAATATTTTTTTACATGCATAATCAACAGATAATAAATGTTATCTTTTTATTAACTTTAAAAAAAAATGCTAAATGTTAAATGAACATGTTTTTATTAAAATAAATGTTGAAATAGCAATTTGCCATTTGAATTCGACATATTTTTTCCAACTGATAATTTTTATTTAAATATTAATAAATAATCAATCAAGTAATTAATGTTTCGATCATTTGTTACAGATAAGTCGTGTTATATTTTGTTTATTCTTATCAACTGATAAAGAAATTTACGAAAAATTACTCCAAAAATATTGTCCTCAAAAATAATTCAAGCTGGCACATTGAATCATGATAACTTGTACTGTTTTTCTTTTTTATAAATAATAAAGCATAATAAAATTAATAATAAATCGTTTTTTAATTAATTATTAATTAATATAAATTTTATAAATAATAATAATAATATTTATTATTGTTAATTGAATATAAAATTAGTATTTTCTTGGTTTAGTTGATGAAGCAATTAACCAAGCTCAATTAAAATAGAAATATAACAATTAAAACAACGTTATTAATAAACAATTAATATAAAAATTATAAA
Source organism: Aphidius gifuensis (assembly GCF_014905175.1). Taxonomy (NCBI): domain Eukaryota; kingdom Metazoa; phylum Arthropoda; class Insecta; order Hymenoptera; family Braconidae; genus Aphidius; species Aphidius gifuensis. The sequence goes on along the minus strand of NC_057789.1, from coordinate 10,120,107 downwards.
TTTTGTTTCTCAAGCTTAATCCACAATAAGCGACAATAAAAAACAGTATGGCGTTATAAGAGCGCCATAATTAAATTGTCCAGTACCGCCCTTGTACATCATAAAATTGTCAGCCATTTTAAAAATATTAACAGTGTGTATTGTCTGTAAATAATAAGTGTGGCACATTTGTTAATGTGGTGTGTGTTTTTCGTTGGTGAAATCTGTCACAAATGGGTAAATATTATCCAGTTAATTTTTTTTTACATTAATTATAATTAAAAATCTACATTTTAAAATATACAAATTTTACAAATCAATTTTTTTTTTACAACAAATACAAGCTTATTTTTTTCGTAAGCCAGTAAATTAAAAGAAGGGATAATAAAAAAAAAAAATACATAGGTATATATAAAAACACAAAAAAAAGGAAAAAAAAAAAAAGTTTAGCGGGGGCGGGGGCAGCTAGCCAGGCTTTCGATCGCAAGTGAAGAACGGGTCTTGTGTCAACTTTTGTGGATACAATTTACAGTCGTGTATATTCTTGGCTTTTTTTCAGTAATACAAATTAATAATAAAATAAATTCTCCCCTCTATTAATCAACAATATTTAATAAAAATAACTATCCATCATCTAAAAAAATTTTTAAAAAATAGTTATCGTCAGTGTGAAAACAAAGTGTATAAAATCAACGTCACTTGAGTGAAGTTTACATAAAAAAAAAAAAAAAAAAAATATAAAACAACAATAAAGAAAAAAAAATAAATAAAAAGTTTCGTGATAATAATAGTATAAATATTAATAAAACAATATGTATATAATTGAAAAAAATAAAAAAAAAAAAAAAAGATAGTTAAATAACAATAATTAAATATTATTAACAATTAAATTATTGTTGAAATAATATTTTTATTTGGCATCGGTGTTGAATCATGAAAAGAGTCCCGTAATCCTGAATGGCTGCCTCGCTGTTGTCTGCTTTCTAGGTTACTGACAATAATCGTGTTTCTCTTTTTACAATTATTTATCAATATCATCAAATGAACAACCAAAATATATTAATTATTAAAAAAATTTTACAATAATACAACAATTACTCTTTATTTATAAAATATATTTTTACTATTTTTCTAACCTAAAAATGAATTAAAATTTTTTTTTTTTTTTGCTTTTTTTTTACATGAAAAGTCCAACAAACATACGGCCTTTTTTTGTGTTAAAGTGAGTGATGCTTTACGTTCTCTCGGTTTATCGGTTTGTTTGTGTCAAGTTTTAGTTGAAATTAAAAATAATGTTATTGTTGTTTTTTTAAAAAATAATAATATTCATTTGAAATATATTTTCTCACACTTTGACAATCTTTTGTTACAATAATTATTGTGACTTTTTATGTACCTTAGATAATATGAATGTGCTGCAATAATTATAATTCATTTTTCAACTATGTAAGTGTGAATTTAGTGTATACATATATATGTACCTATATATATATATCAATTATAAATATAGAGATTTCATAAACGTGTGTGGTGAGTATAAAAATAATACGAGTGCATCAAAAGCATTGGTTAGGGCCAAGTCTAGTTTTCTGGCTTATTATTATTTCATTATGTATATTAATATTATTTTATTTATCATAGATTATTTGGCTGTTTTAATTTACTCATAATATTTTTTTTTCAAATATGAGTTAATTTAATACATTTTTTTACTGACCTCGAAGGACTTTACGGATTTTACTGCGAGGTCGAATAAATGGTCAACGAGTTAAACAGTCCCTTCACTTTCAACTAGAGGATATTATATATTTTACATAGGATTCATCATCATTATCATCATTTTTTATTTATTTCATTTATCATCTTTATTTTTGATATTTAATATTTTCTTTTTTTGCTTTTTGTGCTTGTTTTTTACAATTATTTTATTTTGTTTTTTTTTTTTTTCATCATAGAGATGTATCACTTTTTTTTTATTATATTTTTATTAAATCCTGTTTTTCACGGTCGACCGCGCTTTCCTTCATCAATTTCTATATTCGGTATCAAACAGTGTCCACCACACCTTTAACATGTTTTCCATCATCAAGACGACAACTTTCGTCAATATATATATTTTCTAATGATATTTATAAATTTATCATCATGTTAATTATATTAGTATTTAATTAATATTTTATTATGATTAAATAAAATAACGAAATAAATTGTAATACTAGATTTTTGTTAATTGCATTTGATGATTATTTAAAATTTGTTTTATATAAGCCAGGAAATTACCACGTTGATTTAAAATTAGTATTAATTATCAGTCTGTGTCTGTTCTGATGAAATGTCCTTGACACTATGTGTATCAGCCCTTTAAATTTGTCTGAGGACACTCATCTCCGTACGGATGCTGCACTCTCTATGATTATAATTATCCAATATGTCTCGCTCAATCATTCAACCAGAATATTAAATTAATTTTTTTTTTCAATTTTTAAGTAATTTCATAGCAAATTGGTGATTGGATCATTGATCAATCAATGCATCACTTTAGTATATATTTTTTTAAAAGTAATTAACACGTATTGTGTAAATTCATTGAATTTATTCGCTATAATATTAAACTGATAAAAATATCTCCATATATTTGATATGATTCATCAGATTTTTTTTTTTTTTTTTTCTACAATTCTTCTTTTGTTGTTGACAAAGAGTTTTGTTGAAAAATTAAATATTTCTCTGAATGACCAAGGCTAGTAAGGATAATTTTATTTAAAAAAAAAAATAAAAAAATAAATGTTTTGATTATTAATTTATTTTAAAATATATATAACATTCTTGGGTTCTTTTTTTTTTTAAATTAATTTGTGCAGTTGATGACATTAATTATTTTTGTTTTTGTTAAAAAATGAAATTGTGTTGATACATAAGGTAAAAAGGATTTTTTGGTGAATCAGCCAACTTTGTTATTATTTTTTGAATACATTTTTTTTTTTTTGTGTCGTGTAGACAGTGGTCTTCGTACACGGAAGGAAGCTTATGACCTCCTTTAAGTTCTGGCCTGAATCAACACATATTTCATTGCCCCCCACTTGCTCTGAATTTTTTTTTTTAAAACAACACTGTCCATTCAAAGTAGCACATCCAATTGATCTAGGTATTGAGCTTTTTTTTAATATTTTTTGTTTTGATTTTATTTGGTTTATTATATTTTTAATTATGTACACCAACTTGCACAACGGAGAAAGGAATAAAAAAAAAAAATAATAATATATATATATTTAAAAAATAATAGGCAGCAATAATTAGATATGAAGTGATTAAAACTTAATGAGTTTTAAATTCATTTCCGTGTGTATAATTGTATTGTTGTGAATTTTATTTGACATTATGTCTACCTGCGTCAAATACTTTCCAACGTGTTCAGTGTGTTATGAACTGGTGGTTTGATGATAAACAAACGCCAGGCGTCTGATCATGTTTAATCCGCAAAATGAAAGCCAGTTTGCTTTCGCCTTTTTTTTTTTTCATATAATTGAAATGAAAAAGAAAAACTAAATGTATCAACGCTACTTCCTTGAAAATTAAATTTAAAAAATTGAAATAATTAATTAATTATTCATATGAACAAACAAAAACATTCAAATTAACAAATTTTACTTTTTCTGAGTTTGCAGAAAATTAAGAAACCATAAATTGATATTTAAATTTAATTTTTTTAATATTATTTTACAGTTTAAATGGACGACAAGTAGAAAAAAAATATGACATCTAGCAAAAACATTCAATAATTATTATAAAAAAATTTCAAAAAAAGAATAAAAATAATTGAAATTCAATTCCCAAATTTTTATAATAATTATATCTAGATGTTGTTCAAATACTAGATCCATAAAATTATAAAATTTTACAAGTGCTAGATAAATTTTTAATTCAAATGGTAAAAAAAAAAAATCTATCAAGCACTGGAACTTTTAACCATTTGATAAAAAATCATTTAAATATTATCGTATAATTGTTAAAAATAATAACATAAAATTATAATTAATTTATTTTTTCGTGTTATTTTTGTTACAGGCGTAGGGAAAAAAATCACAGTACCGAAAGGCTGGAGGGTTTGAGGCAGTAATCCTGGCTGGCCTATAATGTACAATACGATGCGGAGCACACTTCAAACTGTTCCCGAATCCGTACCCGCTGACCGCGTCACAAATTCAAAAGTAAGTTATTAATAATACTATCAAATCATATTAATAATATTTTATATTGCATATTTAACTGTAACTGATTATTGCTTGACTATCATGATAAAATTTAATCATTTGTTTTGGTGGATACGTCATCATTTAAATACATTGCTGATGCTTTATTATTTTTTTTAATAATCATTCGTATTGTCTGTTCTATTATTATCTTAATATACAACAAAATTTTGTTTTATTCATACGTTGATTGATTTATTTTTATTACTATATACTTGTACAAGTTTTAATCAATTTTTATTGTCTAATATTATAAGTGTCCTTGACATTTTTGTCACAATTTATCATATGCATATACACATTGATAGAGGGAATCGTTTTTTTTTTTTTTTTTTTATTTTTTTTAAGTTTATATTTATAGGCATCAGAAATATTTAAACAACGTTGACGCTGATGTGATCTGACACTCGTTACCGTAATTGTTAGTTGAGCTCAATTTCAACTCTAGACACTTTACTAAGTCAGCTGATATAATCATTATAAATCATTCACGCTAATAATTCATTTTATTGTGTTGTTCCTTGTCATCAAACGAATCAACAAATATTATGATTTTATTTTTTTCATAAATTTAGAAATAGTTATTATTTTTTTAAATTATTACAATTTTTTTTGTTGTTGTTTTTTCAAATGATTATTAAATTTTAAAATAGACATGTTACTGGCATGAAAAATTATAAAAAGAAACTTAAAAAATTGGTTTTAATAATTTTTAAATTAATTTTTTTAATGGCTGTTGTTTTGATGATGATTCATTTCAAATACCGCTAGATGGCGAATGATGGTATTTATAAAATCACATCAGCAGTTTGTTGATGTATGGCTTCGAACAAAGGCCATACTTATTTAGGCGTTTATATTTCAAAATGAATTTCTTGATATAGAAAATAAATGAAATTATAATTTAAATAAAAAATCAATGTCATTGATGAAATTAATCTGTCTTAACTATATGCTGTCAAGTAATATTTGAAATGTCATATTAATTTTCTTTTGAAATTTAATGCTTACATGCTGATTATGATTGTTATTACCACAATTATAAAAACAATAACAATTAAAAAAAATAAATAATAAAATATTATTATTATTGTTGTTTAAATGTTTAAATAGTTATATTTTTAAAGATTTTATTCTATTTGACAAAAAATTATTTAGATGTGTACTTAGTCAATTGAATTTACGGGATTTAAAGTTCTCGAGGACGACATCGATACCATAAATGGTAGCAGGTTGAGTTCTCAACCGGACCCAGTCCAATTGCAAAGTTGACACATAAATTTATCTATTGCCAGTCCACCCATTTTGTCAAATGAATTTTATTATTTTTATTATTTTTATTGTTGTTGAAAATATTTTTAAAAACTATTCACAGACTTTGACATTGAAATGAAAAGTTGGATAAACCGCCTTCAAGCCGGTAAAGTATTTTTTTTTTTTTTTTCCTTTTGTAAAGTTGAAGACATAGTGAGGCGAGTCTCTGGTGGATCGATCGAGCATCTTAACCCAGTAACACCTGACCCCAAGTGAGTGTTTAGTGGTTGAACGTGTTTTTATTATTATTATTTTTTTATATGCACTTACACTGGGCCACTGGGTGTAACATGTTTCTATATTTAATTTTTTAAAATAACTGAATAGTAATTGGACTGTCTAATTTGTGTATTTTTCTTTTGGTCAAGTTGCACTTGACTAAAGAACATAAATGAAGCAATTACTAAACAAGTCATTCAGTAATATTTTAAACAGAAATTTCTCAGTTGAAACAACGTCATGGTTAATAATTTTCCACTAGAAAAAAAAATAAATATCTTGTAAGTGTTGGTAGAAAAAGCCACGAGATATTTTAAAATTAAAATTGATAATTGTAAAAATAATACAAGCATAGTAACAAATGAACATAATGATGATGATGATTATTTGAAATTTGTCAAAAATAATTACGACAAGAGTATAATCAGCACGATAAATAAATAAATATTACATTTAACAATTTATTTATTTTTTTAAACTTACTACTATCATATATCTTGGATAAATTGTAAATTAATTTATTCAAAAACTAATTAATAAGTCATCGTATTGTAATGACTCAATGTTATTATTATTTCGAATTTAATTTTATTAATATTTTATCAAATGTGTATTTATTTATTTTATTATTATATATATTATTAATCAAATAATTATTATCCTATTTTTGATGGATTTGTAATTTATTAATTTTTTTACTTGATCGATAGTGGATATTTTTATTGTCACATTTTCTAGCAGGTTTTTTGATTTTTTTTTTTTAGAACATTTTTAATGTGGATGATTAATAAATTTTCAATAATTAATTTATTGTAATTTTAATGAAATTATTCATTCGTTTTATTGAATAAATTCAAAACGAAGCAATGGTCAATATCCATTTGTTAAAAAAAAATAAACAAATAAAATATTAAAATTAAATGGAAATTAATTTACAATAAAATTAAAAAAAATCAGAACAAAAAATAAAATACTTGATAGTAAATTGTGATGAAAACTGAGTTTATCAGTAGTATTATTATCACATTTGTGTTTTTCCAATGTTTAATTTAAATATTCTCATGATGCATATGACACATGTGGATGTGTTAACATCATTACGAAATAAAATAGAAATATCTGGAGATATGATCACGTGAAAGTTGATCTCATTGTAAATAGAAAAAAAACTAGATACAAAAAACAAATTCTTTAAATGATGATTATATATAAATAAATAATTCATAATTTTAAAATTAAAGTTGTTAATTTAACCACGATTTATATACACCTAGTTTGCGTAATACTTAAAATGCGGAAATAATTTTTATATATACATTAAATTACATAATTCATGTGTACATACATACACGTGCTGAAGAAAAATTATTTATTGTCTCGGAAAATTATGTCTTCAACTCGTTAACACCTTTGATTCTTTTTATCAACTCATCATTCATTAAAAATAAATAATTCCCCCTTGCTATTTGAGTTATTTGTTTTTTTTTTTTGTTCTGCTACCTTATTATCACAATTATGTCTCTTATAAATTCTCGGAATAAACTGGCTATCTTTTTCACTGATTTGTCGATAAAATGAAGGCTGATATTCTTCAATTTTTGTGAGATCCTGCATGCGTGCATACTGCACACAGTTGCTATAAAAAAAAAATTCTATCATTACTTTTTTTAGTTTTAAAGTGAGTGTTTTTAAATTTATAAATTACTGATCAATCAAAATTAACACCTATTGATATTTTTAAAATCTATTTGACTAAACTTTTATTTTTTTACTCGGGTTGATGTGCTGAGAAAATAATGGCATTTTAATTTAAAATATACAACTGTTATCATATTATTGAAAAAAAAAAAACTATATTTTCTAAGAATATTTTTGTAATTTATATTTTTTCTTTTGTATTTTATTTATCGTTAAGTATGTAAAGATAAAAAAAGAAAGAAAAAAAAACAATAAGCCATCGAAATTAGTACTATCGATGAATGTAATTGGAAAAAAAATAATTAGCAATAATGCTGACGTGTGCATTAAATTTTAGAATCAAATTTCGATGTAATAAAAAAAAAAAATGAATACATAAATAAAAAAATTGGTTCATTATATAATAGCTATTAAAAAAAATAAATAAACGAAAAAATTTAATAATCTTATAGTATACTCTCTTGGTAATTGAGTAAAAAGCTTTTTCAAGTTCTTTTTTTTTTTTTTATTAAAATAAGCAAGGCATATATTCATCTCAATTGGAATGAAAAAAAAAAAATAATATCACTCAAAAAGCGAAAGAAAATTCATAAAAAAAAAAAAAGACAAATTTAAAAAACTTTTTTTTTAGCTAATTTATTATTTAAAAAAAAAGCTCTTAAACAACTTTCATTTTGCTCCAAAAAAGCAAAAATATCCAATTGAAAAAAGTAATAAAAAAAAAGAAATAAAATAAATTTAAAAATTTAAAATAAAATAAACTTGATTATAATAATTATAATGAAATGAAAAAAACTTTCACTTTTATCTTTAAATAATTGTGCACGCATCAAAAATTTATTCACGTATATACCGTGTATTTTAAATTGAATATTCCTAAAAATAAATAATGGAATTTTTACTTTTTTTTTCTTATTGTTTACATAGCAAAATTTTTGTATCTTAGAATTCAGCCACTAGATGCATGTTAACATGCACCAACATAATGAGATTAAAACCGTGTACACTGTTGTATATTACGTTGATTTTAAAAACACCCACAATTAGCCTCGAATACATGTAATTGTCATGCTGTCATTATTTTACACTTGTTGGAAAAAAATAGAAAACACAAGATAAAAATTATACAAAAATTAAAATTTCACATGTGATCGCATGAAAAAAAAAAAAAATATATAAATAAATTACAAATTCATCAAAAATAGGATAATAATTATTTGATTAATAATATATAATAATAAATAAGATAATAATAACATTGAGTCATTACAACACGATGACTTATTAATTAATTTTTAAATAAATTTATTTACAATTTATCCAAGATATATGATAGTAGTAAATTTAAAAAAATAAATAAATTTTTAAATGTAATATTTATTTATTTATCGTGCTGATTATACTCTTGTCATAATTACTTTTGACAAATTTTAAATATTTATGATCATCATTATATGTTTATTTGTAACTATGCTTGTATTGTTTTTATAATTATTTATTCAAATTTCATAATAGCTCATGTTTCGAATACCAACAAAAGCTGCAAGATGTTTATTTATTTATTTTTTTTTGGCATATTACTAATCAGGATATTTTATTTCCGGATGATTTGACCCGGAAAGTTTGATTTAACTTATTTCTTGATGATTATATATTTAGTCGTGATATCAAATCAAATACAGCCAGACAGACTTAAAATAACAACAGTATATATAAAAAATAAAATGCATATTTTTGTTCAAACAGTGCATAATACATTATCACGTTAATAATAATAATTAGCATTGTCATTGGTCATTTATCTATATAGGCGTAGACAAGAAGGAAGGTCTGTTTATATCTTTACTCACAATGTCACCACTAAAAAAATAAATAATCAATTTGAAATTAAATTTAATTTTTTCAAAGAATTTATAAACTATTATCGTTTAATTTTACACGTATATACAGTAACATAATATACATTTATTATTCCCCTCAATAACAAAAGAACCGGATAATAATCGACCTCATTGACCATTCTGATAACACAAAAGGGAATCTTTATTCTCGTCTTATTAACATGTTCAATAAAAAAAATAAATAAATAAAAAACTAAATATGTAAAATAATAAAAATAAATACTAAACAAAAGTAAATTATATATTTAACTATAATCATCAAGTAAAATATCAAATCCTACATACAATAATATAACTACATACATATTTTTTTTCTTTTTACGACATTATTCTTGATCTTTTCAAACAATCATTATAATTGCTATTTAATATTTTTATTATTATATATATTTTTTTCGCCCTTACATTCCGCAATGGTAACCTTCATGACATTTTTTCTTCCACCTCTACCATCAATATCATCAACATCATCATTAAATTTATCAACTGGTACAAGTTTATTCAATTCAAAGACAAATATTATAACTTGTGTATTGCACAAAGTAAATTCATCGAGCATTGTTTCAATTTTCAATTCATTCAACCAACTATATTTCTCTATATACATGCACACCAGTATATTTATAGATAGAAATAGAAAATATATAAAATAATAAAACAATGTATGTGTATAAACTGTAGTCTATAGTCTATACAACAGTATTGGAATAATCAACAACTATCCATATGAGAATAAATAAAATACATGAGAGTTTAGCTAAGCGGAAAAAATTTTTAAAGTTGGTTTTGTGTGTGGGATTTATTGTGGCTCAGAGAGGGAGGAAAGTGTGTGAACAGTCACATATTGAGTCTATATAATTATACAAAAAAAATAATAATAAATAACTGCATACACACACACAAACACTCTTTCTGTTTAAATTTATAAATATTTTTTTTATACTGATTTGTGATCAATAAATTTAGCATCAAATTTAAAATCTCCATTTCTAATAATATTTTTTAAATTTATATACTTGTTATATTACACAATATTTTTTATTGTTTCAAACTTGCATGAGTAGATATATTTTTTTTTTGTATGAATAGTTTTTGATGTGTAGATATTTTAAATTAAAATAAAAAAAATATATAATCAGGATGTTTATAATTTTAATTATTTTTTGATATTAATATTCGTTTATATTTGATTTTTTAAATATTATTTTTGATGATTATGGCTCTCTCAGTTTCTCATTTGATACACACACAGTGCTTGTTCATTCTTCCAGCAGTGACGGTCGTCCCCGCGCGTGCGACTCAGTTACCACGAGGCCCGCGATCGAGCAACACATATTTATTTTCTGCCGATCCAAAGCGGACCTCATCACCGTTACGAGTCGCTACTATTCAAATTTTTATTTTTTTTATTTTTTCAAATTCTATTCATACGAATATTCATCATTTTCTGTCTCGTTCTTTCGGCGTTGTTGTCATTTTATTTTTAATTATCATCATCATCATCATCATTGTCAATTTTCGCGACGGAATTTCCAGTGAGTTATCAACGTGTGTAATAGTGTTAAAATATTATTAGTTAATATTTTTTTTTTTTTTTTTTTATTATTTAAAACTATTTTTGTATGTAAAAAAAAATTGTATAAATTTTTTTTTTTATCTTCTTATTCAATACTTTATTTGCCAATAGTTTTGAGGAATTTTTTTTTTTTTCTTGTGGCACGTTATGTGCAATAATGTGGTGGAATATTTTTTCTCTCAGGTGTATATATTTTTTTTTATTGTGGAATTGAGAGAGGATAGTCTATCTAGCCACATACCAGGACCTTCATTATTGTTATTATGTTTTTTTTTTTTGCTCATTTATTGAAGGAATATTCGAAAATTTAAAATTCAAGCTGCTACATTATTACTCAATTTATGATTTGTGAATCTTTTTTTTTATTTCAATCCACGGTTGTGGTTTTTTTTTTTTTTTAAATATTTATCAATGATGCGAAAGAGCACAGATGGTGAAATTGTGGCCTTAAAATGCCAGTGAAATTTATCAGATAAATTCAATAAATAATTGCAATATATATTATATCAATGCATAAAAGTTATTTTATTTATTAAATAAATAAATATTCGATTTATGAGAATATGAGAATCTATCAATCTGGGCAGGTCTAGGATGTTGTTGGATGGTTGGGTGGGTTGGTAATGTCACGCTAGCCAAGCCTTACGTGTGTTTTACTAATGATAGTAATAATAATTATTATAATAATAATAATACTTGACTAAAGTCTCTGTTAAATGTATGCCACTGTATATAGAAAAACTAAATAATATATATAAATACTAACTCGGTTAATGCTAACTGCATTAGGAAGTCGAGAGAATAAACTCAGTGTGCTTCTTTTATTTTTTAATTTTGTATGATTTCGATTTAATCTTGAGTAATTTTTAATGTGTTGAAAGTATGTTTCAACAAAATATTGGAGTATAATTTTTAATAGCTGTCATAATTTTTACTTGAAATATTTTTGTATCATGTGATTGGCATAAATTTGTAATATTTGGTGTTTGTTTAAATATAAACTATTGTGTATTTATAAAATTAATTAAATTACAAAAAAAAATTGATATATTTAGAGCGTAGCTGATGAGAGAAAAATTTTTTTTTTTTGTTTTCTTTTTATTTTCTTTCGATAGTTAAATTAAACTATTTCCATATAAATTTGAGATTTAAATTTACAAACTCAAATAATACTTGTTTTCTCTGGTTTTCTTTTTTTTTTTTTAATACCAATTTTATATAAAATTGCCAGTCGTCTAAAAGACATTCATTTATTTAATAGTAAAAATTCAAATCTCAATGAGAATTTAATATCAACTATGAGAGTATGATACAGATGATTAATTTTATATTTTAAGGGAAAAATAAAAATGTTTATTCTTATCAGATGATTTATAAATTGTAAATATATTTTATTTATTTATTATCATTATTATAAATATATTCACATGACTTGTCTGATTATTAGAAACCATTATTATTAAAAAAGACAATAAAAATAAAATTAAAAACAATTGGTAATTATTAATGGGACTTGTGGTTCTCGTTACCGTTAAAAATTGTAAAATTTAAATACTTTTACGTGTGAGTAATTGCAATTAATTATAGATATTTTTTTTGCCAATATCAATTGACATCAAAACTTTAATAAAAAAGAATACGTGTCGATATCGGTAAGCTAGAAAACTAAAACATTTCGAGAGCAATCATCAACAATTCAGTCGGACTTAATAAATAAAAATCTGTCAAACTCAAAACACAATTTATTTCATTTAAATTGATAGTTACAAGTTGATAGTAATTAAAAAAAAAGGTTTTTTTGCTCCGAATTTTTGCTTTAAAGAAATTTAAAAAATAGAAATCTTCTCAATTAAAAAAAAAATAAATAAAAATACAACAGCCTTCGTAAAATAAGGTTACAAGCAAATATAAAATTTAAAAATATAATAAATATAATTTTGTTTTAATTTTTTGTCATTGAAAATATTCATAAACACTTATGAATATATATTTGCGCTTCAAACCGGTTGATAATATCAAGGAAGAGAGATTGTATTTGACGAGTTGATTACAGGGACTTGTGGGTGGTACTAGTCAATTGAAAAAAACTACAGTTGGTTACTGAGTTGGATACTAAATAATTGTCAATTATCCATATAGTTGGTACATCAATGTTCATCATCATATTTTTTTCTTAGTCTATTTGTTCTTCCTCTGACACAGATATACACTTAATTTACTCAAGAAAAAAATTAAAGAACTTGAAAAATCATAATAATATATATAAAAAAGCAATTTAAATATCAAGTTGTATTATAAACACTGATATTAAAGTAATGTTTTTTAATTTTTTAATTTTAATATTATTATTAAAATACAGACAAAATTGCTGAAGTGAGAAATTTTATATCGCTATACGTTTTTTGATTACTTAATCTGGAATTACATTCCTATGATACATCGTGTGTTGTGAATAAATAATTTTTCATCCAACAACAAACAATGATAATTCAAATGAAATATATATATATAAACTGATTATTATCAATTTATTTAAAAATAAAATCAATCATTAATAATGCTCACCACATTAGAGGCTTTTTCAAAATGATTTTAAATACATTTTTTTTTTAATTAAACAACCTTGAACCTCATTTATACTTAAATTATTAATATCGATTTTATTTATCTTAAAAATATAAACAAAAACAAGAGTTTCATAAAATAATTAATAATTTTATTTTTAATTAAAATCGAATCTTTGATGAATCATACATTTTTTTTTTTAAATATCAAAACATTAAAAAAATATTTTTTTTAAAATTCCAATTTGTCATTGGAGTTTTTATGAATGACAGCAAGATAACGTCATGATAATTTTTACACGTGTTACAACTTGCATTCTATGCATTAATATTGTCATCACAAATTTTTTTTTTTTTTTTTTTTTTTTTTTTTTTCAACTAAATAAAACAAAGAAAACATGTAATTGTTTTTCTTATAATTTTTTTTAAAGAGAAAAATAATAAAAACATAAATTGCCACAAAAGAAAAAGAAAAAAAAATTCGCCAATTTTTTTTTTTTTAAAGATTAATTTGAAAAGCAAATATTTTTATGAGACATAAGATTGTTGTTTTTTTTTTTTTTAGTATAAAAAGTGAGATATTGTGACGTCAGAAATAACGTCACTACTACTCGTTATGTTGAACGTTGCTCACCGGTGTTTCAACATGACCTTTACAGGCTAACTGTCTGTCTTTTAATGTAAAAACTAAACACCCCTATATTCCAACTTTATTCATCAACATTATTTTATAAATGTTGATTGTTATTATTTTCCATTATAAAAACTATTAAGTGTTAAATGTATTTTTAATTATTAAAATAATAATTCATAATATAAATAAATATTACATAAAAAAAATAGAAAATATATCATAAAAACTGGAGCAGAAAATTTGACTGATTGTGATCAAGTGAAATTAAAAAATATATTATATATATCTTGTGTAGTTGAAATCGGTGTTAAAACATTTAATAAAAAAAATTTAAAATGTACGTAATGGAGTCAGGTGGTCATCGTGTTGCACCAGCAAGTAATCGTATTAAAAAAGTTGATTATAAATCAACAAACGAAACAAGTAACGGTGGTAATGGTGGCGGTGGTGGAGGCGGTGGTACACATATTGCTGCAACTGTTAAAAATACGGTCAGACGTCTTTTAAGAAGAACAAAAAGTCACAGAGATACACCGTCTGTTTATCCAAGTTCAATAACATCAACAAGTACAATAACAAATTGTAAAACAATAACATCACCAGCACCAGTAGCAACATCAACAGCAACAACACTGGTAACACAATTGTCAAATATAGAAAAATCTAAAACAATTGGAGCAACAACAATAACAACAAGAACACCAATTAATCCAAGTGATGGTACTGTTAGACGTTCACAACCACCGCCACCAGCACCATCATCACAGTATCAAACAATCAGGGCAAATACCTGCAAAACCAGACGTAATGATTATCGTCAACGTCCAAGAATTCAGGTAAGACAAATATTAACAATAATAATTATTATTATTTTAATAAACAATAATTGAACTAAAAAAAAACGAAATAATAATTTTTTTATGACAATGAGGATGATGATGATAATGATACAGATGTTTTTTTTTTTTTTTTATGATTCATTCTTAATTCAAATTGATCTGCATGGTTAATTTTGTTTTTTTTTTTTTTTTTTTTCAAGTTACCGTGAAGTCATTAAAAACAATGACTTGATAATTTAAATTATGAAAACAAATAAAAGCTAATTTTTATTATCATAATTTTATTAAAATTATTTCGTATTAACAAAATATTTTTATTTAACTTGTAATGAGGTTTTTTTAAGTATTGATTTTTATTATTTTTTTTAAGTTTTAATATCGTTGATAGGCTCAGGGTCAAATAATCACGACTCGAAAATAATATCACGCGGTTACTTGTTGTCTCTATTAGACAGGATAAAAGGCTGATTATTTAATGACGTCGTTACAACAGTGTATATTATTTTCAATACTAACATAAAGTCACTTTGTTCTATTTAATATTTTTATTAATAATTATGATTTTTTTGTTATTGTTTTTATTATATTTTTTTTTTTTTGAAATGTTGATTAAAATATAAATACGTAAATGTAAATATTTTTTGAGTCGTAAAAATTATTATTAATAAATCATATACTTTGATGACCTTTTATTGAATTAATTAAAATAAATTTTAATCCAATTGATTAGATTGTTTTATAATAACAATAATATAATTGTTTATTTATTTTTATTATTTGAAATACAAAATAATTGATTTGTGTAAAAATACATATCATTGTTGAGTGTTTTAATTTATATGATCAATAAAAATCGTTAAAATGTGAATCAAATATCAATCGAGTTCAATGAATATATTTTTTTTTAAATTATTCATTTATTTTTCAATAAAGTGACGGGCAATATAACTCTTGTATTTTCATTTTTTATGATGGTTATTGCAAAACAGACATTTAACCGCAATCATATTTTTTTACATAAAATCAAAGTTGCTGCATAAAAGTAAAACAACATAATTTTGCATATATTACAAATAAAAAAGCAGGTGTTTTAAAATAAAACAAAGACATAATAATTTTTTTCTTTAACTTTAATAATTATATACCTAACTTTCCAATTTTTTATTGATTTTTTGTTCTAAGTGAACAAAGAATCTACTGTATTTTATAAATGATCATTTTTTACTATACAAATAAAAATAATATTAATATTTCAATCAATAAATTAAAATATAGAAAAAAAAATATACTTTGATTTTTACTGTGTGATTGTATATATTACCTTTCACTGTGAGGTTTTAAATTTTAAAACACTGTAGCTCGCTCAACAACAGTCACGATTTATAATAGATATATAAAAATAATAATAAATAAAATATATTTCAAGCAAAAGTTAGCAGGTCTATATATAAAATTATATTTATTACAAGTGCTAGAATAAATTTTACTATTATATTTTTTATTTTTTTATGTATCTACTTGTTGTTATTATTTTTTTTTTAATCTCTTAACGTGTGTCGAACAAGGTATTCAAGGTCTGTGAATAAAATTTTTCCACTGATCAGCTGAAATTACTTGAATGAATTGAATTGTTTCAATGGAAATCTCCATTTTATTTGAGTCACAATTTATTATTTATATTTATTTTACAAAAGATTTACTTCATTTGTCATATTATCAAGGACTTGATTGTACAATTTTATTGTTTTTATTACATTTAATCTTTTTTTACTTGTTTTCTTTTGTTTAACACAAAGTTTTAATTATTATGTTCGATTATAATTACCAAGTTTTTTAGTATTACCATAATTTTCAAAAGGAATTCGATTATTATTTTTTTTTTTTTAAATTGTAACCAACAATAACAGTTAAGACTTTTAATATTTTTTGAATACAAAATTGGCTAGTTTTTAAAAATTTTATTAAACGAAAAAAAAATATAAATATATTTTTCAAAATATCAATTCTTAATTTTTTAAAATTAAAACATATTTACTAATTTATTTATATTAATAATTGAAGAAAATATTGACGACAATTTTCAAAGAAACTATATTTTAAAAGTATCACTAATCTTCTTTTTTTTTCATTACAAATTTTATGTTAATAATATTAAAAATATCAATACAATTTTAAAAATAATTTATGAATTTTCAAAGTCATTCATTTGTAAATTAAAAATTCAATAATTTTTGTAATGGTCAAATACTTTGAAATTAATTTTACAGTAACTCCTCTATAACTTCAATGATAAATAATTTCTCGTTGAAATATCTGAAAAAAATAATTATTATATTTTTTATTTTAAATTAATTGATATAATGCACAATGAACAACACGCCTTTTAAAGTTATTTGGCAACTCTGTTTCTCTTTTTAATTTATATATATTTTTTGATTCTCTGGGCCTCTTTACAATGTTGCTTGAGACTTCCGGCTGTGTCACGACAATAGCCATATAGTAAAAAATAAAATACATTGACATGCCTGAGCACACTCACTATTATAATACGTATGTATATATAATTTTTCTTTTTTTATTCATATGTATAACTGACGTTTTGTCGCACGACCTGCACATGATAACATCCTTGAGACATTATTGACAATTTTACAGACGTCGACAATAGATGGTTATGCATTCGACACTCCTGTATAATAAATATAATATATCACAATTTATATACTTAATAACTTGAGAATAAACAAATTAAAAAAAAATATAACTCTTTTTAAATATTTTTAAAAAATAGCAAATTGATGGTTTTATTTTTTTCTTTTTATTTATCGTTTTTATCTCATACAAAGCCATTTGTACTGAGTTGCATTTCTTTAAACTATAATTATTGTAATTACAAGATAATTACTTTCCGGTTTTTTCTTTTTTTATTTATAGTTTCTATTTTTTTTTTTTTTTCAATGCTTTCATTTTGCTGCAATTTTACTCACTGTTGCAAGTAAAGATATTGTAATGACCGATGCTTAAGTATTACTAATTTTCACTTTTCATTTTTATCAAATTATATATATATATTTTTTAACCTGTTGGAATTTTTTTTTTTTTTTTATTATTCTATATTTTTAATACAACTTTATGTTTTGTCGTCGAGAGAAAGAAGAGAAATTTTTAATAATAATATATTATTTTTTTATGGATGATTAATACTTGTAGATAGATTTTGTATTATTTTTATTTAAATGCCATTTATTTTTGTGATGAATTTTGATAATAAAAAAAATAAAAATTTATATGTGAAAATAGAGTTTAATTATTAGCTTGTAATTGTTCATTTTTTTTTTTTTTCTTATTTTTAAAAATGTCATACTAAAAAAAAAATGAGTATTTTATCTGACCAATTGTAGAAAAAAATTTAAACTTCTATAATGAATAATGAATATTTTTCAAGAATTGGGTCGTTTTTTTTCGTTTGATTAAACTTCATTCAATAAATTTTGAATGAATATTTTCCAGGAATAGGGTCGTTTTTTTTGGGCACTAAATTTATTTGTTTACGTAAATGAATTGGCCCAGTTGAGGTTCCTGGAAAAAAAGAATCATTGTGTTTTAATTTTTTTCTTCGTAAAGTAATATAAAAAATTTAAATGTCCTTTGATAAACATAAAATTTTAAATGTCTTCAAATACTCCAATTTATTATTTCGGCTTTTAATCTGTTTTATAATTTTTTTTTCTTTTACAATTGATTAATCTACGTAATTTATTTTAACAAATATAATTTTTCGTCAAAAATTATAACAAATTGAAGTAAAAATATTAATATATTTTTGTTCGTTTTAAAAACGAGTACTCATCATAAATAACAAAATAAATTTAAATAATAATTAAAATATATTACTGATAGTAAATTAAATGAGATGTTATTTAAAAATTATTTTTAACCAGACAAACATGTGCTTAAAAAACTCTTCCATTTGATTCTGGTTATATGTATACACCTGTCAAAAAAAAAAAAAAAAACAATTTACTTAAAAAATAAACTTGCATTTCTGATAAAATTATTAACAGAATAAAAAATAACAAAATTTAAGAAGAAAAAAGAAGGAGAATAAAAATAAAACAGTCTTTGCTGTACATAATTTGCTATCTTTTAATTTTAATCGTCAATGGAAATTTCCAAAACAAAACATTATATATTTGACGCACTTTGTATGCTGCTTTATGATAAGTATTTTGAAAGTATCAAGATGAATAATAATTTGGATTAAATGAAGAAAAAAAAATAAATAAAACATAAAATTACAGCTGTTTCAGATCCGGGCTACTCTATTTATATTTTTTTATTTATTTTTTTTTTTTTTTTACAATCATCATTATAATTATATTATTTATTTGCCTTATTTTTCCTTAACAATAGTCAAAGTTGCTGGAAATAAAGATAACGGTATTGCTCATGCGTGCATATTTTTTTTTATTTTTACCAAATAAAACAAACAACAATTTATAAATTTTCTTTTTCAAACTAAACTATGACACCATGAATTTACCAGGAAAACAAAAACTGGGTTAAATTTATTTATTACAACAAAATGTCGATCATCTTAATGATAATTATTCAAAAAAAATTATAAAATTATCTCATTTTTTTAAATTATTTATTTAAAAATTACTATAAAAATAAAATTTACATAACAATTATTTGCATAATTTTTAAATAACTATATAAACAAATAAAATATTATAAAAAAAAAACTATATTTATAATCTATAAATAAATTGAAAATTTATTTATTTTTTCTATTTTTTTATTTTTATACTTTGCATATACTTGCTAAGTTTAAGCTCAATCAATGAGGTCAACCACACATGCAATTTGAAACGTTAAAAAATATTATTTACAAAAAAAATTTCAACTTTCTTTTCTGGTTATTAATAAAAAATTAACTATAATATTTAAACAACCACAACAACAACAACAACAACAACAACAACGTTACAGAATAAAATTTTTTGTAAAATATTATTTTTTTATAAATTAATATAAGGTAGATTCAAATGAAAAAAAAATTTTAAATAAATAAAATAATATTAACAATGCAGTTGGTTGAATTAATGTGTGTATTATCAGTTAGTGTCAGTGATGTGGCTTTGGTTAATGTGGGTGTTGTATCAATGTATTTCAAGATACAGCTCACGTGACACTACTCCTCTTCTCTGGGTTACAGAAAAACGGTCGTTGAAAACAACCAGCCAACACACAACTTAATATACTTGTCGGTATATCAGTTATATCGTACACTGTATGCACTAAACACTCTTTTAAATAATAACAATTATTATTTTAAATTAAAAACAATAATAAATACAATAAAGTTTAAATAACAAAAAAAAAAAAAAAACGGTTATGGTCATTCTCACTATTATGCTGATAATTACCATCAGCAATTAACATATTTTTTTTCATTTTTTTTTTGTAATTATAAACAAATTTGTGTGTGTGTGTGTGTGTGTGTGTTGAATTAAAAATATTTTTTTTTATTTGTAATATATACCGATTACTGTGCCTCACAACTGCTGCCACCTTACGGTTTTATTTTTGTTGATTCGTGTTTTTGCGAGAGTGCACACCTCTTGAATCACCAAGTGTCTACAATGGCTATCACCTGCCAATTTTATTTATTTTTTAACATTTTTATTATTAACAATAATAGTATAGTTATTTAGAATACAATTATTTAAATATAGTGAAGTTAATTTATTTTTTTAAAAATGCTTTGTGGTTATTTATAATATTTATAATTTTTTTTTTTTTTCTTGTTTTTTTTTACAATATTTTAACAAGTGTTATGAAAGATACGTAAAATATCATTGTGTATAACCGGCATTTTTTTTTTATAAATAATATTTTTTTTTTTTGTTATTAACGTATGTAGTCTTTATTAAATTTTTTTTTTTAATTCTCTCGTTCTCTCTTGTCAATTGCATAACAAAAATAATTTTTTTTTTTATTTCATCACAATTAATAGAGTATATTGTTATAAATTTTATAAATTTTTAAATTAATTACACTCTATTGAATAAAATTAAAAATTTTGATTAAATTTTTTTTTCTTTTAAATTAAAATTTGTATTATTTATTTTAATTACTCATATTTTTACAATAAATGTATAATATTTTTACAACAAAAGTTTACAAAAGAAGTTGAAAAAAAAAAAAAAAAAAGTATCCGTGACCAGTCAGTCTTCCGTAAAGTCTCAGTTATATATATATTTTTTTTTATTTCCTCTTCTCCCACTTGATAAATATTTTTTTAAAAAAATTTTTTATATCCAGTTCTTTAGTTTGGAATTGTCTTGAAACTTCGAAAGACGCGCGTTCCTCTTTTTCCCCTCTATACATCTAAAACTCCCACAGAACCGGCGTCAACCGCGCGCGGTCACTTGAAACAACCTGTAACAAGGATCACTAAACAATTGTGTCATAAAAAAAATTGAAAAAAAAAAAAAAACAAAACCCTTGCACTACAATTTTTAAAAGTATATTTTTATAAATTTATACAATTTTAAATCAAACTATTATCATAGTTACACTCTTATTTTCTATTTTTTTTTTTTTTATAATAATAATTATTATTCATCATTATATTTATTTTTTTTTCTATTCAACGAAGAGGAAGAAGCGTGGGCGCTCGAGCGAGTTTTCGTCTCGAGTTGGGATTGTAACGCACAGGAGGTTAGAGACTTTCTAAGCACGGCATGACGTACCAGTGAGTGGTGCGTGTCCAGTCTTGCTAGCTCTAAAAAAATTGCCTCAAAATATTATACAAATTATTATTATATTCCTCGTGGTTTTACTATGTTTCAAGTGACAATAATAAATTATTCTAGTGTGTTTATTTAAAAGAAAAAAAAAAACAAAAAATAACAAATTTTTATTATTATCAAAATGATTGTGTTGATATCATTGAGTTTTCAGTGTTGTGTTATATTTTTGCATGTGACAAGAGACCTCGAGAAGAGGTTAGATTCATAAAAAAAAAAAGTTTTTTTTTTTTATTTAGACTTTGCTAACGATACCACATTTACTTGTCATTATGTTATTTATTTTTAGTATAAAAATACATCTATTTTTTTTTTGTTGACAATTAAATTTTTCGTTTATACGTGACTCATGAATCGTTCGTTTTTTTTTTTTTATTACTCTATCCTACCACTGCATTCTTGAATCCTCATTCGTGAGTCATACATTCGATGCATCAATACACATTTAAATTTATTATTCGTATATTATTTTTTTCTTTCGTCTTAATCATATTTTTTTATATATCAGTATTTATTATACTTGATTGATTCACAACAAGTGTTATTCTTTAGAAATTTTTTTAGTTGATCGGTTGTTCAACTTGTGATAAGTTATATAGGTTTCTTTTTTTTGTCTATCAAATTTTTGTAGGAATTGTTTATTGTTATGTGTATTTTTTTTTTTTTTGGAGTATTTTATTTGTATTTATTTTAATAGCTCAAGTGTGGGGCGGGTCTATTAGATGTATTCATTGCTATCGTTATCAGTATAAAACGATACTGATAACATTGACTGAGACTCGCTTTGGCTTATGAGAAAATGACTGGTAACAGTTGGTTCATTGCCGATAAATAATTCACATTGTGACACGTTATTTTTATTAATTTTTTTTTACTTTTTTATTCATAACAATTATTGTTGTTATTATTATTGCATCAAGTTAATGCTAATGTAGGTCAATCATTTGCTTGCTTATATTATTTTTTATATTTTAAAAATCAAGATTTAAAAATTAATATCATTTTTTCTTATTTTTGTCCATAACTAAAATTTTTTGTTGTCATAATTTTCGTTTTTTTTTTTTTATTAAAAAAAATCATTTTACTAGCTTTTGTGATTAAAAATAAATAATTAATAGTAAATTTGGGATCGTTTGAGCATTGTTTAAAAAAAAAAAAACGGTAAAAATAAAATTAAGAAATTTTTTTTTATTTTTTAATTTCGACAGAGTTTGACCTAACGGGATTTATGAAGAATATTAAATAAAAAAAATTTATTTATTGATTAATGTGAAACGAAAAAAAAAAAAAAAGTGTAAGCTTGTAAAAAAAAATATTAAATTAAACAAAAAACATTATGGCTGATGACAAGGGTCACGTGATTGAATCACGTATTAATGATGTTCAATCAGGCAGAAATTCAATAAGTTCAATGAGACGACACTTGATGACTGTTTCAGCAAGAACAAATAATACACAAACAAATGATAAAAATAAAAAATTATCAACAACAACACCACATGAAAGTTTAAAACAATGGGAATTAGTTGAAAGTGAACGTGGACTAGTTGTTGTTGAAAAAAAAACACCAATTAAAAGTACAAAAAATTATCCAGCACCAATACCAACTAAAAAAATGAATGAAGATTTTATACGTAAATTTCGTGCATTTGAAAATTCAAATATTGTTAAACCATTATTAACAACAACAACATCATCATCATCATCATCATCATCACCACCATCATCGCCAATACAATTAAATAAAAATAATAATATACCAATAAGTCTTAATGCAATATTAAAAAAATCAGATGATTTAATTGTACAAGATGATAATAAAAGTACAAATGTACTTGATCAATTGGAAAGACAGGTGAAGGCTATTGAAATGAATACAATTATTGGACAAAATAAGTTACAAGACAGCTGTGATTTACAACCTGAAATACAGCTGCGTTACAGAGAACATGAGGACCTGTTGAATAACACAACTGACGACGAAGCTGATGGGTAAATTTAATTACCATAAACTGTTTTTTTTTTTTTTTCTTTCAATTATTTTTATTTTAATATTATCTATTTCACTTTAATAACATAACCTTTATTTATTTTTATTATTTATTTATTTATTTGTTTGCAAGTAAATATTATTTATACTTGAATTTCCTTTTGAAATTTAATTTTCGCGTTGATTTAAAATATCAAGATTACATTCACAAAAAATATATATACCTATATACCTATTGATAGAAAAAAAAAAAATATTTAATAAATTCATGATGAAAATAAAAACAACAAAATGTGAATTTTATAAAATTCAACTTTTTTAAAAGGACGATGCCATTAAAACGTGGTGATGCAACGAGAAATTCAACTGGTAATTCTGGTAATATGACAAAAAGACAACCAATTAAACTTGTTAGAACAGCATCAGATACACGTCGTTGTCAAGATGTGGAAATGCCATTACGTGTACAATCAAGGGCACAACAGCAACAGCAGCAACAACAACAACAATCAAGTGATACAAGACGAGTTATTTGTAGTAAAAATAATGATGATAGACGACGAGTACAACAATCATCACCACCAATTCAACAACATCAACAACGTAACAACAACAACAATAGTGTCATGAGGCCACTAACAGACATCATGCAGAAAACAATATCACCAAATCATCAGAAGGTATAACAAAATATAAATCTTATTTCAAGACACGCTTGTATGAGGTGAGGACATTATAATGACATCAACCAACGACATATAGAGGTTGGTCAGGCAAGCCAAATGGAACAGCTGACCCTACTGTCAAATATTTTCAAAACATTAACAGACTGTTTAACTAAAATTTAGTACACACATAAATTCATCAGCTCATATTATCATCAACATCAACAAAAACTATATTAATTATTATTTTATTTATTTTTCATTATCATTATCATTATTATTAACAATTATTAATAATAATTATTCATTATGTTTATATTATATATATATTTTTAAAAACAATAATAATACGCATGCGTTCATTGTTGTTGTTTTTTTATTTTTTTTAATTTTTTTATTAAAATGGAGGGGTTGTACAATATCAGCGACAAGGGTTGCTGGTTTCGCGCACCAGTTTACCATGCTGACGGGAGTGGCGTCACGTATTGATTCCATCCCTTGGTGGTGTACCCTCCCTGTATTTTAAATGTATATCTGTCTGTGTGTATGCGTATTGGTTACTTGTCGTCATCAGACAGTTAGTGTTACGTTGTTGCCTGGTATTGCCTTCTTCATCAATAAAAATAATTCAAAAATTTGATTTTTAAAAAAAAATCTTTTTCTAACTTATTACATTAGTTATGAATTATTTGGTGAAGTTTATAATTATTCAATTAGAACAATGTAAAATATGGAAAATTTAGTTGATTTAAAATGAAGGATATTTAATTGTTCATTTGACAAGTGCCAATATAAGTGTTTTAATTTTACTGCAATAATATTTTTTAATTTTGATGTATATAAATGACGATAATGCGTGAGGAACAATTATCAACGGTATCAAATGATAAACGTCGTGTATTGAAGGTGATTGTGGTAGTGGGAAAAGGGAAAAAAGAAAAATCTTGTTGTCAAGCGACTACGTCCTGGAGTCAATTAGGCCATTCTGGGTCGATTGACTAATCATTTTTATAATTTTTTTTTAAAAAAAGCTAATTATTGATAATCCTATTATTTAAAAATATTATTTTTATCATGATTTCATTTTTAAAATGAATAAGATTTGCAATATTGCAAAATTTAATGTTGAAAAACTAAAAAAACATAAAATTTTTATTTATTTTTGTTTTTACAAATTATAAAAAATTTCTTCTTCATTTTTTTTCTATTTGTAAATGTGATTTATTGATGACATTATTATTATAATTTCATCAATAAATATTTATTGTTAAAAAGTTTGATTTTTTTCAATTTTTTTATTATCTAACAAATAATAAATAAAAGTGATCATCAAACTGGCGACTATTAAGCTCGTCGGTGTGCCCACTGTCATGATGGTCACCCGTGGACTGCGGGTAATAAAACATTGACGTTCAAATTGACAATTTAATATTATTTATTTTACATAAACTATTCAAATAACAATTATTATTAATATTTGTTGGGGGTAAATAATTATTGACTCATCATTTGCCATCTTGATTGATAACCTTGATATATAAAGCAATATATAATTTACTTAAAAATAAAAAATAAAAAAAAAGACAATTTGGATCTTGTTGCTTTTAACAAGCTTCAATTAATTCCGTTGACAATTATTAATTTTTTTTTTTTTTAAATACGTCAATGTGCGTACATGCAATTTAATTTATCAACACTATTTACTATTAAAATTTATTACACAAAGTGTAATAAATAATTGTGTTTTTAAAAGTAAAAAAAAAATTCTATATATTTTTTTCTAATGATGACGTTGTCCACCAAGCAAAAATATATATGTTTTATTGATAGATTTATTTTGTTGATTAAATTGATTTTAGTTTAATAATTTTATAACTTTTTTTTTAATAAAAATAATTTATTTATTTAGACTGATGGCGTTGGAGTGTCAAGCAGTGGTGGTGGTAGATTATCATCAAGAAGTCGAGCCAATGAAGAGCCACATATTGGCAAGTACAAATTATTAAAGACCATTGGTAAAGGTAATTTTGCCAAGGTCAAACTTGCCAAACATGTACCAACTGGCAAAGAAGTGGCAATCAAGATCATTGACAAGACCCAGCTGAATCCTGGTAGTCTTCAAAAGGTATTTTCTTTTTTTTTTTTTAAATATATATTTATTTATTTATTAACCATATGTGTGTAATTAATTTTTATTAAATTGTTTAATTTTAGCTCTTCCGTGAAGTAAGGATAATGAAAATGTTGGATCATCCAAACATAGTTAAACTTTTCCAAGTAATCGAGACTGAAAAGACATTGTACCTGGTGATGGAGTATGCAAGTGGTGGTGAAGTATTCGATTACTTGGTATTACATGGTAGAATGAAAGAAAAAGAAGCACGTGCAAAATTTAGGCAAATTGTATCAGCAGTACAATATTGTCATCAAAAAAAAATTATACACAGAGATTTAAAAGCTGAAAATTTATTATTAGACAGTGAAATGAATATTAAAATTGCTGATTTTGGATTTAGCAATGAATTTACACCAGGCAATAAATTAGACACGTTTTGTGGCTCACCACCATATGCTGCACCCGAATTATTTCAAGGTAATTTTCATTTATTTATTTTTTCATTGATTAAAAATTGTGTTGATTGATATCATGAAATAAATGATATATTTTTTTTTAAATTAAAATTATCATTTATTTTTTTTTTAGGTAAAAAATATGATGGACCAGAAGTTGATGTTTGGTCACTTGGTGTTATTTTGTATACATTAGTTTCTGGCTCATTGCCATTTGATGGTTCAACATTACGAGAATTACGAGAACGTGTATTACGAGGAAAATATAGAATTCCATTTTACATGTCAACTGATTGTGAAAATTTATTGAAAAAATTTTTGGTGCTCAATCCAACAAAACGGGCCTCATTAGAGGTACGTGGTGATAAGGTTCGATTATCTGTTTGATCATTTGATCAATGATTTGATTATATAAGTATTAATTAATATATATTTTATTTTTATTTTTTTTCTATTCATCATTTGCTGTTTTTCTGTCAAGCAGAATATTATGAAAGATAAATGGATGAATATGGGTTATGAAGAGGACGAATTAAAACCGTACTTAGAACCAGAACCAGATTACAAAGATCACAAAAGAATAGGAGAATCTGCCAGTATGAAATTTATCATTAAAAATAATTTTATAAAAAACAATTATTATTTATTAATATATATTTATTTAATTTTTACAGAAGCCCTTGCAATTCTTGGTTATTCAAGAAGTGAAATTGAGGATTCATTGGGCCAAGCAAAATATGATGATGTATTTGCAACGTATCTTCTTCTTGGAAGAAAAACAACTGATGTAAAAGACAATTTTCAATCTATTTTTATTATTTTTTTAATATATATATATTTTATTTTAATAAAATACAATTAATATTACAGCCGGAAAGTGATGGTTCACGATCGGGCAGTTCATTGTCACTTCGTAATATTCCACCACAAGTTGGCTCAGGTGGCGGTGGAGGAGGTGGTGGTGTTGGCAGTGGTGGTTCAGGAGGTGGTACCGGTGCAACTGTACAAAGTCCATCACACAGAGGTGTTCATCGGAGTATATCTGCAAGCAATGCTAAACCCAATAGACGTGCTTCCTCTGGTGGTGAAACTCTTCGTAAGTCCTTGCAACCAACTAATACAAAAATTTAATATTCTCATTCCCATTAATCATAGTTTTTTTTGTTTATTTTTATTTGATTTTTTTTTTTTATTGTGATTTTAACATCAAACCATGCTCTTTTCGTACTATCATTATTTTATGTTAGGCGGGGCACCAAGTCCAGGTAATGCAACGAATCACAATCATGCAACAGCAGTTACTAGTGGTGGTGGTGGTGTTACATCAACAGTTGGTAGTAATTTCAAACGTCAAAATACTGTTGATGCAGCAACAATTAAAGAAAATAGTGCACGTGTATCATCAACACGACCATCAGCATCTAAAAATAGTCCTGGACAACTCGATACTAGTGAGTTTTATCATTTCAGCACTATCAATAAGTCACACATAAGAAAAATTAAAAATAATAAATATATTTTATTTTTATTAATTTTTCTTATAATTGATCATGAAAATTCTGAAGGGAACGAGATGCTTATAATTTGCTTTGGCATTAGATAATTATTTTTTGCAAAATTACATTTACTAAAAGTTGGTTTTTTTAAATCCAAAGTTTTTCTTCGTTTCCCTTGAGTTGTTTTGTGTGTATTTGTTTGTGTGTACTCATTGTTGTCATTTTATTTCTTTCTTTTTTTTTTTTTTATATATTTTTTTTATTTTTTCTTCATAAATTTAATCATAATAATAATGAAAGCCCAATCGAAACCAGCGTTACAATAATAATTTATAGAAAAAGCAATGAAAAATGTTTTTTTTTTTTTTGCAATTCCCAATTTTGGCTGCATTTTTTTTTTTTTGTTTGTTAAAAATTATATATTTGTTATAATTGTCCTTGACGTACGTTGGTTTGTTTTGTGTTCAACAACATCTAATGAGGCTTGCAGTGACAATGTTTATTCTAGGCGTTGGTACGAGTCCTGGTGGAAAAGGAAGAGTTGGAAAAAGCAATGCAATTAATACAACAGTTGGTGGTGGTGTTAGACCATTGACATCACCAGCTCCAGCATCTGTTGCAAGACGTAGTACAATATCATACGACCAGACTAAAACAACATCATCATCAACTGAACGAACAAATGACGTACCCAGGTATTTATTTTTTATTTTAATATTTTATCAATCAAATAATCAGCACAAAATTTATTGTTTTTTTTTTTTGTTTGTGCACGAAAAGCAATATTAACTTGAAAATAAACAAAAAACTTTCAATATTTATTTTTTTATTTTTTTTCAATGTATTTATGTGTGTTATACATAATGAGGGTAAGAATTAGATGAATAAATTAAAAAGCTGCATTTTATATAAACACAAAGAGTGAAAGAAACTCAATGAAATTATTTTATTTGTTGCATTGTTTTTGAAGCATGTCTGGCTGTGTTGCCTGAAAAATCATTAATTCATCTGTTCAGAAAAATAAAACAAACAACAATTTCAATATTTATTCATATAATCATCATAATAATTATTTAATATTTATCTGTGTTCAATTTACATCAAGATAAGACAGGTGTATTTAAATTATTTGTCCAGAGTTAGTTGTCATACCCAAAAATTATTATTTTTCAAAAACGTGTTCGGTTTCTTGATAAATATATTTTTAATTTCATTTTATTATCAGGGAAACGTGAGGTAAAATTAAAACAGTCGGGGCTAATTGGACACACACTTGATAAATTTTTAAATATTAATATTCTGTGTCCATTGAACCCCAATTGTTTTAAAATTATTATTGATAATTTATTTATTTATTTGTAAAATAAATAAATAAATAATTATTCTTTTCGGGGTATTATTTTTTTTTTCTCTTTGATTAGTTTTGTGCACAGCTTGACCGAGGGCACTAGGCCAACACGGGGTCATATCAAGTCAGCCAGCATCAGTGCAAGTCACCGTTCCTCGAGTGGAGTGCCACCGAGTGACCATTCATTACTGGACAATCAACCACGGAATGCTCACAACTCCCTACTTGCAACAGCTGACCCTCTTAGACAGAGGTACAGGTCCCCCTCGTATTTCCTTTTTTTTTTTTTTTTTTTTTTTTTTAAAACAAATAACAAGCCAATAATTAAGGCTCTATTTGTTATTATTTCCTGGACTCGTTTATTCTTTAATTTTTATTTTATTAATTTAAATTCGGCCACTAACTTTCTTGGGGTAATCTACATGTAGGAATTTTTTCGAATTTATCGTCAACCCTGTCCTGTCGCACTGGTTATTTATTAATAATATTACTATTCGATCAAATATTTATCCACATTAGGAGGAGCTCTAGGATAGTTTTTGGTCATTATAAAATTCATCCTCGTTTATTTTTGCATGATATATTTTTTTTTAATATTACATTTTTATCATCTATTTTTTTTTATCTCATCATTTTCATGTTCATTTATATTAACACTGATACAATATTATCATTAATCATTTGGTAAATATTTAATAAAGCATGTATCATTATCATTTTACATTTAATTTTTTGATGTATCATATTACATCTATTTTTTTTAATATTACAATTTTATCATTTTCTATTTTAATCTATTTTCATTTTATATTTTCATTTGAGTGAAATATTACATTAATAAACAATGATGTATAATAATATTAAATAAATGTATTTTTTGTGAATTTAAAAAAATCAATCTAATTTTATTTAATACTAATTTTTAATTATTTTGAGTGTATCATGGAGTGAATGTGACATAAAAAGAACAGAAAAAAATAGATGAATAATAATATTTTAATAATAAAATATTTTAAGTTTAAATAAATAATTATATTTGATTGATTTATTTATATTAATTTTCTTTATTCAGTTTGGGAGTTGCACCAAGTAACAGATTAGCGACACCAATAACCCCAGCATTTCCTAGAAATGTACCAAGTCGTAGTACGTTTCATTCTGGTCAAAATAGAGCACAGAGAAATCATACTCAGGTAATTAATCAGTTTATTAATTTTTAAATATATTATTTTTATTTATTTTCTGTTTTTATAATTTAATATTTTTTTGTTTGTTTTTTTTTTTTTTGGAACTGAATCGTTGCAAATATTACAGGGACATACTCATACCCAGGATACGAGCGCAATAAGTCCACTGGCAAGGCCATCATTTTTCTCAAAGCTATCATCGAGGTTTTCAAAACGGTGAGTTTAAATTATTTTAATATTATTTATTACATATCAATACGTTAGTTTAAAATTTCATATATCCCATTGCATGTTGGTGAATATACAATAATTCTATTTCGGATATACTTTTTCATCTTGCCAACAAGCAATCAATTTTTATATAAAAAAAAAAAAAAAACAACAACAACAACAAGTGCTATACCAATTAACTATTTATCATTAACTAATCTATTTTATTTTCAACTAATAAATTAATAATTAACTTTATTAAATGGTACTTTAATTCTTCATTCTAATTTTCTTTTTTATTAACAAATACATGCTTTATTAAAATTTAATAAATACACTTGTATTAATTTCATATTTAAGTTATCAATGAACAATATTAATTACACTTCATTTAACAAATTACACACATTTAAATTAATCCGAAGAATTATCGTATCTATTTGTTAGTTTGCATGTAACTTGTTGTTTTTTTTTTTTTTTTGTTTTTTTCTTTTTTTTCTTTAAGGATGCACAATGACTATGTATTTTTTTTTAAGTCCTAATGGATATTGCATTTCCAAATAATTTAAAATTACTTAAAAAAAAAAAAGAATATTAAAATTTAATAAAACGGTTATTTATTTATTTATTTTTTTAAAATATGTCTGATGAGTTTAGCAGCGACCATAATCAATGAAAGCTAATTTTATATTAATGTAGCTTAAATTTATTTAGCTTTTATTTATATTTATTAATTTTTTTTATGTAAATTTACATTCTTAATAATTAATCGCGTACGTTTTAATTCATTTTATCAAATTTTTTTTATCCCATTAAAATAACCTGCTTAAATGCGCTATAAATTAATTTTTTCATTAAATATAAATTCATTTTTTTATTTTTTTAAAGCTTAGTATTATTTTTAATACTCTAGATGAGATTAAAATATTATTCAATCAAATCAAACAGTACGATGAATCAAATAAAAATAATATGCGAATTTTTTATTATTACAAAAATAGAGCTTTAATAAATTTAAATTAAAAAATATAAATACCTAAAAGTCAGTTTACAACGATAAAGCATTATTTTTTTTCAATAAATAAAATTAAATTTCTTTTCTTTTTTTTTTTTAAATTAAAATGAAAAAAAATCTCGCATATTCATTGTGCATCCCTCTTTTCTCTTGACTTGGTTTTAGCAAGGCTATAAAATATTGTCAATAATAAAAATCTTATTTTTTATAAAATTTTTTAATTCTTATCTGTATGGGAATTGTTTAAATAAATATAAATATGGTGATGGCATGTTGTACTTATGCCCTGCACTGAATTAAAATTTTTTATAAATAAATTATATTAAAAATAATAATAAGAGTATTAATAAGAATAAAAAAATAATAATGCCAACGTGATGACACCACAGAATAACGTGACATTTGTATAGATGAGATACAAAAAAATATTATTAATTAAAAATAATTTTCTTTCACTGAAATGGTCACTGTACTCATCAATCGCATTGATAAATTAAACAGAAAATAAAAATATATTAAAATAAAAAACAATAATATTGGAACACATAGCCATTGATGCATCAATTTGTTTTTTTTTTTTTTTTTTTTATATTAAATTTATTTATTTGTTTTATAAAAATATATATATTCTTTTTACATACATATATAATTTTTTATTTTTATTTTTTTGTTAAATTTTTAATAAAAATTAATTTAAATCGGCTTAACTTATAACATCGGTTAAATAATTCTGTTGCTTCAGGACTTGAACCAAGTAGAATCGGCTCCGTCTCAATGTGTCCAATGATGGCCAATGTCATAGTGTGACGCGAGTCCCCTTGATTAATCAACTACCACCTGACGTGTGCTCTTCACTCGTGAGATAAATCAACTTAGCCCCTCACCACGTCAATAAAACATTAATATTATTATTATAATTATAAATAAATATATATAAATATATATATTATGTGATTCCAAGTTTATTGCTGCAAGAATTCAAACGTCAAAATAAACAAAAAATATAAAAAAATACAAGTTGAAAGCTCAATGGAGATTGTGATGCATATAAAAACAAAAAAAAAAAGAGTTTATAAAAAAAAAATTTGACTCCGTTATTCTGTGGTGCACCAAGTTTTAATAAATAGGCACGTTTCTTTTTGCTACAATTTTTTTTTTCTTTTTTCTTTTTTCATTTGTATTATCATCATCAAATTGAAAATAATTATGTAATTTTGTTTTTTATTTTTTTTTCAATTTCATAAATCATATTATATCATTAAAAATTTTTATGTAATATGTGCCCTGTGTAAATAAAAAAGAAAAAAGAAAAAAAAAATATA
Organism: Aphidius gifuensis; assembly: GCF_014905175.1. NCBI lineage: Eukaryota > Metazoa > Arthropoda > Insecta > Hymenoptera > Braconidae > Aphidius > Aphidius gifuensis. Next base: position 10,086,511 of record NC_057789.1, on the reverse strand, counting down.
TATATTTAATGTCTTCCACGTCAATAAGACGATGGGTGTCGTTGATATCGAAAAGCAGAGGGTCGCCTTACGCACTTTAATCGTAGCACAGAAATTGTTGTGCCTTCCCCATATATAAAAAAATATGTTTCGCTTTAAAACTGCACCTCGAGTCATATGCGTCCACAAACTAAAAAAAAAAATTAAAAAAAAAAACCTATATTATAATAATGATTAATAATAAAAATAATAATAAAAAAATATTAATAATGATAATTATTTTTATACATAAACACGGGCAACACTACATGATGAGATATAAAAAAATTTATATATATATTTTTTTTTTTTGTTTTTTCTATTCTCGAAAATAATATTGCGCTTTGTTGGCTTGCAGTATGATTTTTTTATTTTTCTTTTATTTCTAAATCTATTTTCATTATATTTCTTTATGAACGACATCGCCAGCGAATTTTATTCACTAAGTTTAAATTATATATATATATACAAAAAAATTAAAAAAAATAAACATACACACATACACACAATTTAGACAAATTAATATATACAAATAAACAATTATTATCAACGATTTATTTATTATAATCGTACCCGTGCATCAACAGGTTTTCTAAGTGAACGGATGATGTGTCTCGTCTTGTTTCTTCATGATTAAACGAGTTTGCGAGTTGTGAACAAACCTGGGTATTTCACAAACACACATTGGCAAACTTGCCAAAAAAAAAAAAAATAATTAAATATTAAACATTTAAAATTAGTTAAAATATTAAAATTGAATATAAAGCTGCATATTCCAAGAACAACTAGATTTATAAAAATTAAAAAAAAAAAAAAAGAACATGTGGAAGCACATATACTTCAAAAATATGGAAAAATTTATTTTTTCATAAATCAAAGCATAGGTGGAAATAATTTAGAAAAATTTGTAAACAAATTGAAAATATTAAAAATAATAATTGGGATACACCATCATGTATTATATGAAAAAAAAAAAAAATAATGATAATTTTTTCTTTTTTTGGTCAATGACTAATCGGTGATTAATTTAGATAATATTTTTTTTTTTTTTTTTTTTAAGAAAAAACAATGAAATAAAAAACTGGACTAATTGTTAAGTATTATTAGAATGAAAAAACATAAATAAAAAGCAACAAAATCAATCACAGACCATCGAAAAAAATTTAAATTTATATTGCAGGCTGCTTGCTTATTATTATTAATTTTTATTTTGCATTTTTCATTATTTTTGACTGTGATCTCATTATTCTCTACGTTACCCGAATATATTGTTTATTTTTTTCAAAGCTCAGTTATTATTTTTTTGCAATTATTATTATTATTATTTCGTTGTTTTATTGAATGTACGAATATTGCATTTTCTAGAAAATAATTGATAGAGTTTAAAAGCCTGATTTATAATAAATTTATCGGACAAAAAATAATTATATAAAAATTAAAGTTGCTAATTAAAATAACATGATAAAAAAAACAATTATTCTTTAGTGTATTATTATTATTTTTTTTTGTTTTTAATTTAGAAAAAAAAAAAAACATTCAATTATTCGGGATACGTCTTATGAATTAAGAGACTTGATGCATTTTTTTTTTTTTTTTTTTGTTTTTTTGTTTATCGGTAATGAATTAAAAATTTTTTAACAATAAATAATCAATTCTAAATTTAAAAAATATATATTATAAAATAATAAATAGTTTTTGCTCCAAGTGCTTTGTAAAATAATGCAAGTAAAAAAAAGACAATGAAAAGAAAAAAAAAAAATTATCGACTTCCTTTATTAATTAATTTTTTTTTGTTATTATTTTTTCTGCTCTTTTTGTGTTGATAAATAGCATTAAAACAAAAAAAAACAATTGATTGAAAAAAAACGAATATAACTCTTTTCTTTACAAATTTTTATTTATAAACTTTTTTTTTTTCTGGACAATTAAATCTAAAATCGTCGAGTTTGAAAATAAAAATTAAATGCATTAATGACTGTTGTTGCAAATTGTAATGCAATAATAAATTAACAAAATAAATATTAAATAATATAAAAAAATTTATTTAAATAATTGTTGCAAGTGATGTTTTACAATTTACTATTTGATTAAAAATAATCTGGTAATTTGCTTGACATAAAAAATAATAAATAAATGAAAAATAAATTTAAAAATAATTCAAAAACGAATAAATTTAAATTAAAAAAAAAAGATATTTAATAATTAGTATATCATATATTTAAGTAATCAATAGAAAACGAAATAATTAATTTAAATAAAAAAAACATTTATATTAATGATACATAAATATGAATTGCCTGTATTGGACTGTACCATTTGCTGTTTTCCAACCAACCCGTCCAACAAGCTAGAATTTATTTCAATTTTTTTTTATCATTTTTTAAATTATATATATAAAAAGATTTTTTTTTTTTTTTTTTATATTCTAATTTTATATTTTTAAAAAATTATATTATTATACTCAATTTTTTTTGTTTTTCATTAAGGTATATGTGTGGGAAAACAGTAAATGGAATATTTACTTTTTTATTTGAAAATAGTAAAATAAAGACAAAAATTAATAAAAAAAATCATAGAAAACAATATTGCAGGATAGAATTATTATTTAATAATTTTAAGCAGCAATAATAGTAATAATTTCATATTAATAAATATTTTAAAAAATGTCTTGTAAATGTTGTATCGATTTATTTCTCTGCAAACCTCTATTGAAGAAGGAAGTGTTTTAAGTTTAAAGAAATAAAAAAAAAAAAAAAAAAAAACAATAATTGCTATTTATAATTTTTTAAATCAATTTTTTTCGTTTTTTTTTTTTTTTTCTTTTTTCTCAATTTATAGCTCTTATTTTGTATATGCATGTAATTACTGTTGTTATTATTATTTTTTAAATTATTATTTAGCTATGCAAAAATATAGTTGGACTGGTTAATTTTGTAACAAGGCCTGTGTGCAAGAAAAAACATATGTGATGAAAAAAAAATTGTCAATAATAATTATAAAGAAAAAAAGAAGAAATTGTTTTTTTTGTTTTTTTTTTTTTTCTTTTATACGATTCAACCTACCAGTGGTTGTTACCGTTGTATAAATGTGAGATTATTTTTCTTATTTAATATTTGATTTTTTTACATCAATAATAAGTACAACTACATCAACAACATCAACAACATCAACAACTATTAAAAAGCGTAATTAATATTTATAAAATAAATTAAAAATGAAAAAAAAAAAAAAAAAAAGTAAAAATCATTATTATAATTAATTGTTTAATTGTTTGTTTATAAGTATTTTAATATTCATTCGTGACTCACAATTAATTTGCAATGGCGACACGCTGGTGATGGTCGTAACGTAGGTAATTCACAATACAGTACTAGTGTCCATTAGCAATTGCCTTTTTTTTGTTATTTCAGCCCTATGGATCCAACCGTACCTTCCAAGCATCCAGTAGTGAGGTACGTTATATTTACAAAAATTTTTTATTTATTCAAAAATTTTATTTTTATTTTATTGCCTCAAAGTTTCGTTTATTTATTTTTTTTTTGAAACTGTAAATTCAATAAAATAAACTGTTACTTAATATTTTTTTTTCAATCATAAGTTCAATTTTATTATTAGTTTTTTAAAAATGTAAATTCAAAAAAGGCAATATGTTTATAAATATAATAAAATATATTTAGAAATTGTAGAAAGTTTAAAAAGTGAAAACAGTATTTAACAAATTTTTTTGTTACAGTGGTGCAACCACAAACGACGAACAAGTTAAGCCGAGAAGTTTACGTTTTACATGGAGTATGAGAACGACAAGTAGTCGAGATCCTAATGAAATTATGTCCGAAATACGTAAGGTAATTCAATTTAATTAGTTTGAATATTTATTATTTTATTTATTTACAATTATCATGCTATGATTTAATTTAAATTATTTTTATACAAAGAGTAAAAAGTACAATTGGCTTGTTTGATATTTTTTTTATCATTTGAATTAAATATTTGCTCGTAAAAATTTATCTAGCATGTGTACAGTTTTCTAGAAAATAATTAGAAAAATAATTGAAATTTTCCATTGGATTATTCAAATGTTGTTTTTAGTTTAAAGAGCAAGTAATGTCATTTGACAAAATACACATACTTTAATTATAAATTGCTAATATTTAATTTCAAATTAAAAGGCTATTTTTGGAACGTGTTTTTGTTGCTTTGTGCTCATGGTGATGCAGCAACAGACAGTCAAGTACAATGGGAAATTGAAGTATGTAAATTACCAAGATTATCATTAAATGGAGTCAGATTTAAACGTATACTTGGTACATCAATAGGATTTAAAAATATTGCCAGTAAAATTGCAAATGAGCTCAAACTGTGACTGCCGATGAATGGCACACTTGCCACAACACATCATACTATTTCATAACAAGCCACATTAAATCATTGGAAATCAGTGATTGACATTAGTGTGGATTATTTATCATTATATTATTATTGGAATTATGATACATCAGACAATGATGTAAAACGTCAAGTATTTGTTTAATCGTTACTATTATTATATCAATCATCAAAAAAAAAAAAAACAAATATTAAAAATATATACATCAACAGACAGCATCATCTTTCATAATTTTTTTCAAAAATAAAATAACAAAAAAAAAAACAATTGTGTGCTTCATCGGTATTTCTCAGAGACATTTATAAAAATATAAATAAATTATAAAAAAAAATAAAATACAAGATTTAAAAAGAAAAAAAAAATTTAAATTAATCCCTGTGATTCAAATAAAATTGTATGTATTTTGAAAGAGATACCTATTATGTTTCAATAAATTGACAAATTTTGTGCCAAATCAAGTAGCCCAATTAATGCGCTACGTGGGATATATATTTAAATTTTTTTTTTTTTTTTTATAAAAAAGTCAGAATGACCCGATGAACGAGGTGCTAACTGACACTATTATGACTGGACACGATAAATAATAATTATTATATGACAAATAGTTGATGAATAAAATAATTATGAAAATAAATTTATTAAATAAAAATTACAGATAAAAAAAAAAAAATAGTAGCAATAGTTTAAATGAATATAAAAAATTCATATTTCAATTTTAATTATTTTGCAAAAATAAAAAACAATGTTTAAAAGAAAATGATTAATAGTATATATAATTATAATAATCATTATGATTTTCATCATCCCTTTCGTACCTGTCGACTTCTTCTACTATTAAAATTTCATATTTAAAATAACAGATTATTCAATAAATCTGTGATCCTCATATTTGTAATTTACTCATTTATTAATTAACATAAATGAAAGTTAATAACAAATTGAAAATTGAGGAAAATTTTCTTTTTTTTGTTTCGCTAATTATTTGTGGCACAAATATTATTTATATAGATATATATATATTTTTTTTCTTTTTATAAAATGAGAATAATGAATTGTCGAAAAAGTAAAAAAAAATAAATAAAATAATCTTTTGTCTGTCATTTTTGATTATAACTAAAAATATTTAAAAAATAAAAAAACGTAAATAAAGTCATTATAAGAATAAACTTGTGTCGAATAATTGAACACAGTGTAAAAAAAAATTCGATTATTTATAGTTTGTCTTTAATCAATTTTTTAATTATAAAAAAAAAAAAAATACGAATAAATGATATAATTTTTTTAATTGATTGAATGTATTGTAATAAATGAAAAAAAAAAATATATATAATTATTGATTAACAATGTCCGCACTGTGAATAAATAACGTAAATAATTTATATATTTTTTGTTTTGTTAAAAAAAAAAAATGAAGAAATAAACAATAAATGAATTAATAAATTTTTAAAAATACACCTGACCGTAATTTCTGTTTTTTTTTTTTTAACTTTCTTTGTTAATGTATATTTATAAAAAAAAAAAAAAATATGTTTTGGCAGGTGCTTTATGTGCGATATTTAATAATATTAAAATTTAAAAAAAGTTTTTGCATACGTACATTTGTTGGGGCTTGCCAAAATTATTATGATGTATATAATATTAATAATAAAAGAGGGTACTAAATTAAAATAAGCCTCAATGTATTGCAATTATACAAAAATAAAATCAATCAGAAAATAATTTTATCAATTTTGTATCTGCCTAAGTATCAATCATGAAAAGTAACCATCTGTATACATTTTAAAATTCATAATTTATTATTTATAATTATTATCGTTCTGTTATTTTTATTATTCATTTTTTTACGTTTTTAAAATTTTTTTTTTTTCGATCAATAAAAATACGATTCATAAATAAATATTGATTAAAAATATTGTTATACAAAGAATAACTCAAATTATTTGAGGGAATAAAAATTTTAAAATACCTAAAAACACACTGTTCATCGATAAATGACTGATAGAAAATAATTATCGGATGTAACAGTCAAATTATTTTTTTCGTATAACATCAATATAACAAAATAATTAAAAAAAACACCTACTAAAAAAAAAAGATATGTAATAATGTGATCACAATGACAAAATAAATTAAATAAAAAAAACAAAAATGATAAATAAATGAAGATAATAGTGTGGCAACGAGACTTATTGTTTTCTTTAAAAAAAAATTAACTGTACAGTTTTTCATTGATTCAAAATTATATTAAAACAATTGAGGGAAAAATAATAATTAAAGAAATCAATAAAATTTCATTATATCTTGTAAATTAAACATTTTACAAAAAAAAAAAAAAATGTCATTTGATAATATGTGTTAATAATTATTTAAAAAAGAAATTTAAAAAATATATCCACCACAAAAAATCATCACAACTAAAATTAATTTACAAATAAGAAAATAAATATATAATAATAATTATAATATAAAAGCAAATAAATAAATGAATTTTTTTGTCCATTCGTTATTGACAATTTGCAAATAGTCCGATATATATATAAAAAACATGTAAATTGTGACGTTGGAAATGTCAATATCGAAATAGGCAGTCGTTGATAAAATAAGTTTAATATAATTATAGTTGAATGAAAAAAAAAAATAATAAATAAATAATAAAGAGAAGGATATACATATAAAAATTATATAAATATATAAAAAAAACCTTAACCATAGTAATTATTATTATTGTTAGAATTTTAATAAATAAGAACAAAAAAAAAAAAATGGGAAAAAAAAAAATACTTAGAAATTTATTGATGAATTTTTTTGATTCTCTAAGCGATTGTATTCTATTAAAAATTATACAAATTAAAAAATTGAAAATACACTCGCTTGCTTGAAAAAAATGAAATTAATATGTATAAAAATAATTAATACTTGAATGTGTTTAATATTAAGAACATCTATTATTTTAGTATTTAAAAAAAGTGACAAAATTATATGTATATTATATAAAAAAAAAGAAAAAAAAAAAAGACACAATTTTGATTTGACACAAACATCACATTTAATAAACAAAATATTCTTTGTGCATAATAGTTATTTGTAGACTCATGTGTCGAAATAAAGCGAAATAAGACTTTTTGTTTTTTTTTTTTGTTTTCATGTAATTTTATTTTCAAGGCTATATTAATTATAATAATTAATAAAAATGAAAATAAATGAATTTAATATAACAGAAATAAAAAAATATAACAACAAACATTATTCACTCATTCACATTAACAAAAACATATAAAAATTTACACGTAGGTCAGCCTGTAGATAGATGTTTTCTCTGCTGATCGGTATCTAGCCAACATGTAGAGAAAAGAAAAAATAAAAAAAATGAAACAAAAAAAAAAAAGAAAATGAAACATTTATAATAAAAAAATTGAAAAATATTTCCTGTTTTCTTTGTTATTTTATACCTTATGTAGGGCCGGTTTTTTCGTCCATCATTACAATTAACTAAGAATCGTTGGAGTAATGTTTTCAGCAAGAATAACTCTCCAGATAACATTGAAATATTTAACAAATTACAATTAATTAAATTATAATCTAAATATTTAAAATACTGAAAATATAATCTAAAACCTTCGATCGAGGTATATACTCAAAATAACATAATTTTTACGATTTTTGATTACCTGATCGACGCCAATAATCGTATTAATTGTAATATTAGTATTTTTGATATTAAGACGTTCAAAATCCAAACAATTTTTTATTGAATGACAACATCATGAGTTAGGTTTTGGCAACCACGACGTTCATTAATTTTTTATAATAATAATTTTATTCGTACAACTCTGAGGTTCATTCATAGCTATATTTTGTGAGCGTGTCCTAAATAAAATTCTTTGATTTTTACATTGAAGATTTTGTGATATCAACCCCAAAAAACCGAAAGTTTGAAATTTCGTGATTTTTTTTTGTATGTTAATTATTTATTTTTTCTATTATTTATCAATTTTATGCAATTCCAAGGTAATAATGACTGATCAAAAACGTCACAATTTAATTGGGGACAATTTAATCATTTTCAAAGTGGTGCTGGTTATTCATCAAGTCATCCAAATTATAATCCATCGAGTCATGGTATTGGTCATCAAGTACCAACTGCTTGCAATCCAGTTGGCTCACCCGAATGGGGATATGAACAAAATTATGATTATGCAGATCAACATGCACAATTAAATTATCATCGAAGTGTCAGTGGTATATTTTAGTCAATTATTGTATAAATTATTCAATTATATTAGCATATTGTAAATATATATATATACATATATAAATAACAAATAAATAAATAAAAAAACTGGTCTTAATAAATATATATATATTATAATAATATAAATAAAAAATAAAAATGTGTTCTTAATTTTATTTATTAGTTATTATTACTATTTCTTAAATTAAATCAACATCATATTTTGTTTATTAATAAATGTAAAGCTTATTTATTTTATTTTATTATCTTGGTTTTTAAATGTTTTTTTGTCTTTCAAATTTTTATCCTAATTTAAATTATACATCAGCCGACAAAACTAACTAGTTTTTTAAATATTTTTTTTCGTATATGACTAATCATGACTAACATGATGAGATATGTTTTTTGTGCATTGGCATACCACAGTCTGTTGGTAAAAGTTGTTGAGTTTGTGTGTTCCAAAATTATTTTTTCTATTGAAAGTATTATAGTTGCTTATATAAGTCATTAAAAATATGGCTAACCAACAGGTGATTATTTTTTTATAATAAATAATAAATAGTTGATTAATTAATAAATGTATTTTTAACGTTTTTAAAAATAGAAAAATCAGAAAAATATTACTCGACAAAATGTTAATGATTTCCTTGAAATCGAAGGTGGCTCTTCTTCATTAAAAATTGATGATAAAAAAAAGCAATATGATTTGGTTCGATTGGCATATGGCCCAAATGAACTTTATCCTGAATCAAAGGAATTTCAGTCACTGCTGATGTCATTGCACCAAAGCAAATAGAATTAAATGTAAGTAAAATTCTGTCATTTGTATAATTTTTTAACTGTCTGTCATATGTAATGTTTATTTTTCAGTTGATGATAAAAATTAGTCATCAACTTAATCAGATGTAATTCAAATGAATTTTATTTTCAATAACTTTTATGTTTATTTATTTGTTGTTTTAGATTGGTTTTAAAAATGAAATAGCCAATATTACTCGGCCAATTGGTATTAATTTGCATGGAATCAATGGTGAATTTTATCAACCATATGATCCAGCATCGTTAAACAAAAAAAATAAAATTGAAAATGATGTTAAATCAGAACAAGCACAATTTAATGTGAGTAACAAATTAATTTTTTCATTAATGTTTTAATTTTAATTATACTTATTTTTTTCGTGTAGATTGAAAAAAAAATCACTCAAGTTTTAAATGATAAACATCATGAAAATAATAATAATAATACCCAAGCAGAATCATCAATTCAACAAAGCTCAAATTCACCAACAAAAATTCAAGTTTCTCAATGCCGACAATCACAAAAATTCTGCTCAACATCAAGTGACAGTAAAGAAGATAGTGATGGTAAAAAGACTTTGATTTTTTGCACAATTACACAATTAATTTTGCTGACAAAATTTACACATTTGAAATTGATTGTCAACATAATCAGCGTGCCTTCTTATTAATATTACAGGCTTTATATTACCAAAACAAAATACACATTTTATTTAAAATATTGCCTCTATTTCAAAATAACAAAAATAGACACAAAATTCATAATAATTTTCACAGCTCAAATTAATGAAGATTTAGATAAAGAACAGGCTGATTTAAAGCTGCAAACACGCAGCTATTTCACTATTTTCGATTTTAAAAATTCACGTTTATGTACAATATTTAATTTTACAGTTCTTGTTTTCATTAATATTACTTTATCATCATTTATTAACACGTATTATTAATACTTTTAAATATTATGTTACATCGACATGGATGCAATGTTCACAAGTATTAACAGCAGTCATCAGTTTTGTATTATTGCAATTATCATTTTTCATTGAAGGTGATATATTATTACTGTTATTGGATTATTTAAGGTTATGGTACTTAATACATTGCTTTGGTTTAAAAATTATTCAATTATAGATAATTTTTTAAATAAATTATCTTAACCTAATTAATAACGTCATGTCCGCCATCTATATGCTTCAAAGTAAAAATGATAAGTTACCAATAATCGATAAAATGGTTCTTGTTGAACTTTCTTTATTGACCAAAAACAGTATATGTAAATACTCGACCAAAAATTTATAAAAATACGTGTTGAACAAAACAGTGTATTAATAATAGTTTGAAATAAATGTGATAAATTAATGTAGTAGAAATAAAATTTGTAAATTAAAATATGTTTGTATAAAAATATATGAGTTTATATATTGTGGTCAAATTTAATTGCATAAAAAATATGTATTAATAATACGTGTTTAAATAATTATGTTGAATTTATTGTGTGAATTTTGAGTGTTTAACTTATCGTGTTGAAGTCTTCATTAATGTGTAATTTTATTTGTAATAAAATTTTCTGAAAAAACAGTCCTATTAATTGTGAATAAAAAAATACGTGCTGAAATTAAATTTTTGTTAATTATATTGGTGTTAAATAAAATGTGTACAATTTTTTGTGTTGAATTAAACGTGTATAAAATATATGTGTAGAACTTTGCGTGTTGATTTCATGTTGTGTACAGTTTCAAATGTGTAGAAGTTTTTGTGTAGAACTCGTTGTGTAGAAAAAAGTTGTGCAGAAAAAAATCAAAGTCGGTAAAAAACCTAGAAAAGATGTATGTTCTCTTATTAATAAATTTGAGCAAATTATATACTATTTATTTCTGCATCACGAAATACATTATATTATTGCAAAATCAATGATTAGAAATAACGATATCAAAGAATTCATGATTTACGCATGTGGAATTTTAATAGATAGCTGAAAAATAAAAATCATTTATAAAAATTGCATTTACAAATTATATTTGAAAATAAAAATAATTCATAAAAAAAACAGAAAAAATTGGATATTATGATCACAAAATTATAATACAATTTATTGTTCAAAATTTAGATAAATTTGTTTATCATGCAGTAGGTCAAATGATAATAAAATCTGAAATATAATTTCTATTGACATTTATTTATTATATAATAAAATAAAATTTATGAGGTTTTGAAAAACAAAAGAAGTGATTTTAATATTATTATATCTGTATTTTCAAGTGGCGTAAGTAGAACATATCAAGCTTTAGTCAGACGTCAAAATTGTATTATTTTAGAATATACATGTATGAACAGTATAATTGGAAATGAAAAAAATCAAAGTAATATACTTTGCAATGTATACTTTCAATGAATTTGTACATCATACATATAAATTCACAAATAATTGATAGAAATTATTAATAATTTTTAGGAGACACAAAAAATATTTTTAATCACGCAAATTTTTGGTAAGAGAATATTTCAAATTATTTTGTAATTTAAAATTAAGTACACAAAATAAATTATTAATTATTCTTATTTTTGAATAAAATTATAAAGCTCTTGATAATTAAATTTCTTTGATATATAACCACTATTCCATTTCTGTTAAATCCTTGCTCGAATTGTTTTATTATTAGTTCAAGCAAGTTCTTTGTGGACAAAGTTAATTGTCAATCGGAGAAAAATTTATAAATAATATATTATTAATTGAATAATAACAATAAAAATAATAATTTAGATAAATTATTTCAAATAATTAACTAGCTTTTTTTGATAAATGTAAAAAAATGTTTTTCATTATAAATTAGGTTTCATTTTTTATAAAAACTATCGTCAAATATAAATTAGTCATTTGGAACCATTTGAATTATCATAAAAAAATGAATAACTATAATCTAGTCGATTAAATAATTATATTAAATTTAATTGATTAAAGTGATTTTGAATGGGAGTGGTTCATCGGCGTATCAGTATCCAGCCCCTCAATAAAATCTTGGTAAATTTTTATTGTGTGTCATTTTTTCAATAATAAACTTCACTCAACCCCATGTCCATCTGCAATAGATAACGATGTATCCGATGTATAGAGGCTTGAAGTAACCCAACAATTTTTTGACATTTTACACATTTTACATAATTCTATTGTAGAATTCTATCTCTCGCGGCCAGTCCCAGAAATAAAACAAAAATTACAAAGCAGTAAGTATAGTAATTTCTATTCAACCGTTATTAATTGTAAAAAAACTAAGCTCCAAACCTCTTTTATTTTTTTTCTATACGTTTTGTTTTGTCTCATTTTATAACCCGATAGTTTTTTTTTCACGATGTCATATTGTCGATTAGAGATATTGGTATTTTAATGGACTTTTTTTTGACAAAAATCCGCATTCTCCATAAGAACCTATGTTAAAAGTTGTCAACTTTGAAAATTAATAAAAAAATAACGAGCTTCCAAACAATTACCAAAAAATTACATAAAATGTATTAGTATTTCAAGAATCTACTGTATAAATTTCAAAGCATTCTCATATTCGGAAAAAAATCGACGAAATACCTTAAAGAAAAATCAAGTACGTTTTTTCGTCTTTTAATTTTTTTGTACGAATAGACAATTAACCACATTGATTTTTTTTTATTTAAAAAGTACCTATTTATATAGTATAATTATTATACAATTAAAATTTAAGTATTATATAACTATATACAATAATAAGTTAAGAATAACTTAAATTTCATAATACATATGCGCATCACTAATTAATAATTATTAATTAAAATAAAAAAAGAAAATAAAAAAAGTAAAAGACATTTAACGGTTTTCATAAATAAATAATGATTGATTATGTTGTTGTTGGTGTTGATGATGATGATGATTGAATGATTAGTAATATTGACGTTCAATATATTGTTGTATCCAATCATGATGATAACTGACACGAGAATAAACACCAGGAAGTGCTTGTTCCATCCAATTCTCCGTGAAACAACACCAGCCGATTGCCATGAACTATGACGTTCACAAACCATTGGACCATCACCATCACTTCTGCATGCATCTTTTCCTTTTTCACCACCAGCACAAATAAAACCTGGATGTAAATTAAAACTTGGACCAAGTCTTGTTTTTCTCATTTGATTTTCACAAATTGCATTGCTAACAACAGGCACATCAACTTCCTTCAAGATATTTTGATATTTTCCAAAATTATCAAAAGCATCTTTACCCTATCCAGTTGTCCAACATCTAATTAATCAAATTAATTGATTAATTAACATTTATTTATTTTTATATAAAAAAAACAAAATAATGTATTTACCTTGGACCAAAAAAGGTATGTCCTGTTAAATGTTCACCTCGTAATTGTGTCGCATTGAAAAATCAGTATTTACCACAATCATCAAATAATATTAATCAAGAAAATAATGACAATCAACATGGTATTGATGAAAATTTTTAAAACAAATATTTATTTATTTTATTTGACTGTCAAATTAGCTGGACCAAATATCATCAATTTTCGAAATACAAAATTTATCCTTTTTTTCTTTTGTATTATGATGCTTTAAAATCATAGTTTAGTAATATATATCTTCATTCATTTTTACAACATTTTAATAGGCAAAAAATAGACGAAAAAAAAATTGCAATTTATAAGCAAACATATTTTTTCGATGACTATTATATAAAGTGCATGCACAATTAATCCAACATAATCTTTCAAAATAAATTTTTAAATAAAAAAAAAAATATGTAAACAAAAACAATAATCAAAAATAGTATTAAAAAAAAAAATTGTAGAAAGTTAATTAATCAGTAGAATTGTTAAATTGATGATTAATAATAATTATCAATTAATTATTAATAAAATATAATGTGGTATTATTAAAAATTATAATAAAAAAAAAAAGTCTCATTGTAAAATTGGGACCACAATAAAAATTAATCAATAAAAGTCCGGGAAATAATTTTTTATTATTATTAAATACAGGAACCTGGTTTTTTTTTTTTGTTAATAATTTTAAATTCGTATATTGTAAGCATTAATTTTCTAATAATTCCAAATAAACAACATTTAAAATGCTTGACAATGATAATTTTGCAAAACTCTTGAATATTCATTATTATTTTTTTTTTTTTAAATATTGAAATAACATAAATCTATCACTATGATTATTCAAGATTAAAATTATTCAGCTATTCAGCTATTTTTTAGTATTATTAGTGTATAATTTTCAAGACAAGAAATAATAACTGGACAAGAATAAATTGATTGCAATATTATTTAGTGTTGTTATTTTATTACTTTTTTAACCATGACCAAGGACTGTCATTTTTTAATATATAAGCTGAAAAACAGGAATTTGTACCAGATGAAAGATCAAACATCAAAGAAGTTACATACTTATGAATATTATTTTATAAATCCTGTACTTTAAAATAATGTAAAGAAACATCGCTATATACTAATTTTTCTGTTTTTTCATTGTTTGTCTCTTTTTTCTTTTATTCATATTACCATATATTACTTCATCTTCAAAAAAAAACTCATGAAAATTATCAAAATGTAACTTGTTATCACACTGAGAAAAAAAAACCACAAAAATTGTTGTGAGAGCACAACAAACTAGAGGCGAAATCCTATCCTGTCGCTTTTTGTTGTGCTGCAACAAAAATTGTTCTATCGTTAAACAAAATTTGTTGTGCTATAACAAATTTTATTGTATCGTTGAACTAATTTTATTTAGCTGCACAACAATTTTTACCATCCAATAATATTTGTTGTGTTGCTTAATAATATTTGTTCGGCTGCTCAATAAATATTGTCCAGTTTCAAGGCAAATATTACAGTGCTGCACAACAATTTGATTTTCGGGTGTTATCGGTAAGACTCGGTCTTGTTCGTGTGCCTCGGTATATCTACATACTACATGGCATTGTGTGGAATGTTCTAAGTCAGTCTAAGTTGAGATCAGCTTTGGTGTGACTGACGTTTTGAAAATAAATTAATTAATCCCAAGATGTCAAGTTTTAATAACATTTTAATCATTGAATTATAAACTAAAATATTTGTGAGCAACTAGATAAATAACCAAACTTGATATTTAACAAATCACATCAACAATAAAGTATGAAATTATATGAAAATGACAATAACATAACCTGCATCTGTCATTTTAATGCAGAGATTTTTTATTTTAATCTTTAATAATTATGAATATGAAAAATAAATCAAAGCATTAATTTGAATTAATTTGTTCCTTAATTGTTTTCCTTCTTCTTTTTAATTATCATAATGAAAATTTATTTCGTAATTTTGAAAAAAAAAAAATTTAATATGGTTTTAGAATTTTTGTTATGTGGAATAATAAAAATTATTAAACTAAATACAAAAATTGTTGTATGTTCATGTTGGAGCATAACAAATTTTGTTGTATGTCTATTAATTTTTGTTCGGAGCGATTATAGAGTTTCAACTTCGCCTCTACTTTGTTGTGCGGCACGACAATTTTTGTCCTGTTTTCTCAACAATATTTGTCGTTTTTTTTCAGTATAACTTATTTTGTTCGCATATTTAATGGCAGCTATTTTTTTACGGGAAAAAACCATTCCAAGTACTTGTAATTCGCCCTTTAACTTACTTTCCTCATAATATTTGTTATTTTTTATCTGCTCCAATGCATCATGTGCTGACTCCATTATTCGTTTCTTTCGTTCTTCATAACTTTCGTTTTTGTACTTTTTGTCATTATCAAGAACTTTCATTTCAATAACAGACACTGCTTCACCAAGCTTTATTTTTAAATCTAATTTTTTTCCATTTATTGATTCTTGGAGTTCACAATTCCGTAGTAAACCTTGTATAATAGCATAAATATAGCTATTATAGGATTGTTCAAACAGCTTACCATCTTTTCTTTTTTTAGAAGCTGAATTTGACAAAGCTTTAGGCAAATGTTTATTTATAAATTCTATTAATGGAACTAAATTTTGTTTTTTCAATTCTTGGACAATCAATTTTTTATTTAATTCTATTTCATCTAAAACATTTTGACTATTGTAACTAATTTTTCCACCGATAAAGTAGAGGCCTCAGTTACTATGGGATCAACGAGGATTTCTCACCATCCTCCTCTCTTACCGCCAGGAGGGAGCCAGCTGGTGTATAACGGCAACTAACGGACCGTGGGGTAGTTTCGGGAGCAATAGGCCGCCGACGGCCATTTCGGTAGCAAGAAATGGTAGAGGGGCGCGGTCCACCATATTGGTTCCAAAACGTCACTCGGGCACCATTCCTAAAATGTATATGGTTTTCAGTACTGGCCGGGAGCGTAATAACCTCACCCCGCGGCGGCGGTTATTACCGTGATCATTAACTTTGGTTTAACTAACTCGCATAACCTAAGTCAATACGAGAACGAAGATATTCGTACCTCGCAGGCTTTACCAAATATCTTCCTATTGCCTACTCACTCTAGTGCACCAAGTAGTCGAACATAGAGTCCATCCGCAGCCACGCTGGTCTTACGCCGGACCACTCCCTGGTGAAAATATTTCTCCGCGATATCTCCTAAATTTCTCCGCAATTACTCCGAATTTCTCCCAAATTGACCCACGCGGAGAAATAAGGGGAGAAAGGTATCAAAATTTTTTACGAATTTTCTCCGAATTGACTTAGGCGGAGAAACGTTCGGAAATATTTCTCCGCAATAAAAATACGTGGAGAAACGCGTGAAAAAAAAATTTTACCGCAGAAAAATTCTTTCGAAATCAACGACGAGAAGAAGTTTTCACACTTATTTCCCCACATTCATCAACTTGATGAAACGATCACGGGAGTTTTGTAAACAAAGTACCTCAAGTATATCAACTTTTTTGAAAAAAAGTGCCTTCGAATTTGAAAAAAAATAAACATTATTATGCTTTGCGTTATGTAACAATTAATAATTAGTCATTTTTTTTTGGAAAAATTGAAAATTGAAAGAGTTGGAAAAAAATTGAACTAATGGTGGAGAAAGTTGGAAAAAGGGTGGAGAGATTTGTCCGCCATTTTTCCAACCGTGTGAAGAAATAATTTTACTGCTGAGAAATTTTTTCTGAAATTAACGATGAGGAGAAATTTTTCCGTCGTTTCTCCGAATCAATTTCGGTAAGAGAATATTCGGAAATATTTTTCCGCAAAAAAAAACACACGCAGAGGAACATGGAAAAATAAATAATTTTACAGCGGAGAAATTCTTTTGAAATAAACGACGAGGAGAAAATTTCTCCACTCATTCCTCCGCATGGGTCAATTTGGGAGAAATTCGGGGTAATCGCGGAGAAATTCGGAGTAATCACGGACAAATTCGGAGAAATATTTTTACCAGGGACTCTATGCATCTGACTACCTGATTATAGGTTACCCTGACAGTAAGTAACCACACTAGAGCGCGAGATCTGCCAAATCTCGTTACACTATACATATGTTTTAATAAGAGCCTGTCAAATGCTTTTTTGACCTGGTTTGGATAATTTATATTATATACATTTTCAAGGCTTGTGTCGTTAGATTCATTTTTTTGCTCTTTAGTTAATGTTAAATACCCCAACTGGAACATCATTATATTTAAATCACTTGTTGCTTTGTAATCTGATAACAAGTCACTGAATGAATATGCTATTGATAAATTAGGTAATTGTAAAACAGCTCGAGAATCAGCTAAGATCTTATTCATCAGTACTGTTGGTGAACCTGATTCCATCCAATAAGCATCAAAATCTTTAAAATACAGTGATTTTGTTATAGACCGTGAATTGTAAATATTTTGTTTAGCTTCAGCATCAAATGAATAACCATTGTAATTAATTTTTAATTTCTCCATGATAATTTCTTTAGTTAATTTTGATTTTGATTGATGAACCCACTCTTCTATGACAAATCCAAAAACATTTTCGATCTCAGTTTCAGTAAAACCAATCATTTTATCGTAACCAGTCTTATAATCCAAGCAGGTATCATTATTTCCACCAGAAAATATATCATTGTATGATGACTTGACAACACCTGTACATAGAACTAGGTGTAAATAATTTTTATGAATGTTTTTAGTGGTGTTGAAAAATGATTTAAGAAATTTAAATTCATTTGCATTCTTATTATTTTTCATGTTGTTTATCTCTTCATATGTTTTATTTGTTAATAAATGGTCGTACTCATCAATTAAAAAAACTACTTTAGAACCATATTTATCATTTAGTGTCATGACTAAGTTTTTAAAAGTTTGGATATCATCATATTCATCAACTTTTAAAACTATATTTTCTTTTTCGAACAATATCTTGTAAGTGTTCAATGAATAAGTGTTGACACAATTTTAGATCTGGGCCTTTAAATATTTCAGAAAAATTTAATTTGATAACTGGATACTTTTTCCATTTGTAGCCATTTTTTGAATCACCAATGAAACATTCAGCAAACAATTCTTTTTCATAATTGCATACCAATTCAACTGTATCAAGTAATAACGTTTTTCCAAATCTTCTTGGTTTTATAAAAACTTTATGCCCAGGATCATTTAATAAATTCATTACATTTTCAGTCTTACCAACGTAACATTTAGCTTCAATAAGCCTTTCAATGGTTGCTGCAGAAGGATCAATCATCTAGATAAAAATAAATTGATTAATAAAAATAGAATGGTTGAGGGAGTTCGAACTACATGTTGTGCACTCAATTATCTTTAACTTTTTTTTAAATTTTCAGAGTAGGTTTATGAAATAGTTATCTATCTTATGCCAAAATTTCAGAAGTCTATCCCCGCTAGTAAAATAGTTATTAATATTTAAAGTCAACAACTTTTAGCGTGTACGTTTACGGGAAAGTCGAAAAATCCTTATATAAAAAGGACAGTTGTCATCGATCTTCCTAAGATTTGATTGGTTATTTGGTTTTCTTTGTCATTCTCATGTCATTTGTCATTCTGTCTTTGTCGGTTGTTAATGAAATAAATAAACAAATTTTCTTTCTCAGTCACTCACATTTTTTTTTTTTTCCCGTTGTTAAGGTATATGCTTCCATCCAATTCTCTGCTTCCCATGAAAATACGTGTGCAGTTATCGTTCATAAGACTGTAAAATAATAATAAATAATGATGTTAAGAAAATATATGTAAATAAGTAATTAATTCCCATAAAATAGGTCAACATTATTAACTCAATAAAATATTAATTAAAATATTCTAATAATCTGCGTCGATTGTCTAAGAAATTGTTGATTATAATATCCAACTCACCGTATATTATCTGTTTGTGTTTTTATTTGTACGAGCACATTGGCGCGCTATGCGCGCCTGTCTCCATATTTTTCAACCTAATATTAAGGTATAACTTGCCAAAATTTTTGTATCCAAATATATGCCTATGCTTTTCATATAGTTTTGCGCTGTAAAAATAAATAACTAAAAAATGGATCTTTTCTGGCTTATTGAAAATACTTTTACTAGAGAATCTTAATTTCGTCTATTTTATTGCATAATAAATCATATTCTTGTAATTTAAACAATTTTAATTAGTTTTATTTTCTCGTAATGACCTCGGCAATATTTTGTCAGTTTGCAACACTGATCTTGACGCCATCTTAATATCTATTTCATGAATGTATGTGTGTGTATGCTAAAAGCCAAATATGGATGCTAAATTTAAATTTGTTGTTTAAATTCTTAATGCAAGCTGTTGCAGTCAATACTTGTTTCATAAAATTGCTAAAAATCGTGTTTTTAGCTTATATTTTTATTAATTACGTGAGATTTAGTCTTATAACATTTCATCCTGATATCAAAAATTCCTTATTTTTCTTTTTATTATCTATTAGTTTTGGATAGGTACAAGTATTGTTTTGTTAAGTTCGTAGATATTTTCTAACACCTCCTCCCATAAGAGCCCATGTTTAACCTCTCTAAATTATGTCAACTTTAAATAATTATTAAAAAAAAAAAAGTATTATAACATAAAAACTGAATTGACAAGAAGATGCATTATTATTTCACTTATCTAAATTATTAATTTCATGAGCCTCAGACTATTTTTCATTTTGGCAAGTTATACCTTAATTGTAATTTACGTGTTAGTATCGATTTTCACGATATAGTTTTAATATAGCGTTACTTAGTTATTCTTTATTTTACTAAAAAATAGAAGAAAAAATTCTTTATATAATCTTTTCAATTATGAAAATACATATATATTATCTAATCAATTTTGGGGTATGTCGAGGATAGGTGTACGTCCTCAGATTTTCCTCTGAACGCAGATGATAAATCCTTTTTTAATTCGTCTAAATCTAACTTGTAATGAATAAAATTGAAAAAAAAAGCTGTAAGTTAAGGTCAGATGCATTCCTTCAGATTTCCTTTTGCTTATAGCCGATCTATTTTATGTTATAGTTTTGGAAAAATGATTACACAATTGAGGTGTATTCCTATTGATTTTCTTCTACATACAGCTAATCTATTTCGATATCATTTTTAAAAACCATATATTTTTTTAACTGATTTTTATAAAATAAGAATCGATTTATTTTATTGACATTTAATCCTCCGAAGATCACTCTTTGTTTATTCGATTTATTTCGTTAGCGACAAAAAAACAAACTACGTTTCACTCACTCTTTTTTTTTGTTTTTTTATTGCTAACGAAAAAAATAAAATAAAAGAAAAACGACCAATCAAATGTCCGGAAGACCGATGATGTTTGTCCTTTTTATATAAAGAAGATTCCACCATCATCAAATAACACACTAGATGTAACAATTGTTGATGGAGTCATAGAAATGGAGCATGGTTAAATAATAGCTAAAAATGAAAAAAAAACTTCAAAGTTTTTTTTTCATTTTTAGCTATTATTTAACCATGCTCCATTTCCATATCATTAAAAAATCCAGAAATATTTTTATAAGTAACGTAAGCAATAATTGTTATTGGAATTGTATAAATACAAAAAGTTTTTATTTTATCACTTATCTCTCCAATATCCAGCCGATTCTTGTTGAGCTATATAATAATATTAAATGATAAATATTAAAATAAATTATTTCAATAAATATATTGTTAAATATGAAATATATAATACTTGATTAATTATATTTATTTAACATTAAATAGTATAAAAAATAATCGATTTTGATAACAGAAAAATTTGACAATGGTAAAAGTTCAAAAGTCAAACTAAACACGTGGTATATGTTTTAAGTCCTGTTGCATCATACTAAACCACTCAATTTTTGTTTGACACATTTTCGTCGATACTTTAAAAATTATATGTATTATATTTATTTCAAAAATTTTCATCGATAATTACAA
This sequence comes from Aphidius gifuensis, assembly GCF_014905175.1. NCBI lineage: Eukaryota > Metazoa > Arthropoda > Insecta > Hymenoptera > Braconidae > Aphidius > Aphidius gifuensis. The sequence continues at coordinate 10,064,717 of NC_057789.1, read as the reverse complement.
GAATGAAATGACTTACCTGATGTAAATGAATTTTTGGGAACATGATTAAAACCATTTCTCACGTGGCATATAGATTGTAGATATTTTGTTGAGTTATTATTTGGAATATATCTTGTTGTTCCAACAAGACGCAAACCTATTCTCATGATTCCACTCATTTTTTTGAATTTATTTACTTTTTTCAAACAATAAAAACATTCATTAATATTAATTGTTAATTGATTATTAACAACAGATTAAACTGCTACACAATGCTACACAACATGTGAGCCATCTGTGATGTGAGCTGTCTGAAATTATAAAAGCAAGAAGATCAAGAAAATCAAAGAGAGAAAAAACTTGAGTGAAAACTCTACGCATGCGACGATTATCACGCGCTTTTCTTACTGTGGTTGATATTTGAACTTTGACATGCAAACTGGAAAATTTCCCGTTTTAATAGAGATTACCGGAAACTGAAAAAAATTAGTTTTGTTTTTATAGAATCATTTGATAATTTAAACTTAGACAATTGAATTAATCAAAATAATTTGGTCATGACACAGAAGTAATCGAAAAATTTTTCTTCACTCGAATTAATTTAATATCCAAATGAAATTAAATGAACATTATAAAAAAGTAAAAAAAAAAAAAATAGTTGTCGAATACTAATTTCATAAGTTTAAAATTTATAGTAACGGCTGCATTCTCTTTGAAAATTGAAAATTTTCAAAACTCCGGTGGGAGGACGCGTTAACTCCGAAATTATAATTTTTATTTATTATTTAATAATAAATTATAATACAATTATTCATTATATTAAATTTATCTATAAAACTTTAACCTTAAACTTTCAAAAAACATGATAAAAAATACAAAATAAATAAACCAAATTGATTCCTAGAATTGTTGAGTGCTACCATCTGCCATCTTAAAAAAAAAAAAACTAATATATGGTAAATGAGTGGGTATTATGCTCTACAGTCACTAGTGCGCATGCGTACGGCAAAAAAAAAATGATGAAAAATAAAAATAATGGTTGTTTAAATCTTCATTAATTGTTTAAATAATTAACTAAAAAATCTCATATTATAGTCAAAAAATTAATTAGAGCTATTTTGAAGATTTAACCGTTCAGAATATATTTTAAAAGGTAGATATTTTAAAATATATAGATTTAACTTACTAAAATCTGTCTTGAATATCACCAGATACTTGAGACTGACAATGAAATCAGATTAATATCGATTTGATTTCCGAGTAAATCGTTGTTTTTTGGAAAATAATAATTGCAAAGAAAATAATTATTAATCAATGAAAAAAACTCTTGTCCTTAGAAGTAAAAGTACTTATTGGAAATATAACTTATATTTTTAAGAAAAACTTGAATAAATTTGTTTTATTTATTTTTTTTATTTTGTTGATTTATTAAACAAGTCTTAAAGTATATATTTTGGTTGACAAAGACATTTTATTTACTGTTATATTTTTTATTTACATCACGATAAATTATTTTTTTTTCATTTTAAATTATTCGCTTTCATGCGTAATCGTACATTTATCTTTTGTCTTAATTACGAAAGCAAGCCAAGTGTCAATAGCATTGTAAAAAAAATAAGTTAGCCGACAAAAAAACAATGATTGTCATCGATTGTAATTGATTTGTACTTCAATGTCATGCCATCAAAATTTATAAATAATTAAAATACACTATAATTAAAAATTCAAGAAAGAAATATATATTTTTGACGCATGTAATTAAGTCTGAACTATTGAAAAAAAAAATTTTAAACTTGACCCCACCTGGTTTTTTCCAAATAAGATTACAGTATTCAAGACATATTTTACATCAGGTAGGGTCAAGTTAAATTTTTTTTTTTCAATAGTTCAGACTTATTTACATGCGTCAAAAATATATATTTCTTTCTTGACTTTCTAGTGTCATATCCAAATTAATATACTTATAATTATAGTGACAATTTCAAATACTTGACTTTTTTTTGTAAAAAAATCCTTTGCTTTTTTTTTTTTTTTGTTCACAATTGCAATTGCGATAATATATTACTATCAATAATAATAAAAAACTTGAAAAATGTAGTTGAAATGTAGTAAATAGACGAAATTAAGAATTTTTCGAAAAATTATGTTGTTTGTTGTTAAGGCTTGTCAGGACTATCGAAAAAAAAATTAATAAGTTCAAATAAATGCAACAGTTTTTTTTTTATTAAATTTTTTAAATTTCTTAATTTTCAAAAGCATGATCGGGCGAATATTGGCAGCCAATGGTCAGCTCAGTACTTGGAGCCAACTATATTATTCTACCCTTGAATTGTCTCTCTGGTGGCGAGACGATTTTCAGAGACATCGAAACAATACTGGTATTAGGCCACACAGATTCCCAGAAAAAAAATTTCTTTTTTTTTTTTTGTGTTGGACCTTATGCGTAAAGAAAAACATATTTTTCCTACCAAAACCAGATCTTCGTTTTGAAAATTCGGTTGCTCTGCCCCTCTTATCTCTTTCATTAGCACAATGCAAATAATAAGAGTGGAGGATATTCAGGAAAGAAAAACGTTACACTAGAGCCCCGAGTTTTTTTTTTTATTCAATTATAAAATGAAACGATAAAATTAAAAAAAAAAACGATGATCTGCTGTTAATATTATTTTTTTAAAATATACATTTTGAATATATAATTTAAACGAATAATTTTATGATAAATACAAATTATTTATTAAGAAATTATTTATTTCATCATTTTTTTTATTTTTAAATTTTAATATTAAAAAAAAAAATTCCTCAAAAAAAATTTTTTGATACAAAAAAGTTTAATGTAAAATTCAAATAAATAATAATACAATTAAGACTAATTGTAAACTCAGTTTAGCTGGTTGTGTGTAAGCATGAAAGTGAGTAAAAAAAAAAAGATATGCTTGGAAAGAAGCATTTTTTTTCTATGAGTCATGGAGGTCTACATGCTCTGAGCCTATACTACTACTAGTATATACTAGATTCTCAAGCTATCCTCTACTTGTGCATATACTTTCTGTTTAACTCACTTACAAGGATCGTCTACACACATACACACAAATATTTTTTTTTTTCATCATCTGTAATAAATTTGATTGAAGAACCTAGAGAACTGGTTTTTATTTTTTTTTCCAATGATTGTGCACTTATTTCTTTGTGATTTATATCATTTTCAGTACATAATTGTTCTAAACGATTGTTGTATTCACGGGTTAAATCAAGTAAATAATATCTTTCCTTTTTTTCAACTACATTTTTTTTAATCAACGATGATATATAATCGTAGGCACGTGCATGTACAGCCCGTTTATGATGCCACTCTGATAGTTTTGTAGATACTTCTTTTTGTCGTGTAATGCTTTGAATTTTGTTCATGAGTTGTTTATAACAACAAACGTGGTACCATAATTTTACAGCATGGAAATCACTATTAAGTAGGTTCAAAGATTCACTAACATCTATGCCAATTTTTTTCAATGTTGAAATACCTTGAGAATCAAGGCTGGAAATATATTTAAGCATTATAGGCCTTCTAAAGTAAAGTCACTCGCACCGGTATTTTCTTGTTCAAAAATTTTTTTTGACCATTTATTGGCCAGCCATTATATGTTTCGTATTTCAGAAATGTTATCAGATAATTTGAGCCAAACGGCTGCTTTTCTGCGATGACATAACTTTACTTAATTCATAAAAATTCGATTATTTTATTTTTACGCGTTTTTCCAGACAACAATTGGACATATGACCAGATAATTGTCAGCCAGCATTATTTTCATATTTTACGCATGATTTCCAACCAATTATACCCACTCGCTTCCTTTCTGCAATAACAAAACTTAACTTATGTCTAGTAATGCCGCGACACGAGACGATACGATAAATAATATGTTCCAGTAGTTAAATACAACGTTTATAAAAATTTATTGAAGTGAAAAATGATTACGTTTATATACAAAGCATCTATATATGGTCTTTCTATCGACCGGAGAATTCATAATATTTACATAAATCTTAAGACATCGATCGAGGCTAATTTCCGAGCTATATACGCTCGGATCGACGTCGGCAGCGAGCTCTATTCGACGTCGAAACGACACTAAAACGAGATCAAACGGGGGAGAGAAAGAAAAAAGTGGGAAAAAACTTATAAAATGTTGATTTTTTATTGTTTCATCTGAATTTAATATAAATTATAGAAAAACTAATAATTATTATTATTAAAACAACGAAATTATTGAATTATGAGGTATTTTTCTATTCAGTCTCAGCGTAACCGCATTTGAGCCTCGATCCGACGTCGAAACGTGACTAAAACAAAACTAAACAAGGTGGAGAAAGAACAAGTTGAAAAAAACCTAAAATTATTATTGATTTATTTAAATACAAAACTATAATTATTATTAATAAAACAAGGAAATACTTGAATTTTAAGATATTTTCCTATTCAGTCTCGGCGTGACCGCTTTTTAGCCTCGATTTAACGTCGAAACGGGACTAAAACGTGACTAAAATTGGAGCCACAAACATGCGCTAATTAATACTGCGCATCTTATATTCGTTAATTTTTTAACTCATTTATCACATCAATCTTATTTGTTAATGAATTAATAAGTACCAAGGAAAAGCAGTACCTAAAAAAATAATGTTGCTTATCCCGCATAATTCTTTTGGCTACATTAATTTCTTAGCTACATTTTTTCCTTAGCTTCTGCTTTTTCTTGAACATTATTATTTATTTGACGACATTGTGCGGTAAGCAACATTAATTGCTTATAGCTACATCTTTTCCTTAGCTACTGTTTTTTCTTTGACATTTTAATTTATTAAATAAATAATATACATGTAATTTTATTTTTAAAAAATAAACAAGAAATGATATTGTTCCACCTTGAACAAGTGGTAATCTTAAAAATAAAAATTTTTAGTAACGGATTCGTTCTATTGAAAATTGAAAATTTTCAAAACTCCGGCGAAAGCCCGTGTGGTTTCTCTTGATTATTCCAAATTCATTTTAGTTTTTTTTTTTATTAATAATTTTAAATTATATGATTAAATATTTTTTGTTTTTTTCGCGCTGTTTTTCACCTGTCAAATTATGTACATAAATAAAAATACAGATGAAAAAAATTTGAGGTTATACCACTTGTAATTAATAATTTTATTAGATTCGTTCAAAAAAGAAATCAATACAAATATAAAAAAAATAAATCGTTCAATTTACTTTTTTTTTAACTAAACAAATCTTTTTTAGAACCATTTTGTTTATTACTTTTATTTATAAAAATTTGTCCATGGTAGTTTTTTTTTTCTTTTTAATAACATGGTAATATAAAAATAACTATTTTTTTATCGATCAAGCAAATTGTAACCACAGCAAAGAAAGTTTACGCATGCGCTTTAAACTCTTTTTTGAAGAAAAATGTTTAAAATAAAATCGGTAATTGTTTATATTTTGGATAACTTTTGAACAAATTAACATAAAAGTTTTTGAGCTCAAAAATTCGATATTAAATTCCAGAGCCACCCTGTCTTGATAAAATCGCTAAAATTATCCTTCGTTACTATTTTTCAACTGTAACATAGGATGATAGTGATTGTTATAAACAATACTGATATCTAATTAACAAATGATCAGAGCAAATTTTATCAAGAGAGGGTGGCTCTCATTATCAAAAGACAATTAATTTGAGCTATAAACAAAGCTTGTCAGTTAAAATTTTAAAGAGTTATGCAAAACATAAAACAGCAATTTTGTTTATTAACAATCTTCCAACGACATTAAAAACAATTTTCAACTCGATTATTATAAATTCCGTCATTCTTAATATCCTGGCAAAAAATCGCATCCATGATTTGTTCTTAGTTTTCTTATTATTTGACTTTGAAAATTATACGGTGATCGTTTTTTGTTAATAACAAATTAACTAACAATTGAAATTACTTTTAGTAAGTCCCCGGTTTTAGTATTTTCATAGACAAATAATTTGGTCCTAATACGATTCTTCTAACTTTATTACTTTACAAGATATGATCATTTTAAAAAAAACGTGTATGAATTCAATACTATAGGCTTCGCCTACGTAAAATGTCCGAGGAAAAGCAGTAGCTAAAGAAAAGATGTAGCTGAGAAACTAATGTTGCTTACCGCCCAATTTTTCTGGCTACATTAATTCCTTAGCTACATTTTTTCCTTAGCAACTGCTTTTCCGTAGACATTTTTATTTATTTCAGAAATGAAATAGATGTAAATTAACTAAATTTATTTTTTAAGAATACGAATGTCCAAGATAAAGCAGCTAAGGAAAGAATGTAGCTAAGAAATTAAGGTTGCCAAAAAATTATATTTTAAGCAACATTATTTTCTTAAAACAAAATTCTTTGGCAACCCGAGTGGAAACTTAGTTAAGGTTCTGATCAGAACCGGATCAGGGAACCTGATTTCAAATCAGAACCGGATCAGGAATCCTGTTCAGGAACGGATCAGAATGTAACGCTCTTTTTTAGGATTCTGATCAGAACCGGATCAGGAAACCTGACCAGATTGTAGGGTTAGAGCCAGGATACCTGAACAGGAATGGATCAGGATACCTGAACAGGAATGGATCAGGATTCCTGACTAGAACATAACCAGGAATCCTGTTCAGGAACGGATCAGAATGTAACGCTCTTTTTTAGGATTCTGATCAGAATCGGATCAGGAAACCTGAGCAGGATACCTGATCAGGAATGGAACAGGATTCCTGATCGTGGATCAAATAATTCTAAAAATTAATTTTATTATTTGATGTTTTGTAAATCGGCTGAAAAACTTACTATAGCGATGTTAATGATGAAACAGGTTGAATGATAAGATTTTATATACCTAACATAACTTAAATTACCTAACCACTAGCGGGACGCGAACTCGGAACTTTCAGATTACAACTACGGGCCTTAACACGCGCGGCCATGCCGTCTATCGATGATCTGATGTGATTTACTTTGCTTTTCATAAATTACATCAGCTAAAAACTTAAGTTAGAATTTGCGACGTTAATTTAACGTAAAAATAAAATATAACAATTTGTTAAATTGTCCCTTGTCATTTTGTTTTAGAATTAAAATTAAAATTAAATTCAAAAAATATTTTTCTTGATAATATTCTGGTCAGAATCTGTTCAGGAAACCTTATTCAGGATACGTTCAGGTTTCCTGTTCCTTTCCTGAACAGGAAAACTTAATAAAAAAAATTAATGTATTTGATAAATTTTTCTTGATAGTATCCTGGTCAGAATCTGTTCAGGAAACCTTATTCAGGATACGTTTAGGTTTCCTGTTCTTTTTCTGAACAGGAAAACTGAATAAGAAAAATTAAATCATTTGATAAATTTTTCCTGATAATATCCTGGTCAGAATCTGTTCAGGAAACCTTATTCAGGATACGTCAAGGTTTCCTATTCTTTTCCTGAACAGGATTGGATAAGGTTACCTAACTTAAGGAAATCGTAAGGTGTCCTGACCAGGTTCGGGTCAGGAATGAGTCAGGTTCCCTGAATAAGGAATCCTGATCCGTTTCTGATCAGGGTTTGAGGTCAAATAGGGCATCCTGAAAATTTTTCCACTCGGGAACCTTAAGGCGGTATGTCAAAATATTGAAAAAAAAATTTCCTCTCACAGATTTTGATCAAAGGAGGCTTATTTTTTAAGTGAAATAAAGATCTATTTTAACAATTTTTTTTTGTAATTTTCTACCACGATTTAAGTGAGATAATTAGGGTTAAAGTTGACAACAATTAACACTTTTTACACATGTATAGGAAGCATCGGCATGTTTTCTTTTTTATTGAAAAAATGGTCTCACAGAAAACCTTCATTTCACTACAGCTTATACTTTTTTAAATTACGAAGATAGTAAAAAAAAAATCATTGATTTCTACCACGGATTTTGAAAGTTATTAATTATTTAAGACGAAAATTTAGGGTCAACCCGAGTGGAAATTGAATCCGGCTTGGCCGGATCCTGATCCGAATCGGATCCGGATTGCCGGAGTTTAATCGGACCTTATTTTTCTTTTCAAAGTTATCTCCGGGTTCAGTCAGGTTTGGCTAAGGCTAACCGGATCCGCCTTTCCTTACTATTTCCTGATCCGACTCGGATCCAGGGTGCCGGACTTTAATCGGACTTTATTTTTTTTTTCAAAGTTATCTCCGGGTTCGGTCAGGTTTGGCTGAGGCTAACTGGATCCGGTTTTCCTGATCTGAAACGGATCCAACTTAGAAGTATTTGAAAAAAAAAAAAAATTAATTTCAGAATGTCATTTTATTTTTTGATAATAATAAATACATTGTTGCATATACATATATAGTATTAATCATATCAAGTTTTTCTATTGTAATTTTGAAAAAACTTTCTACACTTGTAAAGGACTTTCAATTTCATCGATTCCATGTACGCCGCCGTGGTCAATAGGATAGAGTTGCCGATTTTGAACAGAATAGCCCAGAGATCGATCCCCGCAAAATCCGGAATTTTAGTTTAGTTTAGGTTGAATTTTCTAAGATAAAAATATTGTTAATAATGATATGCAATCGATTGTTAAGGAGGTTATGCAGAAATTACTCTTTGTTTAAAAAATATAATGAGAATGTTCTGAAATTTTGTACACAAGTAGATCTTTTCATTCTGAATACAACGGTATAATTATTTTCTTATGTTGATCGGTTAAATTTTTTGTAATTAATTATTGAAAATAATATTTAACATTGGCTCTTATGGAGATTTCAACCATTTTTTTCGGATAGAAAAAATGATGAAAAAATCTTGAAAAAAATCACACATATACTAGAAACCGAGTTTTATTGATTGCGCGAAAAATTTTCATATGTTGATCGGTCAATTAATGAGAAATTAATTATAAACTTTACAAAAATTAGATGTGACAACGTATGGCATGTTCAAACACACACACATACCCGCAATCCCATATATTGTATACGGGGCGCAGGCGCTTTTCACTTTATTTTTTTACAGTGTAGCCAGATTTCAGTTTTGTCTGTGACGTCAGAAGCGCCCCGCAACACCCGCAATGAATTTGTGCATAACCTCCTTAAAAGAAATAATTGAAAAAAGCTAACATATTTTTTTTTTTAAATCAAAATTTTTTTAAAACAAAATTCGGGTCCGGTTTAAATATAAATTCGGATCCAGTTTAAGCATAAAATCGGATCCGCTTTGGATGTAAAATCGGATCCGTTTTGGATGTAAAATCCAAATTATCCGGCCAGCCTGATCCGATTCGGATATGTAATCAGGTAAACCGGATCCGACCTGGATCCGAATCGGACTGAAATTTCCACTCGGGAAAAAGTACCGGGTGAAGCATTGAAAATCTGCTGAAGTAAATTAGTGTGTGTAAATACGAGCCACCCACACTCATACTCCTAAAGACGCGGCAGTGAAGTATAAAAATTTTAGACATTAGGGGGCGTTTATTATTTTTTTCAATTATGGTTATCAGAGCGCCCGGTTGCACCCAAAGAGTCATCCTACTTTGGGATTTACATACCGCCTTAATTCCTTAGCTACATCTTTTCCTTAGCTACTGCTTTTCCTTGGACATTTTTATTTTCCAAAAATAAAATCATACATGTATATTATTTATTTGATAAATTAAAATGTCAAAGCAGCTAAGGAAAAGATGTAGCTAAGAAATTAATGTTGCTTACCGCACAATGTTGTCAAATAAATAATAATGTTAAAGAAAAAGCAGAAGCTAAGGAAAACATGTAGCTAAGAAATTGAGGGTCTGGATGCAATAACACGTCGAGCGCTCGAAGTCAAGAAAATGCTATGTTGCTGTGGGTGGAAAATAAGAAAAATTAAAAAAAAAAAAATACAGTCGTCAATAAAATTAAAAAATACATGTTTTTCTCCAAATAAACTTTTTTATATGATAATTAGTTTACGGGATAAAAAATAAAAACGAAATTTTTTTTTTTGAAAAAAATACTTTTTTTTAATCATATAACTCGAAACAACTTCTTTAAAAAGTAATAAATCGACTTGAAATTTTGACTGTAGCTTCATTATAAGCTACCGATTGCAACAGTATAATAAAAAAACTCATTTATCCATATTGTTTAATTTTTATTATATTATTATTTAACGTCGAGGAAAAATTCAATTTGTCTAACTTTGAATGAAAAAAGAGTCGGAGAAATTTAAAAATTGAGTAACTTGTCAGTGGCAATATTGTTGAGCAGTATATCAAGAAGTTTTTTACAAATTTTCAGATATTTTTATTAATTATTTACTGAGTTATTAATTTAACAACAAATTGCGCGTATACTGTTTGTATTTATATGGATATACAAACGCGCGAACATACGCGTTCGCGAGAGAGGGGGTTGACGATCACGCATACGGCAGCTCGCAATTTGTTGTTAAATTAATAACTCAGTAAATAATTATTAAAAATATCTGGAAATTTGTAAAAAACTTCTTGATATACTGCTCAACAATATTGCCACTGACAAGTTACTCAATTTTTAAATTTCTCCGACTCTTTTTTCATTCAAAGTTAGACAAATTGAATTTTTCCTCGACGTTAAATAATAATATAATAAAAATTAAACAATATGGATAAATGAGTTTTTTTATTATACTGTTGCAATCGGTAGCTTATAATGAAGCTACAGTCAAAATTTCAAGTCGATTTATTACTTTTTAAAGAAGTTGTCTCGAGTTATATGATTAAAAAAAAGTATTTTTTTCAAAAAAAAAAAATTCGTTTTTATTTTTTATCCCGTAAACTAATTATCATATAAAAAAGTTCATTTGGAGAAAAACATGTATTTTTTAATTTTATCGACGACTGTATTTTTTTTTTTTTTAATTTTTCAATTTTAATTTTTCTTATTTTCCACCCACAGCAACATAGCATTTTCTTGACTTCGAGCGCTCGACGTGTTATTGCATCCAGACCCTCAATTAATGTAGCCAAAAGAATTATGGGATAAGCAACATTATTTTTTTAGGTACTGCTTTTCCTTGGTACTTTACCTCATTAACAAATAAGATTGATGTGATAAATGAGTTAAAAAATTAACGAATATAAGATGCGCAGTATTAATTAGCGCATGTTTGCGGCTCCAATTTTGTCTTTTTTTTTTTAGCCTCGTTTTAGTCTCGTTTCGACGTTGGATCGAGGCTCAAAAGCGGTTACGCCGAGACTGAATAAGAAAATACCTCATAATTCAATAATTTCGTTGTTCTATCAATAATAATTATTAGTTTTTTTATAATTTATATTAAATTTATATGAAACAGTAAAAAATCAACGTTTTATAAGTTTTTTCCCACTTTTTTCTTTCTCTCCCTTGTTTAGTCTCGTTTTAGTGTCGTTTCGACGTCGAATAGCGTAACATTTCGACATCGAATAGAGCTCGCTGTCGACGTCGATCCGAGCGTAAAGCCTCAATCCCCGAGACTAATTTCTACCTGGGTTTATATATTTTTAAAACGGTCACTTAATTATTATTGTCGGTATCGTGAGGTAGTCGTATGATCGTTTTCGACGATTTTTTCTAAATCTCAGTATAAGTAGTTGCTGCTGCTGCAGAGGTTGAAAGTAAAAAAAAATTTTTTCGTAAAGTTCCATCAATTACTTAATATTTTTCCATTTTTTTTGATATCTGAAAAAAAAAAACAGGAAAGAAAAAATCAGTAAACATGGATATGGAAATAACGTTAAAATTTAGCTGGTTGTTGAACAGTAAAAAAAGAATTCCAATTAAATTTATTGAGTTAAGAAACTTACAATTAAGCCAGAAGTTAATTATTAAGAATTTAAAAAAATATATTTGAACGTCTAAATCAATAGTTTTGTGTTTATAAGTATTATTACTGCTGTGGTCGAGTAGGCAAGGTTCCAGATTGTCACGTAGGAGGCTTCGGCTTAAACCCTGGCTAAGATACGAGTAATGCGTGTTTTGTTTCTATTTTTTTCCCGAATATATATAACTATAACAAGCTCTAATTTATCCTTATTTTATAATTCCGAAGTAAGAGTAGTTGGTTTCAATAATTCAACGGTTATGAAATACTCTTTTAATTTTCATATAAATTTAGTTAGTAACAGCAATTGCACTTATAAGTGCGTTAGTTAGTAATAATACAAACTTTTGTTCTATACACTCTCTGACATGTCAGAGAGAAAAAAATATTAGGTTTTACTAAAAAAAGACACTGGATTTTACTATGTTTTATAGTACTGGTGGATGTTTTGGGAAATTTAGCAACATTTATCATGTAAACAGTGCGTTTTACTATGTTTGAGAAGTTTAATCAGACGTAGTAAGTATCATAATACTCAATCGTAAAAATGACCATGCGTTTAAAATAAAAAGTACTATGTTGTATAGTCAAAAATATATTTGATTAAAAAAATATTTTAAAAATTCGTCAATTTTTTTTCTGTTGTATTATTAACACAGAAACTTTTGTTTTGTTTAGTTTTATTTTTTTTTTTTTTTCACACTCTGATCGGGGATCGAACCGACGAAGTATGTATTGACGTGTTATCGGGTACGCTTTAGACCGCTCAGCTACAGGACTTAACTGGAATCAACTTAAAATTGACTCTTTTGTTTGGTATTTCGTCTTTCTGCATTTTTTACCATGTGAACATAGTAAAATTCGCTTCAAATATCGTAATTAATATAAAACACACAATAAAAATTAAATCGGGAATCGTACTTTTGAAAATTGATGAGTAGTATAAATAACATTGTTCGAATTTAGGTACCGAATGATTATTTTAACGAGCGTCAATTGTCAATTCTACTATGCTAACATAATAAACATTAATTTACACATAGCACTTTGTATCTACAGCTTATTAAAAAAAAAAGATTTCGTGAGTACTTTCGACTATGTCTTCAGTAAAAAAATCTTGTTCCATAGTTTGATTACAAATGATTTAATTTACTATATGTGCCTTTATTAAAATATATAAAATAAATAATAAAAAATATAAAAAAAATATTATATCTTATCAAAAATCCGAAAACATCCACCGGTACTACAGTAGCATAGTAAAACATAATATTTTTTTCTCTCCGTGCAGAGAGACGCCAGAGAGTCTCTCTATTCTATCCCTGGGCTGCTATTCACAGCACAGCTAAGGAGTAAGGCATAAGTGTCATAACTTTCGACGAGGTAATCGTTTGTATAAAAAAAAAGCTTGCAATAGAGATATAATTGTAGTTAGATACAATTATCATTATTTTCAATTCCATAGGTATTTTTACGATATCTAAAAATTTCAATTGTTTTTTGTTATCGTAATAACTATATAGGTAAATATATTATTTTCTACCCGGGATAATTATATTTGTAAAATATACATAATTATATTTTACAAAAACAGTGATGTAGTTAGTCTTTGTGTTATTATATGAGATATTCAAAAAAGGATATTCAATCTATAATAAGACTTACATAGATGAACGAAAAAAATAACATCAAGCGTTGAGTATGGTAGGGTTTATGGGTGTTGTCTGTGTGATTTCTAATGATGATGATACAGCTACATCATTGGTGGCATTACTAGTTGGTGGAGCAGGTGCTGGAATCATCCAATCGTTGTCCGATGTTGGTGAATGTTCATCGTTATCGTACGGTTCAGTTGATGAACACCAGCTCGGGCAAATTTTAATACATATATAGTCACACATTCTGTCTAATATACGATAAGTAACAATACGTACAACAGTTAATAGAACACTTAAAAATATAAGGTATAAAAATAATACTAAAGAATCTTGATTAGGCATTGTGTTTTTTTTAATTTTTTTAAATTTATTAAGTATATATAACTTGTAGACACAAAGTAATAATATGTATGAATATGTATACGGTCGACAGTCGATCGTACTCGAGCAAACACAACAGGGCCTCAGCACTTTTACGTCACATCGCCACAGCACAAACTAAGAATGTGCCTCCTAGGCTAAAAAAAATGTGCCTCGGCAGATAAATGTGCCTTGACTTACGTTTAAATTTTGCCACTAGATGGCAATACTGTACTTTTAATTAATGAAAAATTATATAATTGTAATTATATCTTATTTTAATTATTTATTTAATATATTTATTTATATTATAAACATAAATTGAGATTTAAAATTTAAATATTATGTTTAAGTTTAAATTTGATTCTACGTGTTGCTTGTGCAGTTGCCGAGGATAAAAGTTTTAAGTACGGAAAAAGTCTTGAGGCCTAAAAAAGTATAGAAAAAGTATTGAAAGTATGGAAAAGGCCTAAAAACGTACGAATTTGACGACAAAAGTATTATTTTGATTGAAGCCTTTGATTTCACTCTGGCAAAAGTCCTGATATTCAGGACAGGCTATTTTTTTTGTCAGGATATTCAAATTTGGTCTGGAAAAAGTTTTTAATTTCAAGACTTTTCTCTGGATACGTTGTGAACATTAAAAAAGTCCTCGAATCCAAGACCAAAGTACTATATTTAACAAAAAACTTGAAAATTTTTTTTATCGGCTAAAAAAAACTAAGTCCTTCATTTTATACACTTAAAAAATTTTTATGTGGAGTCAAAAAAAAAACTAATTTATAAATAAAGGGTTTATAAAATATTTTCTTTTTTTCAATACAGAGCTTTTTTTGAATGTAGAGTCGATTTTATTTTAGAAAATTACAACTAATTAATTAATTAATACGTTTGTGTGATGTAATATTGATTTAAGTATGATCTGATAAATTATTTCATGAAGAAGTGGCTAAGCAATTATACTGTATAGCTTACCACACAATTTCTTTTGCTACATTAATTCCTTAGCTTCATCTTTTCCTTAGCTACTGCTTGTCTTTAGACTTTTCAATTTATAAATTACATGTATTTTATTTGTTAAGTAAATAAATGTCTTAGACTCTTAGGACAAGCAGTAGCTATAGCTACTGCTTATACATATAAGGAAAAGATGTGACTAACGAATTGATATATAGCTTACCACATAATGTTATTAAATTAATTATAATTAACAGTATTGTCATTATTTATGATGAAACTATCATAAATAAACAAAGAAACAACAATTTTTAGTTTTTTACAACTTTTTTTTTTTTAACTCGTTGTAGCCTCGCGGATTTTAGCCTCGTTCCGAAGCCGAATAGCGCATATAATTCCGACATAGAATCGAGCTCGGCTTTTGACGTCAATCCGGCTCTAAGCCTCGATTCTCGAGAGTCGTTTCTATACCTGAGATTAAATGATTGGGTTTATTAATTGATAAATTTCCCGTAGGTCATAGACATTTATGAACAAAACATTTTCAATTACAAATTTTTTAATTTAAACTAAAACATGTGAAACGTTTTGAAAAAGATTTTTCAGGTATTTGAACTTTTTTAATTCTATTAATTTTTTAATAATTTTTAATTACATTAAAACAGACAAGATTAAAAGTTAACTTAAATTTACATGCAATCATCATTGCCATTACCAGAATCATAATTTTTACCACGTCTATCAGGATTGTCATCATCACTATCAATTTTGCCACCACCATCGATTATGATCTCATTCTTTGTTAATTAATTTTTATTTAAATTTTGGAAAAAAACACAATTCAATTGAACCCAATAAACACATCACTTTACTCGCAATTTTTTGATCAATAAAAATTCTATTATTATTCATAAACGATGATGTGAATATGAACTAACGAAATTAAGAACCATTTTTGTGTAATGTGTCGAACGACACGCCAGTCAGCAGCAAGTCAATTCCGAATCAAAAAGAGTTATTTTCGACCTCAAGTTGACGACAAAAAATGATTTCAAATTGACATCTGATTTCTTCCCGGGTCATACATTTATGTAACGTAAAATAAAATTAACATATTTGCATTACAATCACTCAAAATAATCATTAAAATATTTGTCGTTGTTTGAATAACAATTTGCTAGGAAATTACAATGTTTAAATCGTAAAAAATAAATGAATAAAAATTCATACAAAAAACTCACAGACAAGTAGAATAAAATTAATAAATTAACTAAATTAAAAAAATTTTATTCATCCATTTTTTGCACTTGATAAATATTAAAATAAAAATTTTGAGATGACTCAGGTTACCCTTATCAATATCATAATATTTACTATCGTATATGCTCCGAATTTTAATAGCAGAATCTTTCATATAAGCAGTCGAGTAAACTGATATAAAGCCGAATCAATCAGCCCATATAAGTTATGATAAGTTTTGCAGTCCATTTGCTCGTCACTAGTTGGACAGTATACACTGCAGTATAAACAACAACGAAATTATCTATACTTAGTTTCTAAGTTAACAAATGGAAATATTTTAAATGTTTTTTTTTTATCCTTATAATTTTTACCACAGTTATTTTTTAATTTTTGGTTTTACTTTTTCATTATAACCAACACAGTAATTTATTATTATTTTATTTATTTATGAATTATTTTTTTTAATCACTACAATTCATTTATATCATTCTAATTTCTACGAGACAAATTTATATATTTTTTCTTTTACATCATACATACTTTATTATAAAAATAGTTTTAAAAAAGTTATAATTTATATTATTTTTTTTTTTTTTTGTATCTAAAGAAATTTATTTTTCCAAAAAAAAAGTTTAATGAAAGATGAAGATATTCTTATTATTGAATTCAATGTTGAATTATCACTCAAAAGATCGAGATTTTTTATTTGAAATATTTGAATAAAATCAAATAATTTACATTAATATTTATTAATTTTAGTGGAAATTGAAATTAAAAATAGACAGTAAAAATTAAAAATGACAAAGCTGTTGATATCAAGTTTTCTCTGGAATTGAAATAATTCACGCATATCTTTTAATTTTCAGGGCTTAAGTGAAATGAATTCACAAACAACTTCGACTATTGCACCAAATATACCGAATAAATCGTCAAGTGATAATAATACAATTATTGATATGTCAAATCCAAAGAAGAAAATTAATATTTGGAATGAATCAAAAAGATCTTGTTAAATCAGCTGATTTATTAAAGACATTGAAATCTATAATGGAATTTAATGAAGACAATGTACCAGATAATTTATTAATTATTGGAAAAGTGACGAGAATTATTCGAATATAAATATAATAAAAATCAGGCAGTTGTAGTTGATGATTTAAGAAAACTATTTGATGACATTACTTTGGCATCTATTACAGCCGATTTTCTGATAGATATTTTGGTAACAAAAAAATACTTTTTTATAATTCGACAATTTGTGCATTGCTCAATGAAAATCCGGATAGTTATAAAATTAATATTACCTGGGAAAATTGAATGTTCTTTTAAGAGATACATTCGTTAGCTTTAAAAATCTTCAAAGCTCTATTTGTCGCACAACCGAATCGATTATCTTGAGTCAGGTACTTTTGATAATTTATCGAATCTTAATTTGGACTTGCATAAGCTAGCAGCATTGCCAAGCGATATTCAACGCTCTTGAAAAACTTGAAGAATTAAATTTATCATACAATCGATTAAATTGCCTCCAATCAGGTACCTTTAATAATTTCTTAAAGACTTTATATCAGCTCTAACAGACTACCAGCATTATCAAGCGATATATTCAACGGTCTTGATGAACTCAAAATATTTTACCTAAAGTTCAATAAACTAAATTGTCTTCAACCAGGTATTTTTAGTAACTTATCACATCTCAAGGACCTTTTGATAAATGGAAATCATATAACATCGTTACCAAAAAATATATTCACTGGCCTTGAAAATCTTCAAGTGCTAGGCTTGTCAAACAATTGACTAAATTATCTTAACTCAGAAATCTCGAATAATCTACCAGCACTTTATCGACTCAATATTCAGGAGAGCAATTCAACAACAGATTCAATAAATATATTGAAGAATAAATTTAAGATTTATGAGTTGTCATTATAAAAAATACATTATAGAAGATGTTTGACTGGTTTTGAATTTAAAGATTTAAAAATAAATATTTTATATGATGCTTTATTTCGTTATTTGCGATTTTAAAAATTCTTAAATAATATAGAAATCACAACTTGTTATCATTTCTAGTTTCCTATTTCATACATTCATATATATATTACGTCATGTGAAATTAAGTTATTTTCATTTCAAACACTCAAAATAGTTTCTAAAATAACTATGGTTGTTTTCCAACTAGTTTTTCAGTAAAAATAGCAATATCTTGATATTCAGATAGTTAAAAAAAATACAAACTACACAAGAAACATCATACTTATTTAGCTTTTTACTGTAATCGTAAGGTCATTTATATAAGTATAACAAAAATATATTCAACCAACGATTGATAGTAATTAATATTAAAAATGATTATCATAAATGTATAAGAAAAATAAATAACTAACAAAATTTAAATTAATATGTGAAAAAAACAAATTAATCTTGATCATAATTGTACTTTTTTTTTATAAAAAAATAAATAAATATAAAGCTGTATTTATCATTACATCATTTACATATCAATGGCAATATCACGAAATTTATAAGCAAATCAGTAAACTGATATTAAACAGCTATTATTAAACTCCCGGGTAAAAATCATTATGTCTCTCGGAGATATTTGAGAGATCTCTGAAATGTCTCTTAGTCAAGTCTCGTTTGTGGCACGATCCGAGACTTGGCTGAGAGACTATGTTAAAGTCTCTATAAAATCTTTGTCTCTAATAAATCTTTCTTTGAAAAATAATTATGTTTCTCGGAGATATTAGAGAGACTGTGTTAAAGTCTCTACAAAATTTAAAAAAAATAAAGAAACTATATAAAAAATAAAAAAGCGATATCATATAAATTAAGCCGTATTGATTATAAATTTACAATAATTTTAATAAATTCTAAATTCTAAAATCTTCGTCTCTAATAAATCTTTCTTTGAAAAATAATTATGTCTCTCGGAGATATTAGAGAGATCTCTGAAATGTCTCTCAGTCAAGTCTTGTTTTCAGCATGATCCGAGACTTGGCTGAGAGACTATGATAAAAATCTATAAAATCTTTGTCTCTAATAAATCTTTCTTTGAAAAATAATTATGTCTCTCGGAGATATTAGAGACTGTGTTAAAGTCTCTACAAAATCTAAAAAATAAAAACTATATAAAAATAATAAAAAGCGATATCATATAAATTAAGCCGTATTGATTATAAATTTACAATAATTTTAATAAACTCAAAATTCATCTAAAACATAAATTTTATTGTAAAAAAAAATTAACCAATCAATAATAATAAATGAATTAAAAAAAAAATATTACATTTTTTTTTTTTTATCAATCTACAAACAAGTATTTTTTATTTTTAAAGTACACTTTTAGATTTATTATGTTATAAAATTCATGGGTTTAATTGCCTACATTTTTTTTCTACCAGATTTTTCTTAGGAGAGACAAAGATATTATAGAGACTTTAACATAGTCTCTCAGCCAAGTCTCGGATCGTGCCACAAACGAGACTTGACTAAGAGACATTTCAGAGA
Organism: Aphidius gifuensis; assembly: GCF_014905175.1. NCBI lineage: Eukaryota > Metazoa > Arthropoda > Insecta > Hymenoptera > Braconidae > Aphidius > Aphidius gifuensis. The sequence goes on along the minus strand of NC_057789.1, from coordinate 10,045,166 downwards.
TCTCTCAAATATCTCCGAGAGACATAATGATTTTTACCCGGGAGACTCAATCAGCACTTATAAATTATGATAATTTTTGGCACCAGTCCATTCGCTCAATTTAATATCGCAATATCACATAGTTTTCCAATAGCTGAAATTAAATCATCTTTTCTTAAATTTCTAAACTCAAATAATTCGAATAAAATTTCATAAGTTTCGAAAAAAATTTTAAATAAATTTTTTTTTTAACTAACAAAACAGCAATATTATATCGCATTTATTCATGAATCAAAAAATCAAGCCATTAACTATAAATTATAACTCATAATAATAATTTCATTACAACTGATAATAATTTCATTACAACTTATAATAGTTTCAGCTTATAGCTTATTTATAGTTTTCTATTTTATACATTTATATGTATGTATCGTAATATCCTGCGCTCATGGAGGTCTACAAGGGTAATCTCTCGAATTTCACTCGAATTTTACTGTCAGCGCCAAACTTTTTTTATTTTTATTATTTTTGTTGTAATTCATTATATATTCAGGGTGCATTTCAACACCCCTAACTCCATCTAGCGTAGTACAGAAGAAACACGTTCAGGGGAGCTAGAGGTTTTGCATCCTTGAATATATACGAGAGCCGGCACTATTCCTAAGCGGAGAATGCCGCCAAATAAAATTATTAAATAAGGTGATAAAATAATATAATGAGTGATATCGACAGAATCCTATAAAATTACCAGGATTCTCCCGATACCACTCATGTTATAATAATATAAATATAAATAATATTAGAACTAATATTAATATCACGTCATCGTGGTTGACCAATCAAAAGTTAGAGAAAGGTCAGGAATATAGGAAAAGAACCAAGGGAGTAAACGCACCCTCGAACAACCCCGAATATTCCCGACCTATCCCACGGTTAGCTTGTGCAACTGACCCAATATCTCGGTCAGTTCGTCAGTGGTACTGACCCCGCTCTCACCAGCTCTTCCAGCTCTAAAATCCTTGTCACTTTGACTGATAATTTTTATTTCAAAGACTTAAAATATTTCTTCTTTGTCCGATATTTTTGTAATTGAAAATTATAAGTTATTTTGGTTGTTTGATATTTTATTTATTGGCTAAAATCATTGCAATAAAGATTATATAATTCATATAAATTTTTGATATATTTGAATACATTTTAAAAGTAAATTCGTAGACCGCATGGTCAGTAGAGTTATTTCTTTTCATTATTTATATCAACTCAGCATTTATTCTTGGTAAATATTAATTGAATGTAAAATAAATAAAATAGTAATCTGGCAAATAAGATTTTCGAATAAAATAATTAAATATTATAAGACAATTTAAATTAGAATCAGTGTTGACCACGTGGAAACAAGTGTAACTGCTACAGTTTCAAGTATAAACTAAAGTATTTTAATTGATAATCAAATTAAAAGAATCTAACGACCAGATTATTTTAAAGAAGTAAAATAATAATTTTACAATCAAATACGAGGCCACAGGAGGTTCAATCTACGTCTAATTTGTCAGCTAATAATTAACCAGTATCAACCACATTGTAAGTACAACTGTATTTTATTTTTAAGTGTTTTATCCGCGATTTAGTAGTGTAATTTAAAGTAGAATTTTGTTAAATGCCAAGTGTTTTATGACGTATTTTTAGAGTCAGTGTTTTTAATTAATTATCAACTAAAGTGCTTCACAATTTAGCTGCCTGATTTCCGGACCAGGTAGAATTTTGTCGACGGGTCGTTTTGTATTAATTTTGTCTTTTAAATTAAAACTCGAGCGTAAAATATTTTAAATCGAACGTAGGCTAACCGAGTGTTTTTGGTATGCAATTTTTGTATGAAAACTATTGTGTTTTCTTAATGAATAAATATATTTTCAATCATAATTAAGTGTCAATCTAGCTATTTTATTATCAATCGTACATATATATATATGTCTTTTTTGTTTCGCGTTCTTTTCAGTTGTTATTTTATGTGGGATTAAATTATAGGATTCGTTATTCAGCAATCAATCCGGCTACGATATTTCATGGGGGCTCGTCCGATTTAAACATAGGAAAACGTGTTCGCGGAGAATAAATTTTAATAGCATTTTTATTTTTTTTTCTTGTGTTAAATTTTTCACGCTTTCAAAAAAAAAAGCGTAATTAATTATAATGTAAAATTTTGTTTTCTTCATTGTCGGCAAATAAACTAATATATTCCGCAAATACTTTGGCAATAAAATTTAATAGTTTTTGAGAAACGATAAAATTTTATTTTATTTGTGTCTAGTCCTTTTTTTTATTTTTTCTACTTATTTTGCTACCTGGGGTGTTATTGGGTTTCCCAAATTTCTTTTTTTTTCCCGTGGTGAAATTTCCCTTCTTTGTTTAAGCAATAGCCGACGTCTGGTTACAAAGAAGCTGTTCGATAAATAAAAAAAAAAAAAAGAGAAAAGAAATAATGGCATGTTTAAATAAAATTGCATAACTAATTTTAAACAATTTTCTTTTACCTTTATTTTCAATTGATTAATTTACATTTTTTTTTATATAACAATTTACGTTTATTTATTAACTTTCGATAATAATAATTAATAATAAAACAAACAATGTAAGTGAGTGATAATTATTGAATGTTTTTTTTCTTTTTATCGACAATTTACTGAATAAATGTGGGAAATGTACTACCCTGCTATTAATTTATTAGTGAATCCATAATAAGTTATTAGTAATGGATTCAATTAATTAGTAATAATATTCATTAGTACTAATTAGTATTATTAATTAGTAATAACAATAATCAATAATCAGTTATTGTCTACGCAACAAATATTTTAAAAATTTATAATTTTAAACACTTTGAAACCCTTTTATTAATTAATTAGTAAATTCATTATTAATAATAATAATCAATAATGATTTATTGTTTATTAAATAAATATTTTTGCATTTTTGGAATTAAAAACAATTTATAAATAAATATTCGGAAGTTATCAGCTTGTTGTTTAATTATTAGTATAAAAACAAGAGTTATTGGTGATTCAACAAAATTGTTAAAATTTTATAATTTCAAACAATTAACTAATAATTATTAAAAATTAATTACTCGTTTTACTAAATTATCAGTTAATAAACAAGAAGTATTGTTTATTTGATAAAGATCTTAAATTTGCATGAATCAAAACAAGTTATTGATAAATATGGTGGTATTTATTACCCTCTCGTAAATTAATTAGTAAATTCATCATTAATAAAAAAATGAATTGACGAATAGAAGGACGTCGGAGTTAACTTGATAAAACTTAGAAAAAATAAGAAGCCCTGTGGTCTAGTGGTCAAGGCGTTTGCCCGGTAAGCAAAAGACCCGGGTTCGATTCCTGGCGGCGAAACTTCATTATTTTTTCTAAGTTTCTGGTTTTTTTCATTCAGAATCATTCAGATCAGTGATCGATGATAATTATTGTTTACTCAACAATTACTTTTAAAATTTTATAGCTTTAAATAATGAATAAATGAATACTGAAACACTTATTACCGTTTTATTGATTACTAGTAAAATCATTACTAGTAATATTAGTCAATAATAAATAATTTGAAATTTTTAAAATTTTTGTTAAACAATTTATTAAATAATATTGAAAATATATTTCCGTTTTGTTTAAGTAATTTAATGTTTTAATAACAGTAATTAACGATTAATAGCGTAGTCAATAAATGAGTTAAGAAATTAATCATTTTTTTATTACTTTATAACAAACATTGAAAATTTATTGACTTGCTACAATCATAATTAATAAACTCATGTTTAATACGATAGACAATAATAGTTATTATTTATTCAACACATATTCTTGCACTATGAACTATGAACAAAATAAATCTTGGGAAGTTTATTACCCTTTTTTTTAATTATGGGTAAACAAACAATAGCTATTGTTTAGTGAATAAATATTCTTAATTTTTACAAGGGTGAACAGGTCATTAATGAATATTTGGAAGTTATTACCCTTTGATTAATATATTAGTAAAGCGATTACTAATAATAAAAATCAATAATAATTTACGAGTTGTCCACTAAAAATCACAAAGTTTGAAAAATTTTGTTTAATAAATATCATTAATAAATATCGGAAAAGCCTCCATTTACAACATGTGCAAACGGTTGAAGCGTTCAGAACCCCTGCATCGAATGAATCCAATGACAGGGGTCAATCTATCGATGAACAGGTTAGGATAGATTAAGTTATGAATTAAAGATAAATTCATTTTATTTTTTCACGTAATGTTGATCTACTAAAATTATCGATATTTCGTATCAAATGTTTTCTTTTAGGATCAAGCTTTACAATTGTTTTTTGCAGTAGATTTTTAGCACCATTGATATCGCGATTGAATGTAATTTTACAATTAGGACAATATTGATATCTATGTGGTGATTTACTGGTAATAAGTATACCACTACATACACTGCATAACATTGTTGTTCTAAATTCATCAGTATTTATAACAACAATCATCGGATGATTATCAAGTTTTTTTTTTAATAATGATAATGGTGATGATGTGTATCCTTTTGTACAACCATTCATTATAAATTGGCCAGCAGCAAACAGGGTTTTTCTTCCATCATTAGATGTATTACATTTTTTACCACTGTAAGTTCTATTTAGAATGAAATTGACTTGTTGATCAACAGCACGATTAGTACGTATGTATTTATCAAAATCATTCAATCTAACATATCGTCTACTAGTATAAATTGGTATTGATACTTTGAACATTTCAAGACGATATTTAGTTGCCAATATATAATTATCTGATTTATTAATTACAAATAATTCTAATGAATTTTTTTTTCTAACAAATATTTTATTTTTTAATTTATTATTTAAATTTGGATTATCATTAGATTTTTCTTTTTCTTGTTTTTTTTCTTGTTCTTTTTTTTGTTCTTGTTCTTTTTCTTGTTCTTGTTCTTTTTCTTTACCTTGTTCTTATTCTTGTAATTTTTCTTTTTCTTTTTTTTCTTTTTGTTCCGATTTCCATTTTTGATAATTTTTTACTTTTGTAGGTTGATTTTTATCATCTTTATTTTTATCATTATTATCATCAATAATTTTTGTTGATTTAATTTTAACCTTTTTTTTTCTAACCTCCTTATATTCTTCAATTTCAATTCCTTTCTTTTCTAAAAATTTTTCATATTTATCTTCGAAAACTTTTACATATTTATCGTAAATTTCTCTTTTTTCTTTTTCAGGTTCTTTTGTCATATTTTTTCTTATATACATACGTGTATAATGACCAGCATTTGCTAACAATTTTGTACTTGGTAGACAATATCGTATTTCTTTATTTTTATCACCAATATCATCAATTGAATTAACAGTAATTGAAGCATATGCTAATTTTTTACCTGGATCAGCACTAGTAAAATTTTTAAAAGTTTTCTTAGATAAATTATTATTTTCTTGACAATTATCATCATCATCATCATTTTCATCTTCACTAAAATCATTACAAGTAAATATATTAAAATCATCATAATCATCTTTATCCTGATAATATTCATTATTTTTTTCTTTATTAATATCAACAATTTTTTTAGATTTACGAATTATTTTTATAATTTTAAACACAGTATAAATAAATATTGAAAATATATATACTATGAATAGTTGTTAAAGCAACAAATATTTTAACACTTCATAAATTTTAAACAATTCATTAAATAAATATTTGAAACTTTATTACTCCTGTTACAATTGATTAATAAATATTGAAAATTTATTATCCTTTTATGAATATTTCAGTAAATTATTTACAAATAATGATAATCAATTGTAAGCTACGGGTTATTCAACAAAAAGCTCGTAACTTAAACTGAACAATTCATAAATTGGTTATTGTGCGATTATAAATTCATTAGTCACAAATAACGTAGATTAACTCACTTAAGATACATTAAGGTAGGGGGATAATTAGCGTAGTGTAGGGAGGTGTCAAAAGGAACCTGGAAAGTGCGCGAAAAATATGTCACAATAATACAATTTAATAATAATCAAAATAAATTTTAACCAACACTTTTAATTTATTAAAATCGGAGCACAATTTATTTTAGAATAAAACAGATTACATTTACATGAAACGGTGTATAAAACAATACTTAATTATATGGCCCAACTAGAATAATTTGCGTGCCGTATTGAAAACAGAGAATTTAAAACCATGCGGTCGTTACGGAGTCAGAGGTTGAAATTTATTAAATATATAAACGACCGGTCAAATAGAGTGATACGAATCCCGGATAATAGTCCGGACGACGGGATTGAGACGCAATCCAGTCGTGCTTAGATAAATCACTGACTCTCTAATGACGCAACAATGACGCGTGGTTTTTACATAAATTAAATTACACGATTGTTATAATTTCACGAAACAAGCACTGAACCAAATTTTTATAAAAGGTAAGTACCTTTGTACATTGGTTGTCGGTGTTTTAATTTTAACAATTTGGCGACGACGTGTACCTTGGCTTGGACCTTGGCTTGTATATGACAGGTTGCAACGATTATTTTATTACCTATAAAAAAATGGTATTGGTGTATTTATACTTATATAAATATTATATAATAAAATTATACAGATTAATTTGTATAATGCTGATGATGAGAGTGCACAGAATTACATACACTCACGTAGCACTGATTTTTACAATAAAATTACAATAAATTGTCACTTTTACTTGTATTTAAATGGAAAAATTATATGAACGCTTTTACTGTATTTTACAGATCGTAATTAGAGCAAAAATAATGACCACGAGGTCGTAAGTTTTTATAATTAAATATTTAATTATTTTTAATAAATAATTTTATTATTTAATTCAGCAAATTATAATTTATATTATTCAATATTTATTTGATCAGTTAAATTAAGACAAAACGTGTACTTGAATTTAATTTACACGAGCAAAAAAAATTCAGACCATGCGGTCGGAGTTGATTACAAGTTAAATTTAAAATGATTTTAATGAATTTAAATTAATAATTTATATAACCAAATGTTACATAAATATTGTTGAAAATAATTCAATCAAATGTATCAATAAAATATTGAATAAAAAATAACTTATAATTTGTGCTGTTGATTCGTAAAAATTATTCTAAGTTTTTATAACAACTAAAATAAGATGAAGCAAAGTGCCTAAGCTAGTAGAGCTGGAAAAGCTGTTGGTGCCAATCGAACCACTGACCAAGTGACCGAGATCTGAAGATCAATGGTCATCGATACCCTCAGATCCTTAGGGGTAGGCGGAGATCCTTCGGGGATGTTCGGTTTTCCTCCTTGGTCTATTTTCTATTTTCCTTACGTTAGCTAGCTCTTATTGGTCAATGAAAATCTTACTATTTTCAATCATTAATTAAAATTATTTCTAATTATTTAATAAGAACATAGTGGTATAGAGAGAATACTCTTAATTTCAGGATTCTGTCGATAGCACTCATTATATTATTTTATATCTAATTTTGATTATTAAAATTGGCGGTATAAACGCTTGGCAATAGTGCCGGTTCAAGTAATTTGTTGAGGGTGCCAAACCTCTAGTTCCCCTAAATGTATTATATTTATCTTCTGTAAGATGGAGCTAGGGGTATTCAAATGCACCCTGAATAATTAATAAAATAATTATATAAGAAAATTAAAAAAAACTTTAGGCGTTTACCGCAGACATCACACCCCCACAGTAAAACCTTTCGTTCAGGGAACGCAGTGTACGTAAACGGAAGACTTAACGTACCGCTCCGTTGTTATTTTCCTTATATTTTACCTTAAATTTAAGATAGCAATAGTTCTTAATATCTAGCAGTTGAGTCTGGACGTTCTTGAAGTTCTTAAAGTCCTGAAGTTCTCGGAGTTTGATGATGGGTTGTATAATGATGCCTCTTGTAGTTGGAGTAGCTTGATTTAAGCTGAACTCTGGGTTCTTTTTGCAGCCTTCAGGCAGAATGAGATACCTGCTTCTTTGAATTCTTCTTCCAAGTTAATCTGACCTTTTTCCATTTTCTTTATCAACTTATTAGATACCATATCGAGTGGACTTCCAGGCTGGTAACACCGTCGTAGATATTCGAAGATCTTCCCTGGCTCTTTCCCCTCTTGTGTGGTCACCATTTCTTGAGGACAAAATCTGGTGTCGTGACCTCTCCCACAAAGTGTACAGCTATTATCAGAGTCTTGAAACAGTGTTTCCAATCCAACGTTTTCTTCAGTTTCCATTCAACTTTCTTCCTCCTGGATAATTAAATGTCGTCGATTTGTTTCCAAGAACGCTTTTTCAATATGACCGTAACCTTCGGCATATTTACTTTTGGACACCTTGGATAGCAACTCGAGTCCCCATTCTTCTTCTAATTCCGTCCACGGTTGCTTTTCTATTGTAGACTTGAGAAGACCTAGGTCTCTTCCCCAGCTTTTGTCTTCATATGCACATTGCATGCACCAATTTACCCAATGGAATTTTGCTACCATTATTTTACACCGTCCACAATGGATGTCCACTTGTTCGTGGTTATTGACCCATAAGATAACATTATGGATCACTTCATATTTTTCTTCAAGTGTAGTAATATTTTCTAAGTCGTAATAGCTGGTGCAGTAAAACGTCTCTGCATACCTGTTTTTACTGAGGTACAGAGTTAGACCCTTGATTCCTGGCAATGGTTGGATATCGTCTGCCTGTGTTTGTCTCAGCGAACTGGCGGCATCCAGATAATCACCTGAGTAACTAGCATCGAACTCCTCCCACCTTGGATTTTGTGTTACTGTATACTGGCACGTGACGTACTCGGCAGCAATCATGATGATGTAATCGACTGGATACTACTTCACAAAAGAACTATATAAATCTAAACAGATTTGTAATATTAATTAGGTTACACATTTATTTTAACGTATTATTATCCGACTTATTTTCTAAATATTTGAATTTTGGTGATACTTCATTTCAAAGAATAAACAACTTACTTAATTTGCTTATCCTATCAAATGAAGATATGTATTCATAGTTATTAAAGATAACCCAGAAAGGTTTAAAAAAATTTCTCCTTAACACTTATTTTATTTATTTAGAGTGATAAGAGTTTTACATAAAATTAATTATCTCCAATTCCAACTCAATATTCTTTAATTTGAGAATTAGAATATTCTTCCATTTCAAGATCAATATAAAATTCAGCATAAAACTTACGGTCTTCTCCTCTTGAAGTAGATGGAATGCGATATGAAGCACAAAAATTGCATGCACTTGTGATATTAAAAAGATCTATTGGACTGACAAAAAAAAAATTGCAATCGAATAAAAAAAAAAATTTTAATTCCATTTTTTTTCTTTCCGGCAAGCGTCACATCCCTGTTTGTTTACGTTTATCTCCTTTCCACAAACGTAACATTATCCAAGCTCAGCGCATTGACCCTCCTAAAAGTCCGTGACGTCAGAGTCACTGGTTTCTGATACACCAATGAAGCCCTCCTGTGAAGGAACTGCAGTTCCCTCGGATGAATGAGTTTTTTTCGGGTTCGCGTTAACAATGAATAAATGAATGAATGAGAAATGGATCATCAGAAAAACGGTGAAAATAAAATGCAAAAAAAAAAAATATAAATTAATTAAAAAAAAAAAATTTGAGATAAATTATCACTTGATAAACCGGAATCCGATCGTTGACGTTCTCTCTTTTTTTTCCGTTCCTCCAAGTCTTTGAGACGCTAGATACGCCAACTCTCTTGAACAACTTTCTTTCTTATCATTTTTTTTTTTCAACCTTTACTTTTTGTTGTCGAATACGTACACTGAGAGAAATTTTAACTAAGAATTACAAAAGTAAAAGAAAAAATTACAAAATAAACAGATTTGGACACTTTTGTATATTTCAATTGCTGAAAGATTTGTTAACAATAATTAAAATTAAAATTCAAGCTATTAAGCTTGGTAAGTACATTGATTTATCGACTGGTAATTGTATCATTGTTTAATTAAAAAATAATCATGGTTTCCGTAAAGACCATTGTTAAAAAAGGACAACGCTAAAAGCCCAGATAACGATGCTTCAGAATTTAGTAGATACCGATTCAGTCGATCGGACAAATATGCGTTTGCGTATGAATCAAATCACTGAATTATATCAAGAATTTGAATCGTTGCATAATGAATTGATTGTAGCCGAACCGGATAACAATCATGAGAACGAACTCGAAAATCTTTTAGATAAATATTTTATATTAGCGTCTAAAGTAGAAAAAATCGTGCAATCGGTCGTCCCAACGCCTCCTCAAACCGAACCCATTCAGCCCAAGCGAAAATTAAAACTTCCACAAACAGCAGTTCCGATTTTTAATAGAAATTATGAAAATTGGTTATCCTTTAAAAATTCATTTCAAGCTTCAATTAAAGCCCATACCGAACTTGATAATATTGATAAATTTTGTCTCCTCGATGAGGCTATAGTCGGTGAGGCCAGAAAGAAAATCGCTAATTACCCTATTGCCGATTTAAGTTTTGAAAAGGCTTGGGCCACTTTAGAACAAGCGTTTGAAGTTAAAAGGATAATAATATCACGCCATTTATCTTCCGTACTTAATTTACCGACTCAAGAGCGAGAATCTGCGAAAGGTTTAAATTCCCTTGTCGATCAATTGAGACTTCACATCACTTGCCTTGAGACTTTAAGTGTAGAGATCGGGCAGGAAATGCTTGTCGTCATCTTAGAGAGCAAGCTGCATAGATCCACAGCTAAAAAATGGATGAATACTCTCGAAAGAGATGCATTTCCAAGTCTTGATTATTTTATTAATTTTTTGACAAACGAAGCAATTTGTTTGTCACAATTTAAAAGAAAAGAAATTGAGGTTATCGATATAACAAAAAAATACATAACCCCCACAAAAAAAGAAACGCTTTAATAACAAATTTGTGAAAAAACCGAATAATAACGTTTCACACTCAACACTTGCAATCAATACCTCGAATAATTGCGTTGTTTGTATTGACCAGCAGCATCTTCTTCATAAATACGAGAATTTTAAGAAGATGTCTGTCCCTGAAAGACGCGAAATCGTAAAAAAAGCCAATTTATGCGAAGTTTGTCTCTGATATCATAGAGGAGAGTGTTTTTTAAAAAATTGCAGAATATGTAATAAAAAACACAATATCTATCTGCATGAACGTGAGCCTGTCTCATCAAAAAAAGAGACTAGACCTAATAATAAAGATAAAAATGATGAGTGACTAAATTTAGAAACTCCCGTTGAGCAGAATACCTGTCTCTTGAGTAGATCACTAAGGCCAGCTGTTCCTCTGCTGACTAGCGCTTTAGTGAGAGTCAAAGACAGGTCAGGAAATTTTGTAAAATGTCGAACCCTTTTAGACACCTGCTCAACAGCTAATTTTATCACTCAAAAACTTGCGTCACAGTTTAATTTGATAATGAAAAATTGTTCTTTTCCTATTAAAGGTATCAATGCTAAATGCTACCTTACAAAATAAGTTCAATCATTTTTTGCTCATTCTAATGATTATTCTCAAACTTATTACATTTTATACGATACCTGAAATAACTGGGTTATCACGTCAAACTCGCCAACCCAAATTTTATATACAACCGATTTGATATGTTGATAGAGGCTGAGCTCTAATATAGTATATATATGTATTTTTGTTCTCCTGGTAAACTATATAACAACTCTTCATTACTTAATTTTTTCCAGTACAAAAACAAATAAATCTACCATTGTTATAGCCTATATCAATTTGTGATATTTTACTTGAATGACCAGCTACTGCATTCTTATATTCATAGGTAAATTAAATTCACCACTATGTTTTGCAAAAAACTGCAAGTTTCTTATTTTTCTGACGATAATATTTCAGGATGAAGTATATTGAGCTTTGATAAATTAATGGAATCGATTAGAACTTTTAAAAAAGGATTATATCCATCTACTACAGTAGCAAAGTCATCTAAATAGATAATTGTTTGATAATAAAGCTCCCAATATGCTCGTGTTTCTTTCTCACGATCATAACCTAACCATTTAATAAAATCTTTATATGTTATATAAAACGAGCCAAGTATTGAATTTCCTATAGTTGAATAATCTATTGAATTTTTTTAAATCGTTCTACTTCAGCTGGTAATATATGCGTTAGATTCTCAAGGTCCGATACAATTTTTTTTTTTTCCTTCAACATGTTATCAATTTTATTATTGTATAATTTAAATTTTTCATCACTCAAAGATGTGAAAAAAGACTTGCCTATAAAAGTATTTCGATCATTAAATACGTCACGCTTTTGTTTTATATCTTGGTATTTTTCAACTATATTTATTTTTAATGGAACTGTTTACTGCTGGCACCGTATTTTTTTAAATTCAGGGTGAATACAGGGGTCTAAAGATCTATTATGCGAGAAAAAAATGTCCTTTTGATTATTTAAAATGTATAAAATTAAAATGCTAGAATATAAAATTAGTTTGAGTTTATTTTTTCCAAAGAAAATTTTTTTTTTAAATAGAAAACTTTTTTGTTTATTGTCTGGCAGCACTATTATTCAATTTAAAATTGTACCCCGAGTGTTTAGAAACAATATAGATCTATTACATATTTAAAAGCGATCTTTATTAGCTTTTTTGGAAGATATCAAAAATTTAAATTTCAAGTTACAATAGATTATGCAAAATAGCAACTGGTAAATTATTTTTTTTTTTTAAAAAGAGAAAAAATTATTTAAAAAAAGAAAAAACTAAAACGTAAGTGGGGAGTGCTTTTTCGACATCTTTAATCCTAATTTTCGAGTCAGTTGCAGATCGTCTTCAACACTTTCAACATGAACAACTTATGTGGAAAATTTTTAACCAAATCTTTTAAAATCATATCACCAGGAGTCGTACAAGTTACGCGCAACTATACGTTCAAACGTCCAAAGATAATTAAAAAAATACGTGGTCAGTTAAAATTGAAAAGTAGTATGAAGGAAATCTATTATATCATGAAATATATAACTTCGATTGATAATTTAGCACAATCGGTTGAAGATTTTGAGGGTGATATAAAAATATTTAAAGACGATCTCGATGAAGATCGGATAAATGAAATATTAACAAAAGATAATCCAGTAAAAAAAATTTTATATGGTTTTTTAAAAAGGTGTACCAATGCTATTGTAATGTCCGGCGGTAAGCCGCACAAACTTTTTTATTTTTCTTTATATTATTGTACATTAAATATTCAGGGTACTTTTTGACACCCCTAGCTCCATCTTACAGACCGTCAATGTAATACATTTAAGGGAGCTAGAGGTTTTGCACCCCCAACAAATTACTTGAGCCGGCACTATTGCCAAGCGCATCTACCGCCAATTTTAATTTGGAAAATTAAATATAAATTAATATAATGAGTGATATCGACAGAATCCTAAAAATATAGGGATTCTCTCGGTACCACTCATGTCATAATTAAACAATTAGAAATAATTTTAATTAAGGTTGGAAAATCATAAGATTTTCCTCAACCAATAAGAAATAAGCGACATAAGGAAAGTGGAACTGGACCAAGGAGGAAAACCGAACATCCCCGAAGGATCCCCACCTACCCTTATGTTCTGAGGGCATCGAGCGAGATTGATCGCTAGATCTCGGTCACTCGGTCAGAGTTAGTTTCTTGACCTACACCAGCTCTTCCAGCTCTAACCAGCATAGGCACTTTGCCTCATCGAATTTTAATTGCTCTAAAAACTTAGAATATTTTCTACAAATCAACACAACTGTAAGTTATTCTTATTCAATATCTTATTGATTATTTTATCAATTTATTGTTTCAATAATATTTAAGTAACATTTGGTTACTTAAATTATCAATTTAAATTCATTAAATCATTTACAAATTTAACTTGTAATAAATTACGACCACATGGTCTAAATTTTCTTGATTGAGTAAATTAAATTCAAGGCACGCATTGTGTTACATTGTCTAATCAAATAAATATTGAATAGAATAAATTACATTTTTGCTACAATAAATAATCAGTTATTTATTTAAAATAATTAAATATTCAATTATACAAATTCACGACCTCGTGGTCAGCCATTCAATATTGAATACAATTTATAAAGTACAGTGAAAAAGTCTCGTATAATAATTTTATTTTAAATTCAAATAAAAGTAACATTTACTGTGATTTTGTTGTAAAATCAGTGCTACGTTTATGTCTACAATTTGACATAATTTAATCTTCGATCACATTCAACCAACTTGTATAATTATATTGTACCACATCTATATAAAATATATATATATATTTTTGTACATCGTTACTGGCGATAAAATAACCAAGCCAACCTGTCAATTTGCGAGCGTCTCCGAGGTCAAGCCAAGGTACACGCCGTCACTAGATTGCTAAATTAAATTACCGACAACCAATGTAAGTACCTTCTTTTGAATAAATTTTATTCAGTGTTTGTTCGGTAAATATACGACAAGTGTAAAATTATTAACATTGTAAAAGCCAAGCGTCATTGTAGCGTCAATGTAGAGTCAGTGATTTATTTAATTAATCGACTGGATTGCTTCTCAACCCCGTCGCTAGTATTTCGGCCGTCATAATTTAGTTATTGTTCGGGTTATCCGCAAGTTTAATAATTTTCAGTCTCTGACTCCGTTACGACCGCATGGCTTTAGGTTCTCTCTTTTCGACGCGACGCGCGAGTAAAATTTAATTGGGTTACCTATTTAATAATTGTTTTTGTACCGCAATTTCATGTAATAGTAACAGGGTTAATTTATAAATAAACTGTGCTCCGACTTTTACTGAATTTACAAGTGTTATTTGAAATTATTTCTACTGTATCATTGTGTTATATTTTCGCGTATTTTTCAGATTCCTTTTTACCTCTCCCTACATTACGCAATTCCGTCTCCCTACCTTTCTTATGCGCCCTGGCTGCGCAGGATAAACAGGGTTAAATTAAAATACATATCTAGCAGAATTATTTTATAGGGCAATATTGATTGTCTAATAAATAATCCGGCTACGATATTTCACTATCAATAATCGGAGCTTTATCAAAAAAATGTTACGTAAGTATTTAAATAATATATTAATACAGTGAAAAAAAAAAATAAAATTATACAGTGAAATAAAAAAGTAAAAATAATACAGTGAAAATAATACAGTGAAATAAAATAATAGAGTGGATTAAAAAAAGTGAAAATAGAATAAAACAGTAAATTTATATATTTTACAGGTAAGCGACAATTACGTATTCGCCAAAAAAAAGCAAAGATCATAAGAAAAAAAATGATTAGAAGGATGGTTGTTCAAGAGCGTTGGCGTATCCAACGACTCAAAAACCTTGAGGAATGGAAAAAAGAAAAAGAACGTGAACGATCAGATTCTACTTCATCGAGTGATAATTGGATATGTAAGTGTTTTTGTTAATTGCTTTTATTTTTTTACTCCTTTTTATAAAGTTTTTTATTATATTTTTTTAAATATTTTTTTTTTTTTGGTTTGAAATAAAATTTTTTTTTTGTTTTAGAAAATTATTATTTTTTAATTTCGCTTTTTGTTTTTAAAATGATTTTTTTAATTTTGTTTTTCAAATTATTTTTTTTTTCAATTTTACTTTTTGTTTTAAAATTTTGTGAACTTTTTTTTTTTTCTGAAAAAAAAATTTTTTTTTTTTTAATTTTATTTTTTTTCTTTTTTTGTTTTTAAAAGTTATTTACATTTTTGCTTTTTTAATTTTTATCTAAATTTTTTTTTCTTTAAATCAATATTTTTGCATTTTATTTTTTACCGTTTTACTGATGACCTATTTCTCAAACATTCATTCATTCATTCATTGTTAAAGCGAACCCGAAAAAATGTCATTTATCCGAGGGAACGGGAGTTTCTTCACGGGAGGGATTCATCGGTGTACCAGAAAGCAGTGACTCTTACGTCACGGATTTTGAGGAGGCCCAATGCATCCAGGTTGGACAGTGTTACGTTTGTGGAAAAGAAATAAACGTAAACAAACAGGGGTGTGACGCTTGTCGGAAAGAAAAAATATTTGAATTTCAGTAAAAAACAAGACCCTCAGCTTGGTATATAAATCCAAGAATATTTGCAATTTTTCTGGTTAATTTTATTTTATGTTTTTTGCAATCTTTTCCACTACATTTTTTTATTATAGTAACAAAGCGTGTCCGAGTATTATATACTATACAATTCAAAATGTTGTATAAAATTTTTATCTTTATTCAATGACCATATGACACTATCTGTGTTTGGATATACACCACTTTCGATATTTACGTTAAAATTATTATTACCAAGATCAATATTAATTATTCCTTTACTTTTATTTATATGTAAAAAAGCATTTGGAAACGCTATTTCACTCAATCCAACTGACCAGCTTCAAGATTAAATGCACGATGTAATTGTGTCGTAAATGCAGCTGTTGTATTCCCTGGTAGAAATAATCTTTCCTGATTTTTTCCGGATTTCTCGGGATTTCTCCGGATTTCTCCGGATTTTCTACGTAATTGAGACTTCCGGAGATATTTACGGAGTAATCAGACTATTTCTATAATATTTCCGGATTTTTTCCGGAAGAAAAAGAACGTGAACTGTGGAATGCCCAAAAGTGAAAGATCGAGACGTGGTACACTAATAATTAATAATAAAGATAATTTATGTTTACCAAGATCAATCGTAGTAAAATTATCTGAATTAGAGACAATAAACTTGACGTAGCTAGATTAAAAGCAGTTCGTGACGCTCGATATGAATTACAAAAAACATTGACTCTTGAATTTATAAATAAATCTGGCGTTGTTATTCCACCGGAGGGGTGTGGGTTAGAGCAAGTGAGACAATTTCCTTAGGATAATATTGATTATTTTTATTACTAACAAGTGTAATATAAAAATCTTTATTGAACATGATCTTTAAATTAGCTTGGTACCCATTTTCATCAAAATCACTAGAATAATTTTTCCATCTAACAAGATATCTTTTTTCTGTCGTTTTCCCATGTGTGTTAAGAATTTTTTCAAACATCAAAATATTCTTCATTTATATTTGATTTACTTTACTTATTTCTTCTTGTTCATGTAAATAACCTCAAATTTCTTTTACCTTTAAATCTTTTAATTTCATAAATAGGTAAAGATTGTCGAATTTATAAAACTTTTATTATTATAAAATAATTCTTTTGACCAAGATCCAGCATAACCTTTACTGAAAGATTGCTTTTCATTACTGATTCTAACACTAGCCAACATGGTATTCATTATTTTTTTGTCGCATTTGTATATTGTTTTTCTATATTTTCACGTGCCTTTTGAGCATTGTATATAGTAATAAAGTATTGGGTCATTTTTGTTATGAAATGCATTGCATTATTATACGCTTTGTACAATTTTAGGTAAGACTTCAATATGTAACGAGTTTTTTATACGTGAAATAACGATAAATTCTTCTTCGAAAAATGATTAATTCAACTATAGCTGCTTTGATATCGGGATTACGTGCTACTTGAAATGAATTTTGACTTGGTCCAATAATTTTGTACATTTTATTTAAAATTTTTTACCTTTGTCTGATTGTAAAACTACTGGTCGACGTCCACTAGCTAAAAAAATTTTTTCAAGTGCTTGGCATATACAGTATTCTGATTTATTAATACAGAGGTTCAACCCAAAATTCACTGGCACATCTATGACAACTAATAAAAATTTATTACTATCATTATAACTTTGTAATGAGGTCAAGTCTGCTAAATCCATTTCCCATATATCATCTACATTTTTTGTAGTATAATGTAAACGAGAAAATTTTCTCCGGACTGGTTTATGAAGTGTATAAGTATTTTATTACATATTATGACATAATGCGCCATTTTTTAACGTCAATTTATGGCACATTATGCCATAATATGGCATAATCCGCCGCAATATTTCTGATATTTATTAAACGTAACTATTTACGTATTATTCATTTTTACTTCTTTCAAACAATTACGGGAAACATTGATTATTTAAATTTTTGTATTATTATATCAATATTTTGATATGAATATGATGGATCCATGTATCGTGTTATACAAGTAAGAACTAGTTGTGAGATGACTCACATGCTTTAGAAACTCCAAAGCAATGTACAAGAAGAAATGTAAAAAATGGTATCACTCAAAAATTTTTATATAATTTAATAACAAAGTCACATAATTAAAACCACGTGACCGAGAAGAAAAATATTATTTACTAAAAACTATTATCAAAATACTTCGTTACATTACAAACTTTTTAGATGCAGCAAATATGCTATTTCTTTGCAATTGTTTTCAGAGAATGCGCTATATTCTGACATATTCTGACATATTCTTACATGATTTTTGGATGCCAGAATATGCCATTTTCTGGCAAATGAGTTTTGTCGAAATATGTCAGAATATGCCATATTCTGACATATTCTTACATGATTTTTGGATGCCAGAATATACTATTTTCTGGCAAATGAATTTTTGTCGGAATATGGCATATTTTGTCATATTATGTCAGATTATGTCATATTATGCAATATTATGACATAATCCGCCAAATTATTTTCACCAGGATTAAGCGACAATCAGTCAAAAGAAGCTCTTCAGTGGCTGGAATGGTCAGCATATTCAACAGCAAGTAATATTCAACATGCTGGTAACTATTATGAAGTCAAAATAGGTCCAAAAAAAATTAGAGTTGATGGTATAAATGAAAGACGAAAAAACATTTTTCAGTATCATGGTTGTTGGTGGCATGGATGTATTGAGTGTTTTATGTTTAATCGTGATCATGTACAAAAAGATGGTACAACTTTAAATGAACGTTATGAACGCACGCAAAATATTACAAAGTATTTAGAAGATCAAGGTTATGATGTTATTGAAAAATGGGGATGTGAATTTAAAAAATTGTTAAAAGGTGTACCTCAAGTAAAAAAATTTGTGGATTCTATTGATGCTAATTATTACGCAGCATTGAACCCACGTGATGCTTATTTTGGTGGTAGAACGGAGAATTTCGTCGAGTCATATACAGTACAACCCGGAGAAACTATACAGTATGTAGATTTCACAAGTCTGTATCCGAGTGTCCTTAAGCAATCTGCATTTCCATTAGCTCATCCTAAAGTATATGCTGGTCGCGATATCGAGAAAGAATTTCCAAATAATGATATATCAAAAATTGATGGATTAATAAAATGTCGTGTACTTGCACCGTCTGATTTACACATGCCTGTTTTGCCTGTACGTTCAAAAAATAAAAAACTTTATTTCCCACTCTGTCGTACATTAGTTGATACAATGGAGTCAGGTTTTTGTAATCATAATAATAATGAGAGAAGTTTAATCGGGACTTGGGTGTCGTCAGAACTAAAACTTGCTTTAACAAAAGGATATGTCATAGAAAAAATATATGAAGTTTGGCATTACGATAAAATGTCGATGAGTAATAAAGAAACTAATGAAGTCGGTTTATTTACAGGATATATAAATACTTTTCTTAAAATAAAACAAGAAGCCAGTGGGTACCCATCTTGGGTCAAAACTGAATCTGATAAAGATCAATATATCGAGGAATATTTTCAAGCTGAAAATATTAAAATTGATAAAGAAAATATAGATTTTAATCCAGGTCTCCGTACATTGAGTAAAAATATGCTCAATTCGTTATATGGTAAATTAGGACAGAAAAGTTCTTTATGGCGTAAAACAATTTGCAGTGGTTTACAAGAATATTATGATATAGTAGATAACGAAAAAAATTTAATTCAATTTATCGAACCAACAAATCAAGAAACTGTTCTAATTACGTGGAAGTTAATTAATGAAGAAGAACCTTTAACAAAAACAACAAACGTTGTATTGGCGGCTTTTACAACAGCGTACGCTCGAGAAAAATTATATTCTTGTATTAATGAAAATAGTAAACAAATTTTATACGTTGACACTGACTCTATTATAAGAATATGTAAAAATAAAAATGATGAATTAAAAACAGGGAGTAAATTGAGAGATTTAACTGATGAGCTAGAAGAGTATGGAGAAGGTTCATACATAAAATCTTTTATATCGGGTGGGCCAAAATTTTATTCTTTTATTGTACAAAAACCTGATGGTGGTCAAGTAGAAGTCTGTAAATTAAAAGGTGTACGACTTGACTTGGAAGCACAAAAATTTATAAATTTTGATACTGTTGAATCATTAATTAAGCGTGAAATAGATCCTTTTGAAATTAAATATAATTCTATCCGTAGAACAAGAGATCTACAAGTGTACTCTACTATTGATAAAAAATGATTTCTGTTACAGGACCTAAGCGTAATCACAACGAGAATATTACATATCCTCTGGGGTATAAAAGACAACGTGTGTAATAAAAAAAAATTTTTTTGAAAATGTAAATAAAAACTTGTAATTGTAAAACTTATATAATGTAGCCCATAAGTACGAAATGACAAGGGCGTAATACTTAACAAAATAAATAAATAAATAATAAATAAAAATTTATTGTCAAAAAATATTTGTATTGTCAAAAATAAAAATTTTGTTTCATAAATAAAAAAATTTTTTAATAACGATAAATAAAAATAAAAATTAAAAAAAAAATTTGTCCTATGAATAAAAATTTACTGTCAAAAAAATATTTGTTTTGTCGAAAATAAAAAAATTGTTTTGTAATAAAAAATTATTTTACCAACCATTTTATTTTTCAGATTTCTATATAACTCGATTATTTATTTATTTTTTCTCAGTTGTTAAAATGTCTCTAGTGTGTCAATTCCCGTTTACTATGCTTCTTGCTGGAGCATCAGGCTGTGGTAAGACTACTTGGTTAAAAAAATTTTTAAATGAAAATATCACCGATGTAAAATTTGATAAAGTTTATTTTTTTTATGGGCAATGGCAAGACAGTTTTAAAGAATTTTCTTCAGTTGAATTTATTGAGGGTCTACTAAAATTGAAAGAGTTTAATGATAAACAAAAAAAATTAGTTATTACCGATGATCTCATGAGAGAGTCCGGCTCTTCCAGTGTTATTATGGATCTTTTTACAAAGGGAAGTCATCATCTTGGATTATCAGTCATATTATTATGGCAAAATCTTTTCCATCGTGGCTTTCGTGATATAAGTTTGAATACACATTATATTGTTTTATTTAAAAATCCTCGTGATCGTTCGCAAGTATTTTTTTAAGCACGACAAATATACCCTGAGAATCCACGTTTTCTTCAAGAGGCTTATTTTGAAGCGACCTCTGTACCTCATGGATATATTTTACTTGATTTGAAACAGAGTACCCCAGAAAATCTCCGTGTTCGTACATGTGTTTTTCCAAGTGGAACACATAATTTTGTTCACATTCCACGAAAAGATATAAATACAATAACGTCATCTAATAACATACCAGTTGTACGAATATAATGGCAGTCGGTACGTGTAATCCGTCTAATAAAAAACATAGTGTTCTACTACAAGCATTAGTATATGCTAATCCAAAACAACGTCAAGCAATTTTGAAGCATAGTGACAAAAATCTTATTCGCTGTATTGGTGAATGTTCATTAAATATTTTAAAAGGTACGATAAATATTAAAAAAACGGAAAAAAAAAATTGAAAAAACATAAGTCAATACTACGTTCTCTGGCCTCTCCAGGGAATATAAAAACAAAAAAAAAAATTTTAATTAATCAATCAGGTGGTGGCTCCTTGTTACCTTTATACTTACTCCAATAATTACAGCTGTAATTACAAAATATTTTAAATAATGGAACATGCAAGAAAAACAGTTTTAATTCCTGAAGACTCGGTTAATAAATTAAATACAAATAATGACGTAGGTACTGTTCAAACACCTGGAGATGTGACGTCACGCCTTGATAATCAACTCCATAATATTTTAAATTCAAATAAAAATGACAGAGAAAAGTGGAATGAATATAAAGAAGTTTTGAGACGATTTTTATTTTTCAATAATAATAATAACAATAATATTGACTACAGAAATTTAAGTAATGATAATGAAACAAAATATCCGGAAGACTTAATTATAACCGCAGTTCCTAAAATTTTTCAAAAAAAAGCACAAGGTTTAATAAATCATATAACCAGAGCAGATAACGGAAAAATGTAATGATAAAGGCTTGGTTAGTATAGACGGAAAAATTATTCATGGTTCTAGTATTATTGATTTAATTAATGATGCGTTACGTCATCGTAAAAATATTAAAGCAATCGGACATGATCAGTTTGCACGATTTTTAAAAGATATTCATGCGCCTAGAGATTTTGTTAGTAATATTAGTTTCTGGGAACAAAGCGACAACGATGATGCTGAAGAAGAAGTAATTACACCAAATTTAAGACCACCACCAATTAATAAAAGAAGATTGAGCAGAAGAGAATTGTCTTTTTCTGATAAAGAAATATCTACTGTACGCAAAGTTAAAAAACCTCCACAAAAAACTGTAAAATCAGCTACATCAATTTTGCGACCATCAACAAGGTCGTCACAATGGTTAAGCATAAAAAAATGAATTTACCAAACATTTATTACAACCCCAAAAATCCCCTATCATTCTCGGGTGCACGAAATATATTTAAAAAATACCCAAAGTCAAAAAAGAAATTAAAGATTGGTTAGATTTGCAAAATACTTATACACTTCATAAACCAGTCCGGAGAGTATTTTCTCGTTTACATTATACTACAAAAAATGTAGATGATTTATGGGAAATGGATTTAGCAGACTTGACCTCATTACAAAGTTATAATGATAGTAATAAATTTTTATTAGTTGTCATAGATGTACTTAGTGAATATCTTTGGGTTGAACCTCTTATTAATAAATCAGGAAATACTGTATGCCAAGCACTTGAAAAAATTTTTTTAACTAGTGGACGTCGACCAGTAGTTTTACAATCAGACAAAGGTAAAGAATTTTTAAATAAAAATGTACAAAAATTATTGGACCAAGTCAAAATTCATTTTCGTGTAGCACGTAATCCCGATATCAAAGCAGCTATAGTTGAACGAGTAAATCGCACACTCAAAGAAAGAATTTATCGTTATTTCACGTATAAAAAAACTCATCGTTATATTGAAGTCTTACCTAAAATTGTACAAGCGTATAATAATGCAATACATTCATCAACAAAAATGACCCCAGCCGCTGTTACTATATACAATGCTCAAAAGGCACGTGAAAATATAGAAAAACAATATACAAATGCGACAAAAAAAAATAATGAATACCATGTTGGTGACTATGTTAGAATCAGTAATGAAAAGCAATCTTTCAGTAAAGGTTATGCTGGATCTTGGTCAAAAGAATTATTTATAATATCAAAAGTTTATATTCGACAATCTTTACCTATTTATGAAATTAAAGATTTAAAAGGTAAAGAGATTTGAGGTTATTTTTATGAACAAGAAATAAGTAAAGTAAATCAAAATATAAATGAAGAATATTTTGATGTTGAAAAAATTCTTGACACACGAGGAAAACGACAGAAAAAAGAATATCTTGTTAGATGGAAAAATTATTCTAGTGATTTTGATGAATGGGTACCAGCAAGTAATTTAAAAGATCATGTTCAATAAAGATTTTTATATTACACTTGTTAGTAATAAAAATAATCAATATTATCCGAAGGAAATTGTCTCACTTGCTCTAACCCACACCCCTCCGGTGGAATAACAACACCAGATTTATTTATAAATTCAAGAGTCAATGTTTTTTGTAATTCATATCGAGCGTCACGAACTGCTTTTAATCTAGCTACGTCAAGTTTATTGTCTCTAATTCAGATAATTTTACTACGATTGATCTTGGTAAACATAAATTATCTTTATTATTAATTATTAGTGTACCACGTCTCGATCTTTCACTTTTAGGCATTCCACAGTTCACGTTCTTTTTCTTCCGGAAAAAATCCGGAAATATTATAGAAATAGTCTGATTACTCCGTAAATATCTCCGGAAGTCTCAATTACGTAGAAAATCCGGAGAAATCCGGAGAAATCCCGAGAAATCCGGAAAAAATCAGGAAAGATTATTTCTACCAGGGAATACAACAGCTGCATTTACGACACAATTACATCGTGCATTTAATCTTGAAGGAAGCTGGTCAGTTGGATTGAGTGAAATAGCGTTTCCAAATGCTTTTTTACATATAAATAAAAGTAAAGGAATAATTAATATTGATCTTGGTAATAATAATTTTAACGTAAATATCGAAAGTGGTGTATATCCAAACACAGATAGTGTCATATGGTCATTGAATAAAGATAAAAATTTTATACAACATTTTGAATTGTATAGTATATAATACTCGGACACGCTTTGTTACTATAATAAAAAAATGTAGTGGAAAAGATTGCAAAAAACATAAAATAAAATTAACCAGAAAAATTGCAAATATTCTTGGATTTATATACCAAGCTGAGGGTCTTGTTTTTTACTGAAATTCAAATATTTTTTCTTTCCGACAAGCGTCACACCCCTGTTTGTTTACGTTTATTTCTTTTCCACAAACGTAACACTGTCCAACCTGGATGCATTGGGCCTCCTCAAAATCCGTGACGTCAGAGTCACTGCTTTCTGGTACACCGATGAATCCCTCCCGTGAAGAAACTCCCGTTCCCTCGGATGAATGACATTTTTTCGGGTTCGCTTTAACAATGAATGAATGAATGAATGTTTGAGAAATAGGTCATCAGAAAAACGGTAAAAAATAAAATGCAAAAATATTGATTTAAAGAAAAAAAAATTTAGATAAAAATTAAAAAAGCAAAAATGTAAATAACTTTTAAAAACAAAAAAAGAAAAAAAGTAAAATTAAAAAAAAAAAAATTTTTTTTTCAGAAAAAAAAAAAAGTTCACAAAATTTTAAAACAAAAAGTAAAATTAAAAAAAAAAATAATTTGAAAAACAAAAAGTAAAATTAAAAAAAAAATCATTTTAAAAACAAAAAGCAAAATTAAAAAATAATAATTTTCTAAAACAAAAAAAAAATTTTATTTCAAACCAAAAAAAAAAAAATATTTAAAAAAATATAATAAAAAACTTTATAAAAAGGAGTAAAAAAATAAAAGCAATTAACAAAAACACTTACATATCCAATTATCACTCGATGAAGTAGAATCTGATCGTTCACGTTCTTTTTCTTTTTTCCATTCCTCAAGGTTTTTGAGTCGTTGGATACGCCAACGCTCTTGAACAACCATCCTTCTAATCATTTTTTTTCTTATGATCTTTGCTTTTTTTTGGCGAATACGTAATTGTCGCTTACCTGTAAAATATATAAATTTACTGTTTTATTCTATTTTCACTTTTTTTAATCCACTCTATTATTTTATTTCACTGTATAATTTTATTTTTTTTTTTCACTGTATTAATATATTATTTAAATACTTACGTAACATTTTTTTGATAAAGCTCCGATTATTGATAGTGAAATATCGTAGCCGGATTATTTATTAGACAATCAATATTGCCCTATAAAATAATTCTGCTAGATATGTATTTTAATTTAACCCTGTTTATCCTGCGCAGCCAGGGCGCATAAGAAAAGTAGGGAGACGAAATTGCGTAATGTAGGGAGAGGTAAAAAGGAATCTGAAAAATACGCGAAAATATAACACAATGATACAGTAGAAATAATTTCAAATAACACTTGTAAATTCAGTAAAAGTCGGAGCACAGTTTATTTATAAATTAACCCTGTTACTATTACATGAAATTGCAGTACAAAAACTATTATTAAATAGGTAACCCAATTAAATTTTACTCGCGCGTCGCGTCGAAAAGAGAGAACCTAAAGCCATGCGGTCGTAACGGAGTCAGAGACTGAAAATTATTAAACTTGCGGATAACCCGAACAATAACTAAATTATGACGGCCGAAATACTAGCGACGGGGTTGAGAAGCAATCCAGTCGATTAATTAAATAAATCACTGACTCTACATTGACGCTACAATGACGCTTGGCTTTTACAATGTTAATAATTTTACACTTGTCGTAAATTTACCGAACAAACACTGAATAAAATTTATTTAAAAGAAGGTACTTACATTGGTTGTCGGTAATTTAATTTAGCAATCTAGTGACGGCGTGTACCTTGGCTTGACCTCGGAGACGCTCGGAAATTGACAGGTTGGCTTGGTTATTTTATCGCCAGTAACGATGTACAAAAATATATATAGATATATATATATATATATTTTATATAGATGTGGTACAATATAATTATACAAGTTGGTTGAATGTGATCGAAGATTAAATTATGTCAAATTGTAGACATAAACGTAGCACTGATTTTACAACAAAATCACAGTAAATGTTACTTTTATTTGAATTTAAAATAAAATTATTATACGAGACTTTTTCACTGTACTTTATAAATTGTATTCAATATTGAATGGCTGACCACGAGGTCGTGAATTTGTATAATTGAATATTTAATTATTTTAAATAAATAACTGATTATTTATTGTAGCAAAAATGTAATTTATTCTATTCAATATTTATTTGATTAGACAATGTAACACAATGCGTGCCTTGAATTTAATTTACTCAATCAAGAAAATTTAGACCATGCGGTCGTAATTTATTACAAGTTAAATTTGTAAATGATTTAATGAATTTAAATTGATAATTTAAGTAACCAAATGTTACTTAAATATTATTGAAACAATAAATTGATAAAATAATCAATAAGATATTGAATAAGAATAACTTACAGTTGTGTTGATTTGTAGAAAATATTCTAAGTTTTTAGAGCAATTAAAATTCGATGAGGCAAAGTGCCTATGCTGGTTAGAGCTGGAAGAGCTGGTGTAGGTCAAGAAACTAACTCTGACCGAGTGACC
This sequence comes from Aphidius gifuensis, assembly GCF_014905175.1. Taxonomy (NCBI): domain Eukaryota; kingdom Metazoa; phylum Arthropoda; class Insecta; order Hymenoptera; family Braconidae; genus Aphidius; species Aphidius gifuensis. Next base: position 10,018,200 of record NC_057789.1, on the reverse strand, counting down.
GAGATCTAGCGATCAATCTCGCTCGATGCCCTCAGAACATAAGGGCAGGTGGGGATCCTTCGGGGATGTTCGGTTTTCCTCCTTGGTCCAGTTCCACTTTTCTTATGTCGCTTATTTCTTATTGGTTGAGGAAAATCTTATGATTTTCCAACCTTAATTAAAATTATTTTTAATTGTTTAATTATGACATGAGTGGTACCGAGAGAATCCCTATATTTTTAGGATTCTGTCGATATCACTCATTATATTATTTTATATTTAATTTTCCAAATTCAAATTGGCGGTAGATGCGCTTGGCAATAGTGCCGGCTCAAGTAATTTGTTGGGGGTGCAAAACCTCTAGCTCCCTTAAATGTATTACATTGACGGTCTGTAAGATGGAGCTAGGGGTGTCAAAAAGTACCCTGAATATTTAATGTACAATAATATAAAGAAAAATAAAAAAGTTTGTGCGGCTCAACGCCGGACATTACAATAGCATTGGTACACCTTTTTAAAAAACCATATAAAATTTTTTTTACTGGATTATCTTTTGTTAATATTTCATTTATCCGATCTTCATCGAGAACGTCTTTAAATATTTTTATATCACCCTCAAAATCTTCAACCGATTGTGCTAAATTATCAATCGAAGTTATATATTTCATGATATAATAGATTTCCTTCATACTACTTTTCAATTTTAACTGACCACGTATTTTTTTAATTATCTTTGGACGTTTGAACGTATAGTTGCGCGTAACTTGTACGACTCCTGGTGATATGATTTTAAAAGATTTGGTTAAAAATTTTCCACATAAGTTGTTCATGTTGAAAGTGTTGAAGACGATCTGCAACTGACTCGAAAATTAGGATTAAAGATGTCGAAAAAGCACTCCCCACTTACGTTTTAGTTTTTTCTTTTTTTAAATAATTTTTTATCTTTTTTTAAATAATTTTTTCTCTTTTTTAAAAAAAAAATAATTTACCAGTTGCTATTTTGCATAATCTATTGTAACTTGAAATTTAAATTTTTGATATCTTCCAAAAAAGCTAATAAAGATCGCTTTTAAATATGTAATAGATCTATATTCTTTCTAAACACTTGGGGTACAATTTTAAATTGAATAATAGTGCTGCCAGACAATAAAAAAAAAAGTTTTTTTATTTAAAAAAAAAATTTTCTTTGGAAAAAATAAACTCAAACTAATTTTATATTCTAGCATTTTAATTTTATACATTTTAAATAATCAAATGGACATTTTTTTCTCGCATAATAGATCTTTAGACCCCTGTATTCACCCTGAATTTAAAAAAATACGGTGCCAGCAGTAAACAGTTCCATTAAAAATAAATATAGTTGAAAAATACCAAGACAGTAAATAATTATTTTTCGAACAAAAAATATTGTAGTCAAAAGAAAAAATATATTTTTGTATAAAGAATAGAGAAGTTTCTATTTTCATTTGCATTTTTTCCTATACCTGCTTTTTTCGTCGCTCTCTTTCTATCCAGCTGTGACGCTCAGGTGTGTCATTGTATTATGTAAATATAGGCTATTTCATGCAAGTATGTCACTCAAATAATTATTGTAATAAATATTTCAAGTACAGGTGGCGGTAATTACGATAAAATAAGTATAAATAGAGAAATCATATTTCATGTTAGTTTATTAAAAAGGTACAATGTATTTATTTATAATTTTTTCTGTGTTAAGTGTTTCGGCTGCAAGTAAAAATGACTATACAGTCAAACAAATACAAACAGGTGCAGGATTATTTTACGATTATTTATACGATTTTAAATTTTCAATAAATAACTAGGAGATAATAACATTCATAGAATTAGATTGGTATATAAAACAACAGCCATATTTGAATAATGACGTATTGCTGGCCGTAAATACATTAAAAGAGAGATGTACACATGTGATGCATTATACACTTAGCTTGTGTGACGTAACGATCCAAAGGCAAAGATCGGTACAATTAAAACTAAATTTTACAGAAGAATATGTACGTCAATTAAAAGCAATTTCCACGCAATCTGAAATAGAAAAAGATATAAAACAAAAGCGTGACGTATTTAATGATCGAAATACTTTTATAGGCAAGTCTTTTTTCACATCTTTGAGTGATGAAAAATTTAAATTATACAATAATAAAATTAATAACTTGTTGAAGGAAAAAAAAAAATTTGTATCGGACCTTGAAAATCTAACGCATATATTACCAGCTGAAGTAGAACGATTTAAAAAATTTCAATAGATTATTCAACTATAGGAAATTCAACACTTGGCTCGTTTTATATAACATATAAAGATTTTATTAAATGGTTAGGTTATGATCGTGAGAAAGATACACGAGCATATTGGGAGCTTTATTATCAAACAATTATCTATTTAGATGACTTTGCTACTGTAGTAGATGGATATAATCCTTTTTTAAAAGTTCTAATCGATTCCATTAATTTATCAAAGCTCAATATACTTCATCCTGAAATATTATCGTCAGAAAAATAAGAAGGCTTGCTTGAATTTTTTGCAAAACATAGTGGTGAATTTAATTTACCTATGAATATAAGAGATGCAGTAGCTGGTCATTTGAGTAAAATATCACAAATTGATATAGGCTATGACAATGGTAGATTATTTGTTTTGTACTGGAAAAAATTAAGTAATGAAAGAGGATTGTTATATAGTTTACCAGGAGAACAAGAAATACATATACTATAAAGTAGGCTCAGCCTCTATCAACATATCAATCGGTTGTGGCATATAAAATTTAGGGTTGGCGAGTTTGACGTGATAACCCAGTTATTTCAGGTATCGTATAAAATGTAAAAGTTTGAGAATAATCATTAGAATGAGCAAAAAATGTTAATTGTGAACTATTTTTTGTAAGAGTAGTGGTAGCATTGATACCATTAATAGGAATAGAACAATTTTTCATTACTCAGTTAAGCTGTGACGCAAGTCTTTGAGTGATAAAATTAGCTGTTGAGCAGGTGTCTAAAAGAGTTCGACATTTTATAAAATTTCCTGACCCGTCTTTGACTCTCACTAAAGCACTAGTCAGCAGAGGAACAGCTGGCCTTAGTGATCGACTCAAAAGACAGGTATCCTGCTCAACGGGAATTTCTAAATTTAGTCACTCCTTATTTTTATCTTTATTATTAGGTCTAGTCTCTTTTCTTGATGAGACAGGCTCACGTTCATGCAGAAAGATGTTGTGTTTTTTATTACATATTCTGCAATTTTTTAAAAAACACTCTCCTCTATGATATTGGAGACAAACTTCGCATAAATTGGCCTTTTTCACGATTTCGCGTCTTTCAGGGACAGACATCTTTTTAAAATTCTCGCATTTATGAAGAAGATGCTGCTGGTCAATACAAACAACGCAATTATTCGAGGTATTGATTGCAAGTGTTGAGTGTGAAACGTTATTATTCGGTTTTTTCACAAATTTGTTATTAAAGCGTTTCTTTTTTTGTGGGGGTTGTGTATTTTTTGTTATATCGATAACCTCAATTTCTTTTCTTTTAAATTGTGACAAACAAATTGCTTCGTTTGTCAAAAAATTAATAAAATAATCAAGACTTGGAAATGCATCTCTTTCGAGAGTATTCATTCATTTTTTAGCTGTGGATCTATGCAGCTTGCTTTCTAAGATGACGACAAGCATTTCCTGCCCGACCTCTACACTTAAAGTCTCAAGGCAAGTGATGTGAAGTCTCAATTGATCGACAAGGGAATTTAAACCTTCCGCAGATTCTCGCTCTTGAGTCGGTAAATTAAGTACGGAAGATAAATGGCGTGATATTATTATCCTTTTAACTTCAAACGCTTGTTTTAAAGTGGCCCAAGCCTTTTCAAAACTTAAATCGGCAATAGGGTAATTAGCGATTTTCTTTCTGGCCTCACCGACTATAGCCTCATCGAGGAGACAAAATTTATCAATATTATCAAGTTCGGTATGGGCTTTAATTAAAGCTTGAAATGAATTTTTAAAGGATAACCAAATTTTATAATTTTTATTAAAAATCGGAACTGCTGTTTGTGGAAGTTTTAATTTTCGCTTGGGCTGAATGGGTTCGGTTTGAGGAGGCGTTGGGACGACCGATTGCACGATTTTTTCTACTTTAGACGCTAATATAAAATATTCATCTAAAAGATTTTCGAGTTCGTTCTCATGATTGTTGCGGTCGAAAAGCTGTTGAGCCTCAGACGATCAAGTTGGCAATTTCTCGAATTCTTAGTGGCCTGTAGATATTGTGGTGTTGCCATTTTTTTCATGTTGTGATTCTGTAATGCTAGGCAGAGACGTAAGTTTCTTTTAGGGTTGTACTTACTTTATTCGAATCGGTTTATACAATATGATCATGATCAAATATAGATAAAAAAAAATTTTTTTTTTCTTTGCTTTAACTTCCTTGGAAAAATAATTAATTCATGATTATTTATTCTTCCAATCAGAGGAATTGAACAACCATTCTCAAAATTTTCATGGATATTATGAAACCAATCTCAAAGCATAAATTATAACAAATAGGAATTATAACCATAACTATTAGCATTTATCAAAAAATTAGCATTCATCAAAAAATTGCATGCTTAATTACTATACATCATGGTAAAATTCTATTTTTCGAGGAACGTTATTATAAATTGATCCGTCGTCTCGCTCGATTGGTCACTTTGGAGTTTGGCCTAATGTTATAAATAGTCTAGGGTGTTCGGTGGCTACTGTTTCAATTCCGCAATTTTCGAAAGTTTGTTTTGACTTAAGTGAGAATCTGTAACCTTGATTTTTTACCGAGTATATCGTGCCTTCTTGGCTCTCTATTACGTTGGCTGTACCAAACCAAATCGTAGCGTACTTATCTCAATCGCAGTATTTATTTGAGGGTACGTTATCCGAAAATGCGTACCCACCGTACATGTCGATACATGATTCGGCACTCAGCTGGCAAAAAGTTACTGAATTAAAATGGATCTTGTCCTGTTCCCTCTTAACCCTAGCATTTTGTTTAGTATAAATGATGGTTACGGAGCCTGTCACAACTACGTTGTTCCAGCTCCCGTAAGCATCTGAATAACAACTACCACCAGAACGATCTCCATCCGAATTCGCGCTTCCTGCCAGTGTAATGGATCTATAATTAACAATATTTGGTGACAGTTGCTGCATAACCGTATTGCCGACTGTCACCGTACCGTGATTCTACAGCGTTTTATACGCGTCCTTCAAAATGGAATTAATATATTCGGCATTGCCATTATTGGTGATTGCTACATAATCTGTAGCTGAGCCGCAGTTGAAGACTATTCAAGAAACCTCGACCTTGCATAGCCATACTTGGCTATATTCAACCAGTTCACTTAATATTAACTGAGCTTTGCTGGTCTTTACCGGCTCTCGAGTGATGTCACACTCGTCGATGTTTAGTAACGATATCGTGGTGGTGTTCAATATGATATAATCGAACCCGATAAAGACCTCGACCGTGGCCAGCACTAATACCAAAGTGACTACGCTTTTCTTAATCATCTGTAAATTATCATTATAGTATGCTGGCATCTATACAATATTATGTTATCCCGATTTTTACTCTTTTTAACTCCCACTTTGCCTCCCTCTCCCACAGTAAGCTCGGACTCACTGGAGACGGCCCCCACGGAAATATTTTATAAAAATTTTGCAAAAATTATATAACCAAGATGGTCTGGGTTCGATTCTTAGTTGAAAAGTTTTTTTTCTTAATTATTTTCTGAAATTTTGAAAAATTCTTTTATAAAAATTTGACAAAAAAAGGGGGGGGGGAAGTCAAAATATTCGAAATAAACTCAGAAATTTTTACAAAAAATTGATGAAATATTTACAAATTTTTTATATATTATCTATATAATATTTATAAAAAAAAAATTGAAATGTTTATAAAACTTTTATAAATATTTTACATAATTTTCTTAATTTTTTGGCCATATTTTACAAAGCGATTATATAAAATGACTTTTATATAATTTTTGCAAAATTTTTATAAAATATTCCCGTGGGGGGCAGTTGACTGTTAAAATGTCTATCTTATATCAAAATGTCTATCTTATATCTAACATGCGAATGAACTTTTTATGTAAGTGAGCGGTTTATTAATTAACAAAGCCAGGTTGATCATTGTGTGTGTGTGATGAGTTTTTAAAAAGATATATTTTTTTTTATTAAAATATTAAATAATTTTGATTTGGAATTTATGCTCTAAGCATTACTTAAATTAATTCTAAAATAAGTGCTAAAATAATTGCTTAAATTAATTCTAAAAAAAGTGCTAAAATAATTGCTTAAACTAATACTAAAATTAATGCTGAAAATAATACTCACAAAAAAATACAATTTTAGTATTAATTTAAGCAATTATTTTAGCACTTATTTTAGAATTAATTTAAGTAATGCTTAGAGCATAAATTCCAAATCAAAATTATTCAATATTTTAATAAAAAAAAAATATATCTTTTTAAAAACTCATCACACACACAATGATCAACCGTCACACAATGCTATGTTAACTCCAGAAAAAACAAAATACAATCTAATTCAATTCTATTTTTTAAAATGTTTTCCCTAGGTTACCATCGTTTTTAACTCACTCTCAAAAATCGGGCAAATTTCCTGGCTTTGTTAATTAATTATATGTATGTTTCTCCTCTTGTTCTAATTCTTTTAATTTACTTTCATTTTCAGCAAGTATTTTAGCGTCTTTAGGCGAAATTTCCGATAATCTGAATCGGTTTGGGGGAACTTCTTCTCTTTTTCCTCCATCTATCAACTCTACTTCTCCTCTATCCGTGACAATTGACATTATAATATATTATGAAGAATATATTCGGCCAAACTATCTTCACATTCGAAGGTCCAATTCTTTTGTAACGATTGGACGTCTCATTTCAGGCAGCAGTACTTCAATCTTTTCTCGAGAGTTCATATGTGATACCCTTGTAAGATTGTATAGTACTCGCTCTCAATTTCATTGAACTCTGCTATGTAACAGTTTGTACACAGTATTACCTCTTCGCGATCTTCGAGGTTTTTCCTGATGACCAATTTAGTTACCACTTCTGCTAGTTGTATACACAATCTAAAGGAGGCACCGTTAAAGAGGTTTGTACAGCTGCGATGTCTTGCGTCTATCACTCTTTTTATTTGAGCAGACGACCAACCTTTTTCACACTGTTTGAGTTGGCAATTTTCCAAATTCTGAGAGGCCTGTAGATATATCGTATATTAAACAGTATAATCATAATTAAATATACAATATAAATAGCCCAGTTATTTCAATTTTTTTGGAAGAATAATTAATCCGAGATTATTTATTCTTCCAATCGGAGAATTTGCGTCAATTAAAGATAAATCAAATAAAATATTTATGATCAATAAAAAATTTTCTTTTTTTTTCGAGACAAAGATGTCGATTTCTTAATTATCTATGGGAACAATGTTTGGGCGTAAATTATAACAGTGTAAATTTATTAAGAAAATTGATATTTATAGAAAAAACTTGTATCCTTAATTTCTATACATAAAAACAACATTTTATATGAAGGAAGGTTATCAGAAGTCGATGCGTCGTCGGGCTCTTGTGGGCATTGGGCATTGAAGTGGCGTGTATCCTGATGGTACTTTTTCGATGTCCGTGTCTGCATCTTCGTCTATGTTGTCGTCTTCTCGTGGAGAAGGAATCCCGCCAAAACAACACGTGAGAGGGGATTCTTCGGGGATGTTTGGTTTTCCTTGGTTCATTTCCCGTTTTCCCGCTTACATCTCATTGGTCGGTCTACATGGTCCGACTTTTATGTATTGTTAACAACTATTTCAAATTATTTGAATATTCTATGAGTGGAATCGACGAATCCTTGTAATTTTTGGATTCTATCGATATCACTTATTACATTAATTTATTATTGATCATATTTGTAAAAATAAGCAGTATTGCCAACTGGCATTAGTGCCGACTCTAGAAAAATATTGAGGGTGCAAGGCCTCTAGATCCCTTCAGCGTACTACCCTCGTAGTGCGTCAGATGGAGCAAGGGGTGTTGAAATGCACTCTAATTGCATAAAAAATAATAAAAAATGAAAAAGTTTAGGCGTTTTACTGCCGGACATTACAGCAAAATAAATCTTACATTTTTTCACACTCACTTATATCGTTTGTTTTATTATAATTTATTATTATTAGGGGTTAATTATTTAATATAAATTGTTATATATAAAAGAAAATATTATTAACATAAACAATTATAATTGCAAGCAAAAGTGATAACAATAGAAAACAAAATTATATCGAAATGATTTAAAATTATAATTATATAACTATAGTCATGCAACTTATTTCCCATGCATTTATTTTTTCTTTCTTTTTTTTCTTTGTTTTTTTTTTTCATTAACAGTTGTTTGGGACTGGCTGTCGGCAATAGCTAAAATAAAAGAAGGCGATTTTAACCGTGAAAAAAGAAAAACATTAAATTTGAGAAACCCCAATAACAGCCTAGGTAGCAAAATCGATAAAATAAAAGGGACAGGAAAAGAAAAATAAAATTTTATCGTTTTTCCGAAAATCCCATTAAATTTTATTGCCAAAGGCCATGTAAAATGAGCAATATTATTTGCCGACAATGGTGAAAAGATAGCACTATACTTTATTTATTCATTTTATTTATCTTATTTATTTTATTTTATATTTTTTTCTTTTTTTTTTTTTAAGCTTGGCATATATACTACGAAAAAAACAATAAAAATTTTAACAACATTTTTCCTTCGAGAAAAAAAAAAAAATTATGCACGCCGACACAAAGAGACGCTACGCTATAATTTAACAGTGTAAAAAAATTAAACAAATGCTTTTTACAAAAAAACAATTTAACCATAGATTTTCTCTGAATTTTTCCGCGCGCGAATCATTTTTTTCGGCCCAATTTTACCCTCCGCGAACGTGCTGTCTTTTCTCAGTCCCGAACGAGCCCTCATGAAATATCGTAGCCGGTTTAATTCCCGAACAACTATGATGAAGACAACACCAATAAAATTTGAATTAACAGAACGTTGAATTTATTAATAAAAACACATATTTATCGCTACAAACGTTGTATACAAAAATGATTTTTAACCTACGCTTGATTTAAAGTTTTATATGTCGATATTCGATCTAAAAGGTCTCACCACTTAGAGAGAGAACTTTACCGCGTGGTTAATACGGAGTCAGTGGTTGAGATTAATACAAACAACCCGTCTAATAAAATAATGCGTAACCCGGAAAATAAGTGATTGGATTGAGACGCAATCCAATTGATAATTAAATAAAGCACTGACTCTATAGGTACGTAACAATAACACTCGGTTTTGAACAGGAAACTACTTAAACTCACTACAAAAATTCGCGAACAAACACTTAATAATAATTTACAATGGTACTACGATTTTATTTCACAACGACGTGGACGTGGACCTTGACCTTGATTGACTTCGTGACAGATTGATGATGGACGTATTTTATTTAATAATAAAATATCTTAATATACATATATATATATATATATATGGATATGATTGTAACGGCTTGACAATAATCATTTTTGAGTGGTAATACACTTGTGTTTCACTGATTTTACAACTTTATTCTAATTGTCGTTGAATAAATGTCGAGTATTGGAAATATAATAATTTATTGACCACGAGGTCATGTAATCGTTTAATTTAAATATTTCGAATTTCAAACAATTAATAGTAACACTTTTTTGGCCAAGTGTATATTAACTTATTTAATATTTATGCAATTTATTAAGCACATAACTAAGAGTTATTGTAAGACGTTATCGACCATGCGGTCTACAATTTTATAATATAGTTGAAATCAATTTAAGAGAGAATTTAGAACAAATAAATTAAAAACCAAATGTTATACCAGATTATTTACAAATGATTGAACGAATGAAATCAAACAAAATATTAAATAATATAACTTACAAGGTGTTGGCTTCAAGAAATTCAAAAGTATTCTAAGTTTTTATTTTAGAAAATTAGAGCTGGAAGAGCTTTTTTTGGCCAATGTGACCACTGACCAAGTGATAAGGATCAATCTCGCTCGATACTCTGTGACCCTTTAGGGTAGAAATCGGGATAACATAATATTGTATAGATGCCAGCATACTATAATGATAATTTACAGATGATTAAGAAAAGCGTAGTCACTTTGGTATTAGTGCTGGCCACGGTCGAGGCCTTTATCGGGTTCGATTATATCATATTGAACACCACCACGATATCGTTACTGAACATCAACGAGTGTGACATCACTCGAGAGCCGGTAAAGACCAGCAAAGCTCAGTTAATATTAAGTGAACTGGTTGAATATAGCCAAGCAGAAGTATGGCTATGCAAGGTCGAGGTTTCTTGAATAGTCTTCAACTGCGGCTCAGCTACAGATTATGTAGCAATCACCAATAATGGCAATGCCGAATATATTAATTCCATTTTGAAGGACGCGTATAAAACGCTGTAGAATCACGGCACGGTGACAGTCGGCAATACGGTTATGCAGCAACTGTCACCAAATATTGTTAATTATAGATCCATTACACTGGCAGGAAGCGCGAATTCAGATGGAGATCGTTCTGGTGGTAGTTGTTATTCAGATGCTTACGGGAGCTGGAACAACGTAGTTGTGACAGGCTCCGTAACCATCATTTATACTAAACAAAATGCTAGGGTTAAGAGGGAACAGGACAAGATCCATTTTAATTCAGTAACTTTTTGCCAGCTGAGTGCCGAATCATGTATCGACATGTACGGTGGGTACGCATTTTCGGATAACGTACCCTCAAATAAATACTGCGATTGAGATAAGTACGCTACGATTTGGTTTGGTACAGCCAACGTAATAGAGAGCCAAGAAGGCACGATATACTCGGTAAAAAATCAAGGTTACAGCTTCTTACTTAAGTCAAAACAAACTTTCAAGAACTGCGGAATTGAAACAGTAGCCACCGAACACCCTAGACTATTTATAACATTAGGCCAAACGCCAAAATATGAAAATAAGAAAGACGTCGAGTCTCATATGATGAGCTATATCGACGCTCGATTTGTGTATGTAGAGCGTTGGGCAAGAACCCAAATGAGCTATTTATATTAAAGTTTATTTGAAAACCGATTTAAATTAAAAACGAAGCAATTTCGGGCAAGTCTGTCCCTAGCTGCGAACATTCCTGATGAATTTGCCTACCAGTACATGGAAAAGTCTGGTTACACTGCGATAGTAGTAGTGAAGTGATCCACATGATACAATGTCTTGCTATAAAAGATAAAATTAAGCAAGATGGCAAATGTTATAATAATTTACCGATAACAAGAGGTGAAAATGTAAGTACCTTCATGACTCCATGAACACATATAATTACGTCAGAAGCGACTCATTTACCATGTAATGGACCTTTGCCACAATTCTTCAAAATTGATAATTTGTGGTATAAATTTATTCCAAATCCAGTACTTGGAGACTTACCTTCAGCATCGAAACCAATTACTACTGTTAGCCGGAAATGTAATGCGTTGACCGAATTAGCATCCTCGGGTATTTACACCTCGGAGGATTTACAGAATATGAGGGACAGAATAATGTTCCCCATTGAAAGATCAAAGGTCTTGGGAAATTTTCCAGTCCAAGCCTCAGGCTCCAACTTGGTATACTCGAAAAGGACGTCATGGAAATTTTCAGTGAAGAAGACTTTGAAAAAATCTCTGAAAATGTCTGGGAGATAACATGGGGTAAATTCACGTCCTTCAGCAACATAAGCGCTGGAGTCAGTGGTGTATTCACCATTGTCCATATCTTTAAGACAATAGCCGACATGTATGCAATCTACGGTTGGTCTATACATATGTTGACAGCTCTATGGTCAACCTTGACCATAGGTGTCTTGCATGAGAGAAAAGTTAATCGTACTGGTATCGGCGAATACTTAAATAAGGCATCTCCTGACCTGGTATTATCAAATAAATTCCTCGAATCAGGCTCGCACCCGAATGCTCCTACTAATAATGAATATCGACAAATTCCCCAATTAAAATAAGTCAAAATTAACACCTTGAATGTTTGAATTAAGAATAATCATTAATTTTAAGGTTAGGAATAAAACATCATGGTGACAAACAAAAAGGTATTAAATCAAAAGTATCGTTATGGTCGTTTTGGTCTTGTTTAATCTGTTTATAGATCTGTTTATATCAGCCACTCAGAAACGGACAGTCACAGAAGAGTACCATTCCTTGGATAGGCATGCATTCAGTCCAATACAATTCTTACTTCAAAGAAATCAAAGGAATGAGACCCTAACTAGCTCACCACAAGAAGGAGGAATATGGACTCCGCCATCTGAGAGTTCACTACTGCAAATAACACCCCATTCCCACCACAACCTGATCAAAACAGTGTTGCTGTAGGGGGATGGATGCTATTTGGCGGGATTCCTCCTCTCCAAGAAGACAACGGAAGAGCAGAAACATAGATTAAGAACATTATCTGGGTCTACACGGATCCAACATCTAGTGACCAATCATGGCCAGACGACGCATCAATTTTTAATAATTTTCCTCGAAAAATAGAACTTTACCATGATGTATAGTAATTAATCATGCAATTTTCTAATAAATGCTAATTTTTTTCTATACATAATTCCCATTTGCTATAATTTATGCCCTAAAATTGGTTTTATAATATCTAAGAAAATTTTAAAAATGGTTGTAAACTTCCTCCGATTGAAAGAATAAGTAATCATAAATTAATTATTTATCCAAGGAAGTTAAAGCAAAAAAAAAACAAAAGATTTTTCTTATATATATCTGATCATGATCATATTGTATAAACCGATTTGAATTAAGTAAGTACAACACTAAAAGAAAGCTGCGTATCTGCCTACCATTACAAAATCACATTAAAAAAATTGATACAAGATAAGCTAGAGTCGTTCAGATACGCATGTGACCTAATCTGTGATATTTGTACAACAAAATGGCTTACGTGCAAACCTAGCCCCCTTCGACCCCCTCGGCAATGTCGCTTATGTGAAAAAATTGGTCATATCGCAGATAATTGTCAAAATAATTTAAAAGAAAAGACGAATGTTATCAATGCAGAATTGTTCCCCATAAAAGAAGTAGAAATAGCAAAAGTCTTCCCTTATCTTAGTGAAATAAGTAAATTTTTGATTAGAAAGACAGTAGATGACGGGTGTTCGGAAAATTAGGAAAAAAAAAAAATTCAAAAAAAAAAAAATGGGGAAAACCTATTTGAAAGAATAAATAATTTTAGTAGATTACTTACCCTTTGAAATAGGGAAATTTAAATATTTAGTAATTAGGAAATAAGTAAGACAATAACACGTTAAGATAAATGTTTGAATCAACCAATATTTGTATAAACTTTTGTAAATTTGTGTCAATATAATACATAATCATGATTGCCGTCGAATCTTACCCGAAGACATCAGGAACTTTGAGAACTTCGAGAACTTCCAGACTCAACCGATAGATATTAAGTAAAAATGTAACCTCGAATTAAGGTACAATTAAGCGAACATAATTACGGAATCGTACGTTAAGCCATCCGTTCACGTACACTGCGTTCCCTGAACAGAATATTTTACTGTGGAGTGTGATGTCCTGCGGTAAGCGTATCAACTTTTTCATTTAACTGCCCTTGAACAACGAGTGATAACTCTATCTAACAAGGATTTACTAGACGAACAAGCTTTCAGTTCAATCCCAGTAAAACCAGGAAGTAGAAGAAATCAAGGAATCAGAACATCAACTTGTTCACCAGATAACGAGAAAATATGGACTTCTCTATTTGAGAGTCCACCCTCTTCAAATAACACTTTATCTCCGCCACAACCTGATCAAAACAGTGTTGATGTAGGGAAATGAATGTTATTTGATGGGATTCTTCCCTTTCAAGAAGATGAAGATAGTATAGAAAAGGAAGCTAAAACAGACATTACGGAGCCACCAGTCGAATACACACCAATCCAGTGTCCAACAACAACACGCGCCTGGAAACCTCCCAACTCTGATGACTTTAGAATAACCTTCCATTGAAATTTACCATGATGTATAGAAATACGATAATATAAGTTTTTTTTTAATAAGGTATTTTATAAAAAAAGAGCTAAGGTCATCTAAATCTCTATTTGAAAGAGTAATTAATTACTTAGGAATTATTTACTCTTTGGAATAAAAATATTAATAACATAAGAAATATAAATAAAAAAGGTTAAGTCACGAAAAAAGTAAATGTTTAATTTTCATACAAGTTCTGTTATCTAGATTTAATTTCACAATAAATCACTATCATAATTGCGACGGAATATATCAGTTGATATCACTGTAACACAGAAGCCAGCATGGGAAAAATTCGATGTCCACCCTGGTGGAAATATTTCTACGAATTTCAACGAATTTCTACGAAATAGACCCATGGACAGAAAAAGTTCGAAAGGTTTCTCCGTACTCTTAACTATTTTTTAAACTTGAAAAGACATATTTAGGATTCTGGCTGAATTATGTTATCCAATGAAGAATATTTGCTGGGTCGAGTGATTCAGAGGAATTCATTTGAAACTCCCCTGGTGGAAATATTTCTACAAGTTTTTTACGGATCCTTACAAAATCCATACTTGCGAAGAAAAATTCCAAAATATTTTTCTAAAATTTATATGTACTTATTAACAATTTTTTGTACTTCAAGAGACATTTTGTGGATTTTTGCCAAATTATCGATGGTGGAAATATTTCTACGAGCTTTCTACGATTTTCAACTAACTTTTTACGAATTTCTGAGGATAGTTTTTCTACAGTCCGCAAACAATCGAAGAAGTTTCTTTGAAGAGCTACATAAATTCAGAAAAATGTTCAAAGAAAATCTATAAACTATATATATATAAACTATTTTTACTAATAAACCAAGTTCTCTGAAACTAAAAAAAACTCGAAGAAACATTTAGAACTAGTTTTACTTACAGTTGACTTTTATAGAAGTGCCCGAGCGATCGGACAAGTTTTCTCCGAAGGCCAAAAAACTCGAAGAAAAATTAAAAAACTCCGAAACTATTTTCTCGAATGGGTCAATTTCGTAATAGTTCGTAGAGATTCGTAGGAATTCGTCGTGATTCGTAAAAATTCGTAGAAATTCATAGAAAATTCAAAGAAATATTTCCATTAGGGCAGTACTTCCGAAACACGACTTTAAGAACGCTGCCTTTTTTTTGAGACAGAGAAACACTGACGATATACAACCCCTACCAGGGATCCAAAGTTTCGTAATCTATCGTAGCAAAGAGAGATATGCTGAGACATTCTATTGTAAAGAGTCCTCCGAGTTGGAAGGAGAAAACGCATCACAGTAAAAATACGAGGTTATCTATAACACGACTTAGTGGGCAAACAGCCACGTCCATTGCGAACTGTAAGATGGTGGTGGTAAAATTCCACCGGACGAATGGTGTAAGCAATGTGCCGCCTACGATAACAAAGGTTGAGGAACGAATACCAATCCAATCAAGTTGACTATAGAAGAGGAATTATGGATAGACTTCGAGGAAAAGTTGGGACTTCCCGAGTTGGATCTTCAGCTACTTACGGCGATGCTACCGTCCCAGTTGCCGAAGCAACATGTCGTCCAACAACTTAAAGCAGAAAATAGAAAGAGAACAAATACATCTGATAGAAAAACTTGAGGAACCAGGAGTCCTATTCTGTCTCAAAGGTGTCCTCTACATCAGTGTCTATCGTCTATTCACCACGCCGAGGAGGAAAAATAATTATGCACGGAATGCACTTACAATAGAGACACAATAAAGAATCGTAATAAGTACACTTATCTGGATGATCCCCACATGTTGATAGACAATCCAGAACTCCTTACTTGTGCAGGTTGCACGAACGTACTACTGGAACAACATGACCCAAACCGATGTGGAGACTGCGTTAGAGAATTTCTGACTTTCAAGGAATTCAAGAAACTCCAGTCCCAGAAATCAAACAAAGCAGCCAAAAAGGCTGAACAATTGGTTTTAACCAAGGGCACAACTCAACTACAAGAAACGCCACGACACGGTACAATACAAGGACTCCAAGATCTTCAAGAACATCGAGAACTTCTAGATATTAAGAAGTATTGTAACATAGAATTCAAAGTGAAATATAAACGAGGCCACAACCGGTTCAGTTTACGTCTGATTTGTCAGCTATTAATTAACCAGTATCAACCACAACTGTATTTTATTTTTAAGTGTTTTATCCGCGATTTTGCAAATGTAGTGGAATTTCACATGTAGTGTAATTTTAAATAGAATTTTGTTAAATGCCAAGTTTTTTATTACGTATTTTTGAAGTCCGAGTTTTTAATTAATTAACAACTAAATTGCTTCACAATTTAGCTGTCTGATTTCGGGGCCACGTAAAATTTTGTCGACGGGTCGTTTTGAACTAATTTTATCTACCACTGACTCCGTAATATACACACGGTTGCCCCTTCAAATATTTTATCGACGCGTGGGTCTTTTAAATCGAAACTTGAGGATAAAAACATTTGTGGTTGTTTTAATAACAATTTGCTAGTAAAGTAACAATAAACAGTAACTATATACAATTGTTAAATGGTGGAAAAAAATAAATAAAAAATACACAATTTGAATTAAATGAATAAATTAAACAATCTAAAAAAATTTTGGCAATATCCAAATTCAGTCCCGTGGCACTCCCATGGTGAGGGACGTGACTTATCGTCCATTCTGGTTTCCATAACCGTTCGTAGTCATTTTTATTTTTTGACGAGTTTCGTCTAGTTTTGCCAAGTTCAAAATAATGGACTTAGAAAAAAAAATTAAATTTTACAAAAAAAACCTAAATCCCTTAGAAAACAAAAAAACTTAGATATCTACATTATTTTACTTAGCTGTAATTGTAGCCACACAATCAATATCTACATTAATTTACCAGCAAAATTTTTCACTTAGCTAGATTTTGTACTTAGCTGTAATTGTAGCCACACACTAATATCTGCATTATTTTCCCTTAGCTGGATTTTTTACTTAGTTTTAATTATAGCCAAACACACAATATCTACATAATTTTACCACCTTAATTTTTCCCTTAGCTATATTTTTTACTTAGCCGTAATTGTAGCCAAACAATCAATATTTACATTGTTTTACCAGTGAAATTTTTGACTTAGCTCGGTTTTATTATATAATTAAATTTTACAAAAAAAAAACTAAGTCCCATATTTGGAACTTGGCAAAAATAGACGAAATGAGTCAAAAAAAAAAAATAACTACGGATGGTCATGATGGCCATAATCCGCAATGAGCCGCCACGGGGGGCACTATAGGGTGCCGCGGGACTGAATTTGGGTACAGCCAAAATTTTTCCATCCATTTTTTGCCTTTGATAAATGTTAAAATAAAAATTTGAATTGTTATAATTTAATTTGCAACCACAAGACTCAATATTATGATTCATATATTATGAATGAAAAATTTTCAAAAAAAACTAATTCATATTGTTTTTTATATTGTTTATTTTTTAAGAAAAACTGATTTTTATTATAAATTTAACTATAAATTTGTATAATTGCATAGAAAGTTTTTGTGATTGTTTTATTCAATGATTTTTGTGGATTTTTTTAAAATGCTGCCCTTCATCCTATTGGATAAGAGGAAACATTAAAATTATTTTTAATTCATTGAATTACTTAAAAAACTGTGTCAACTTGAATAATTTCATAATTATTACCATCTAGCGTCGTGATGATTCATCACTGGTTATTACACAGATAATATTAAACAATTTATTTCATTTTTTTAATTTGCAAACGTTTTAAAATATTAATCTGTATTATTTTCTAATCACGCGGTAAACCATCCAGCCAAAGAGATGTCTATTTATTACAAAAAAAACCAATCGATTGAAAATTATGATCTGAAATTTCTCTAATTAAAAATAATAGTACAAACAATAAACAAATAATTGAAAGAATCAATACAATTCAAATACGATTTCTTATTTATGATTTTTATTTATTGTCTGTCATTGATTTTTTGTTTCTTTAATTTTTGAAAAAATATAAAATAAAATAGTGTTACGTCTTGGTATCAATATAATAAATAAATAAATAAATAAATAAATTGAATATTTAGTAAATTCAAGGGCATATAAAATACCGAGTAAGCAATTAAATTTTTGCCTTTTTATTTTTTAATTTTTTTTATTTATTTTAGCAAAATCAACATTTTACCTTTTCTCTCGATATTATATTTTTATTTTAAATTATTTTCGCAAACCTTAATTCAAAGTCACCTTTGCAACTCGATATTTTACATCCGTTAAATTTACTAAATTGTTATAAATAAAATGTTCAAACAAATGATAAATGCTGACTACCATGGGAACCCTTAAATACGATTGGTTCAGCTATGGTCCCAATTTTTATCATCCCTACCTTAGATTATACCTTTTATGGGAATTTTTATTTTTATAATTTAAGGAGCGTCACTTTTGCGACAACTTTTGTTGGGACAATATCTAAATTAAAATTAAATCAATTTTATAAAATCAAATCAAATTAAATAAATATTAATTTAGCTTTTACGTTCTAATAAATAAAATTCTACAAGTGAATTTGAATTAAATAATCTTTATGATAAAATTATTATATTTTCCTTTATAAATTGACTGTTCCTAATACTATAAAATAATTGACTGTGACATTTCTCCGGGGTGTTGTTTTCTATGCTTCGAGTTTATTTTACCGTTTGGATTATTCGAGACTACCAACATCAACAGGCGACCATCCAGATTGACACGCTCTCAACATTATTGGTTTCGGATTATTCTAACATCAAGGTACATCTACAATATTACACATTCCCTTCTAATCTGTTACCCTGTAGGGAATAACAAAATGAAAGGATTTTTAATTTTAAAGTGAAATATCAAGTTGATTTATTCTAATTATTCTATGATTATTTTCCTTTTAAATTTACATATTCTTCCCTTTTTTCGTTATTTCATAGTTTAATTTTAATTTATTAGCTTGGTACGTAACAATAGTGTTGCAGTTTATTGTTTATTAGTAGATAGTTTATCAATTATCATGATACTTGATACTAATAATATTTTATTTACTACTTGTATAATGGAATTTTTAATTTTGCAATCTGCCATGCTATCTCATTGTATACCCAAGAAAAAATCGCGTAGATCTACGTATATCAAATTAGATCTAAGTAGATCAAATTAGATCTAACTGCTTTAGATATAATAAGATCCGCAAAGTGGTGCGATCTACTCGTATATAACTAGATCTAATTAGATATAATGAGATCTAATTATATATACTGAGATCTAATTAGATGTACTGGGATTCCAAAAATTTATTATTTTAATAAAAAAAAAATTTTCAAATTGTTTAAATAATTTGATTTTTTTAATTATATAATTAATGATCTATTGGACCGAAAGATTTATACTACAAATATTTACCATCACCTGGACTTGAACACGGTATCTTCTTGTTGAAAGTCTAGAGCCTTACCTACTCAACCACAGCAGCAATAATTATAAAGACAACGAAAATTTGTTCTACTTGAATATTCATCATGAAAATCCGAGAATCAACTGACCAATATTATATTTTAATCATCTTCGTCTTCACATTTAAGACAGATATAATCTCGACTTTTTATTGTCTCATCAACACCAACACACTCTTGGTGGAACCACCACTCGCAACCTTCATCATACTGAACCCACAGTGGTTCATCTTGAGGATGGACACAGACTACAGCCATGCATTTATTTTCATTAGTTGGATCAATGGTTCTGCTGTCCGCACTGTCATATTCATCATCAGACTTCAAGATGTCTGCCAGTGGCATTTTGGTCTGGTTCATTGGTGATTGAAACTGTTCTTCTGATAATTTCGACATACTCATTTCCAACATTTTGATTCTGTTTATGTCATTTTTGAGCTTCAAGAAACTTGACATCACAGTGAGGCTCAATTACATTTCGGTCTTTAAACCAAATTCTGTATCCTTTAGTTTCCTCACTGTAGCCAACGATGATCCCTTCTTGAGCTTTCTTGTCCTATTTTCTACGTTTTTGTTTTGGAACATGGACTATTACAGGTGACCCAACCTCTTTAAAATGACCAACTTCAACCTTTTCGTTGTCGTCCAAAGTTCACAGGGAGTCTCGTATTTGACTGAACTCGCACCAGTTCTATTGAGTACATATGATATAATGTTGAGTGCTTCAGCCCACAGATCCATTGAGTAGTTTTTGCTGTGTATGATTCTTCAAGCAGCTTCAACTAATGTACGATTTTCTCGTTTAGCCTTTTCATTCTGCTCAGGTGTATAGGCAACAGTCATCTCATGTTTTATTCCCTGTTCAAAAGAGATGCTCTTCATTTCTTGAATTAGGAATTCAAGGCCTCTGTAAGTTCTTAAACAGCTGATGTCTTTACCTGTTTCTTTCTTAACAATTAACAAATAGTTTTTGAAACACTTGATGACATTACTCTTTTGTTTCAAGAAGTAAATGTGACGATAATGAGAATAGTCATCTTTAAATAGCAAAAAGTATTCAGTGTTATTCAATGAGGGTGTTTCCACATTTTGCCACATACATCAGCATGTATGAGATCACCAACATTGTTTGTTTGAGACTTACTTGCTTTGTGTAATGATCGATGCATCTTTCCAACTATACAAGGCTTACTCTCTTCTCGTTGTCCAGTTGTTTTGATGCCTCTTGAAGCCAGGAACCTTTTGACGTGGTCGTAATGTTGATGAGCCTACCTTTCATGCCACGCTTTCAGGCTCTGTGGTGCTCCAATTAGAGCATGTGGTATTTCTCTTATTGGTGATATTTCTTTTATTAGTGGTACCACCTTGAATTTCATGATAAATAGATTGCCTTCAGAAACTCCCACTGCAACAATATCTCCATTTTTTGTGAATACCTATCTGTCTCTGCTTGCCGAAGTTTAGTACCCTTTGTTAAAATTGCAATTGCAGAAAACAAATTATACTTTAGTTGGGGTACATATAATACATTATCAAGATGTTTTTCTACCCATTTTTTACCATCCAAGGATAAAATATTAATAAAACCATGAGACTTGGCTTTAATGATTTTACCATCACCAACATAAATTAAAACTTCCTAAATAGTAAACCAATCTTTTCTTCCAGTCATATGGTGGATTGGGTCTTCATAGAAACTTCACGAAATAATACATCAAATGCTCATAGAATAATAATAATATCTATGAGCATTTGATGTGTATTTGACCCTTTTTTGCGGTTTCTATGAGATTTTTTTAACTGGGGAGTCAAGACACCACTTATTTCCTGGATTACAAGTTGTTTGATTTGTTAATACTATTTCTTGCACATAAGCTACACCAGTTGCTGTTTTGGCAATAGCACCAGTATCAGTTTCTCTCTCTCTCTCTAATCTATCGTAGCTGTTTAGTATCTGAGATCGACGAATGCATCGGTAAAATAAACGAGGATATATCTAATATTAAAACCTGGGCAACAGTAAATAAACTCTCTCTCAATCTAAAGAAGATTCAAGCAATCGTTTTCGGAGCGCGTCGTTACATAAACAATTTTAAGCAGGCTGAGCATGCTACACTTGGTACACCATCAGAACCAATCAATTTCTCACCTTTAGTACGCAACCTTGGAGTGTTAATGGATGCAAAGCTCTCTTTCATAGATCACGTGAAGCATATTATCTCAAAAACTAACTCAACTTTTTTTCAACTATTCAACATAACCAAATACACTGACATTGAACTGCGTAAAAAACTGGTACTAACTCTAATTATGCCTCACGTAAACTATTGCTTAGTTGCACTACAAGGTCTTGGTACTGTTCTCGATCTGAAGCTCCAACGTATTGTGAATCGCGGTGTTAGGTACGTCTATTGTCTTAGGGCTGATCAATCAATATCGGGTCACCGCCGTCAACTAGGCTGGCTAAACCTAGAGAATACCAGACTACTTTACACTGCCATGTTAATTTACAAAGTAATAAATTCTAATGTACCTCAATACCTTGCAAGTACTCTCATGGTACCTGCAACAAGTCGACCAACTCGTAACCAACAGCCACAACAAGCCTTGATAGTACCGAATTACAGAACCGACACCTATAAATACGCCTTCTCTGTAACTGCACCTCTCATATGGAACTCAATTCCTACAAGGATTCGTGAGTCAGACTCACCCTTAAATTTCAAATTGAAACTTACACACTGGCTACAACACCGTGAATCATCCTGACCAACATCACCACCATATTATATTATATTATATTATATCATACTACATTAATATCATGTAATATATCACTCACATACATATATAATTATATATTCTGGCACACAAATGTATACACTCGAAATGCACACATTGAAATGCACTCTATTCTTACATTCTTTCTCACTCACACGCACTCGTAGTACCATTTTAAATCAACTGAACATTCTTTCAAACTTTACTTTTAAGATACAAATCATAAGATTTAAAAAAAAAAAAAAAGAAAAAAAAAAAAAACATACTCTCTGTAAATATAGTTACTACTACTTTGTTTAAATTTTAGACAATAAAAATTATTATCAATCAATCAATCTCTCTTGATGCTTCACCAGGCTGATAAGATGATAAGTTTATAAGTTTATAAGTTCTTTATAAGTTCTGGACAGATTTTTTTCCAATGCCTAGGCTTTGAACAGTTTGAACATATTGGTTTTCTTGTGTTGGTTGGTTTTTTATAGTCGTTTTGTTTTTTAAAGACACGACCAGCTGCCAGGGCTTCATTCATGTCATTCTTCTCATGAATGTCCGACCTTGCCTCTTCCATGATGAGGCAAGCAGTAAGGTTTGTGAGTGTGCCAACGCTCAACTGGATGGTGTTGATTCCCAGATACTGCAAAAGATTCTAAGATGCTGTGGCAAACTCAGTAAAATTTGAGACATAATCATGTCGTCTATTACTGTGGTGCCAGTGGCTTGTAAATTACGAGCTGAATCATGCACTTTTGCAATGTGAGTTGTCATGTTGTCATTGGGGTCTCTCGTTGATGAGTACCACTTTCGATTCAACATATGTTACATCTTGTCTCACCTTGGGATTGATGAATACCTTTCAAATTGTTCCACATTTGTTGTGATGTTGAACATGACATTACGTGTATCATAAGTTGTTCAGGAACTGCTGCAGAGATAGCATATTGAGCCATGCCGTCCAGTTTCTCCCATCTGGCAACCTCTTCTCCATGTTGCCGCGTGGCCTCTGCTGTAGTTTCTGTTGGTGGTTTTAGCATTTGAATACGACCATCAGCAACCCACAGGACTTGCATACTCTTAAATTTTGTTTTCATATGAAAGCTCCATGTTAACCAGTTTTCAGCTCCTCGTAATTTTTGTGTTTTTGAAACTTCAACAATTTTTTCCATTAATGCTTTATTAAAATACACTGAGACACTATTGAATCTTTTTTAATATTGTTATAAATTTCTTGGTTTTTATTTGCACTGCTACTCTGAGGTGGGCTAACCTCGGAAAATAATGTCTTGAAGATCTTAACTCAATGAATAAATTTTTTGCAATTAATTTATTTAACGTTAATTAGTTATGGATAATTTGACTCACACTAGGCCCATAACCAGTTGATTATTCACAGTTGAATAAAGGATTCCAAGAATAATAAACGATTAATACTTTAGTATTATGAATGCAATTTATTTAAACATGTGCTCGATAGTAGTATATAGCTCTGAAGAAGGATTATATTCACGTTACGAACTTACAAAGTCAGTGAGAATAGGAAGGACTATAGAGACGAAGTTCCAGACACAACTTTACAATATTGCCTCTGAGGTCAGGTGCATTAAACATTAAACAATAAGATAGTGTTGGTGCAAGGTAATACAGATATTAACCTGTTTTTCCAACAATAACGTTCAACAACTTCAGCTCGTGTACTAGTTTTTTAGCGTGACAATATATACACAAATACATAGGCGTATAGCACGTATAAGTAGTATGGTAGATGAGATAGGTACGTTAAATGTGGGGAAAAAACGAAACAAATTGTGGACATTTATGCTGAGAAAATTCTGTTTTAATAAGATCTTGTACCTGGCTTTTACAGCTTATATATCTATTTTATAATATATCGGATAAATTCAAGGATCCCGTGTAGGAATCACCAAGACTCACAACACGGCCATTCATAGTTCATCGTTGGCAAACGACTGGCCTATTCTTGGACTGCCAATTCATGGTTCTGATCCATAGCCAAGCCTTAGCTGACTCGTAGATGGCCCATGATTGCTAACCATGCATCGGCCAAGCCTTGGCTGATTCTTAGATTGCTGATGATTGGCAAAAATGCATGGGCCAAGCCTGGCTAACTCTTTAAAGGCCATTGCTTGGTTGCTGATCATTGGCCAATCCTTGGCTGATACATTAACGGCTATTGCTTGGTTGCTGATCATCGGCCAGGCCTTGTTAGACTTTCAAAGGCTATTGCTTGGTTGCCAATCATTGGCTAATCCCTGGTTGATATATGTATTAATGGCCATTGTTTGGTTGCCAATCATCGGCCGATTTTTGGCAGGTATTTGATTGCCGTTGCTTGGTTGCCATCGATTGGCCAAGTCTTCGAATCCTTTAATGGCCAACGCATGGTTGCCATCACTGGCCAAGCTTCAGCTGACTCTCGGGCGGCCAAGAAGTGGTCTTTTGTTGATTTTATTCAAATCAGAAACTTATTCATAAATTTCGTTATAGCCGCCGTGGCTGAGTGGTAATGCTTTGAGATGCCGCACAGAAACTTGAGTTCAAGTCCAGGTAGAGTCAAAACTCAGTAGTGTTTAATCATAATGCCTTTAATTGATTGACAATGGTTTATTTAATAAAAGCCAATTGTTAAATAATCAATGAATATTTTTTTTTTTTTTTTTTCTTTTAATGGAATTAATAAATGGGCCATACTTAGTTTACTCTCTAGAGACCAATGGGCCATCAATGGCCGTTCATTGGCTGATACTTGGTCAATCATTGAGCCAATCTTGGGGAACATCATTAGGCCATTCTTGTCAGCCAATATTAAATTACCGTAACGCTCCAGGCTTGGCGCATTAATGGCTCATCAATGCTTGCCGATTATTGGCGGAAGTTTGCCAAGCATCGGACGATCCTAACGGGTTTCTTGATAATGTTAAATTTGAATTATTCATGAGCAATTTCTTATTTTGCAAAACATGATGATATTGAATGATATTTTTAGCTGAATTTGAATATTAATAATTATTGAATAGCGAAAATTCATGGGTAGTTTATGAAAAAATCCACGTAATAAATTTCAAAGATGAAATTTAGATTGATGATTTTTTAAATCATAGCCAAAAAAAAAATTAAAATTTTTATTATTAATATTTTTTTATCAAGCACCACAAATTTATTAAAAAAAGAAGAAAATTCGAAAACTAATTTTTCAATTCATATAATATATTTATTATTATATGAATACCCATGGAAAAATCGTCAGATCAAATCAGATCTAATTTGATCTGAGCCCGATCTATTTTTGATCTAATTTGATATGGCTCCAATAAGATTTGATCCGATCAGACCTGGTTTCATATCAAATCATATCTTACCAGATCAAACTTGATCTGTGACGAGATCAAATATTATCTGACCAGATCAAACTTGATCTGCACTCAAATCAAACTAGATCACGGGCGAATGAATGTTTAAGAAGACAAATTTTTCTTAAGTTTTATAATCACTGCCGTGGTTAAGTAGATAAGGCTCTGGAATTTCACACCAGAAGCATTGAGTTCAAGTCCGAGTGATGTCAATTATTTATCGTAAAAATATAGAATTTTTGATTGTATTTGATTAAAACTATAAGAAGAAAAACCAAATTCTTCAATCGAGCATTGACTAATTTAAAATTATTTTTATTAAATTATTAAATTTTTATTCAGATCAAGTCAAATCTGAAATTGTCTTATAATTCTTATCTGGCTTTATTCTGGAAGCCAGATCAAATTTGATCTGACGATATTTTCCTGGGTACCTTTTGTTTAATTTCACTTAAATTCGAGTTTAAAAATGTGAATGCAATATTGAAATTGTTTACTATTAGTTAAATAAATTCACTTATCAATATTAGCTCTAAATAACACAATGATATTTACTCCAAAATAACACAAAGTCAACCCTTGCCATAATAATGCAAAGGGCTGCTGAAAACTGCACTCTGGAGTGCTGCGAGTGCCAGGTAGAAAAGTCATGTGTAGCAGGGCCAGATTCCAGCTTGAAACTGATCGGGACATTTAAGTGTGATGCTGTCTTAAAGGAATATATTAACATGAAAAAAATTTTACTGACTATAATGTTAACGAGCTATCTGCGTAGTAAAATCCTGTTGATCCGAGAAAAATATATTGTCTAAAAAAGACAAAAGAATTCAACAAAAACATATTGAGAAAAATATCCTGTTGTGATTTGAGATATTTTTCGGTTCTTTTTGGTTGTCTCTCGGGTCCCTAGCTTGATATCCTTTCTCTCTCTCTCTCTTTATTTTAAATAATAAAATTAGCTTATCAATCTATTTTTTCATCTGTTTTTTCTCTTTTTTTTTTCTCAATTTTATAAATATTGCGTTTGGCAACGGTTGCTGTGGAGTCAAGCATTCTCTTTTTTTTTTTATTAATAAAATGATCTTATTATTTCGTTTCTTCGTCTGTTTTTTAGGTGCGTGAACCTAGCCTTGCATAACCCGTGAAGGAGAAAACAACTTGGCCAAGCAATGGGCCAAGCCTGGCAAAACGTTGCCAAGTCTTGGCTGCCAGTCTTGGTCGGTGCTTGCACCAAGCTTGGGGATTGACACCAATTGAAGCTTGGCCAAGACTTTCAAAAATTTAATAATTTTATTAAAAAAAACCATTTTTTAATTGTTTAAACAATTTAATTTTTTTTTTAAATTGTAACGAAATTTATTATTTCGCTGGTTCTCGAAATAAATAATTAACAAAAGAGCTCTAATTATTTATTTGCATGTCGACTGGATTGTTAACAATTAATAGGAGTTAATTGTTAATAATTGTTAATAATTCTAAGGTTCACTGCATGGGCACTGTGGAGGGTCAAGTCTACTACGAGTGGTGTCAGTGTGGCACATGTTTCGTATATATTCGAGGTCCCGTAGTAGACTTGATACGTTAAACCTCGACCGGTGCTAGTTTTCCCCTCCATCCGTCAAAAAGACGAACTCTCCGAAGGCTACGGGCTGGATCGGATACCTATTCGTGTTGCGGGCTAGGAAAGCGTGCTGCGCATGTCCGGGACGATAGGTGGGAGAGCGCACAAGTGGGGATTCAGAGGACTCACAGTAGCTTAGCACAGAACGCTATCGTTAGACGACACAACTTGTCTGGCTCTTGAACTGATCACTTCTCTTCTCTTGACTGGCTCTCTTGGTTCACTACTGGTTCTCTCGACATCGTTTGGATCTCTCGTAAAGGCTCCCTAGGTATCAGACGTTAAGTCCTGGTGAAACTCTGTCTGAATTTCCAATGATGGACTAATACTAATGATCACGCTATATGGTTCTCTCATTATAATAATAATAATTATTATATTCTCGCTACATAATATGTATGTGATGGTTAGACCATCATTACACATAAATGTGTATGTGTGAGTTCACGAATGGATCGCTGTAAATAAATAATAATAATATTAATATTGAGATATATTATTATTGCAATGGCAACGTATGTGTAAGACCTGGTCACGGATGGATCGCTGTATGGTTCCCTATACAGAATACATATCTCACATGTAGAATATTTGCTCCTACACTTATGATACTTGTGACGTCAATATTTTGCTATAGTATAGTCGCAATGTAATATAGGCGTATGTAACACACTATACCTGGTTCACGATAGTTCCCTCAAGTTTGGTTACGTATTTCATAGTCCGATCAGGTGGACCGCGCCCCTCTACCATTTCTAAGACTGAGTTAGGCTCCTTAATTAGTTCTCGTGACTCCCACGGTTGTTGGCTTCCGAGATAACCAACATGGCTCCCCCCGGTGATTTAGAGGAGGATGGTGAGAAATCCTCGTTGTTAACCTTGGCCGATAGTTCTCGCCGTGCAGGTCAGAAAATCGGTTACAAAATATAATTGAGAACTTATTTTACTTAAATTTACATTACAATCATGGCAATCCAAGAATCAAGCGACACTCGGCCGATATATAAATTTTATTTCTTTTCCAATACTTAATCAAGACTTGGCCGATGACGGTTGATCAATGGATGGCCATTATTGGGACAAGACTTGGCCGTGTTGTAAGTCTTGGCAATTCCTTCATGGGAAGGAAATTTTTCTAGGATAATCATTAGAAGCGTTCAATTTGTACTATTTTGACCTAAAAATTAACAGGTGGAGAAAGGGTTAAGAATCGACTTTTTTTATAGATGACTCAGGGGGAAAAAAATTGCTACCAACGCAAAATAATTTGTACTAATTTGTACCACCAAGCCCGGAATCTGTAACTCAAAAATAACAACAAGAAAAAATCATTTATTCCAAAATGTTAATTGACAATTGCATATCCGCTTTAATAATCAACATATTTTAATGTTTTTTTTCCAAAATAAAGAGTAAGTTTTGCTTTAATTTGAACCATCAAATTTATCATTAAAAAAAAATTATTTAAAAATATTTTTTTTGGAGCCAGTATAAAAACATTTTGGAGTAAATATTTTTTTTTTGTTGTTATTTTTGAAGTACAAGGCAACGTCCAAACTCAGGACCAAGCGCTCCAGGGATGCGGGACGTGACTTATCGTTCATTTTGGCTTCCATGACCGTCCGTTGTCATTTTTATTTATTGACTAGTTTTGTCTAGTTTTGCCAAGTTTGCCAACAAAAAAACTGAGATATCTACATTATTTTACCAGCAAAATTTTTTACTTAGCTAGATTTTTTGGATCCCGGTGAAAGAACGATGTATGTCCACAATTATTTTCATGTTTTACGGAAGTGGGATAGACGCAAAGCGTCCCACCATAGTATTGTTTTCACTATATGTTTTATGAATACCGCTCATAGCTTCCATAATAATTAAGCTAGATTATTCGAATTAGGCTTAAATTAAAGATCTCGACGAGAGCTAGAGCCTCTGATAGAATTAAAATTTTTTGGGTGATTATTGAGTTTACAAATGACGAAAGAAAAATGTGACAAAATCTTGGATGCAAAAATTTTACAGATTACAGTAAAGGATGTAATGAAAATAATTAAAGAAAGTTTATATTTTTGAAAATCGAATTCGGTTATTTATTCAAGAAAAACTGAAACGACATTTTTTTGAAACAGACATAACTTTTTTAAAAATTAACTACGAGGTTTTATTGCCAGTTTCAATAGTTAAGCCATTTAAAAAAAAAATTTGTGAATCTTAAAAACAAGCCTCAACCATAGACTTCAACGGCTTAAGCATTAAAAAAATGAATAAATAGAAACTAAAGAAATGGGTGTAGGCGTTAATTTCTATGGTTGAGCTGTTAGTGTTTATGCTATTAATATTATTGTATATTCGGTGTTAAATTATTTTCTATCCGGATTGGATCCTACGACTTCCTAACTACTAAACCGATACCCTAACGCAAGAGGCCTTTTTTATTTGTTGAATGACTTTGAAATTTTGTTCACATAAGCTACGAGGTGATCCATACATTGATTTAAAAAATTAAGAAAGACGATGTAACCCAATGAATTAATTTATAGTCTAGATCAATTCCACAGCATTTTTATATACATTGAATTGAAATTATTGTATCAAAAGGCTGTGAAATTAATTGAGATTATAAATTAATTTATTTGGTCACATCCTTTCTTTAGCTACTTTTGCCATAATTAATTGATAGGAAAGCTTTTGGCAAATGGTTCTAAGGAAAAGATGTGGAAAAACAAATTAATTTGTAGACTAGATTAATTTTACATTATTATTTTCTCTATTAAAATAGTTCTCCTCAAAATTTGATTCCCATTTTTTTAATAAACAAATTGCGGGTTGCCGCTGTGGATATACTATTCATCCATGCGTCGCGCTGTCACACATGCAGTCCTCCGCGCACTTTATATATATGTATATATTTTAAAAATATTCCTCGTAAGTATAAAATTTTTAAATATTTAAATATTTTTTTCATGTTATCAATAAACAAGTATCTACATAATGATTGTATATATTGTAACGAAATTTATTATTTCGTGGGTTCTCGAAATAAATAATCATTCAAATAGATATGGATTATTTATTTGTTAACGTTTGCGTATTAATAACCAATGGGAGTTGGTTATTAATAAATAAAGGATCACTAGTGCAAGGCTCTGTGTAGGGTCAAGACTATTATATATGACATCAATGGGGCGCCTATTCGATGTTTATAAGATGTCTTGACACATAAACCTTATCGCGGCGATGGCTCCACTCCTCCGTCGAAGAGACGAACTCACCGAAGGCTGAGTACGAAGCCCGATCGTAAACCTATCGAACTGCGGGCTAGGAAAGCGTGCTGCGCATGTCCGGGGGCGATAGGTAGGAGAGTGCTACTGAGTGGGGTTAAAGCTCACAGCAGCTAAGCACTGAACGTCGTCGTGAGACGACACAACTTGTCTGGCTCTCGAACTGATCACTTCTCTTGACTGGCTCTCTTGGTTCACTACTGGTTCTCTCGACATCGTTTGATCTCGTAAAGGTTCCTAGGTATCAGACGTTAAGTCCTGGTGAAACTCTGTCCGAATTTCCAATGACGGACTAATACTAATGATCACGTTGTATAGTTCTCTTATTATAATAATAATTATTATTATATTCATCGCACATAAATGTGTATGTGTGAGTTCACGAATGGATCGCTGTAAATAATAACAATAATAATAATATTGAGATATATTATTATTGCAATGGCAACGTATGTGTAAGACCTGGTCACGGATGGATCGCTGTATGGTTCCCTATACAAAATACATATCTCACATGTAGACTATTTGCTCCCACACTTACGATACTTGTGACGTAGGTATTTTACTATAGTATAGTCGCAATGTAATATAGGCGTATGTAATACACTATGCTTGGTTCACGATAGTTCCCTCAGGTTTGGTTACGTATTTCATAATCTAATCAGGTGGACCGCACCCCTCTACCATTTCTAAGACTGAGTTAGGCTCCCGAATTAGTTCTCGTGACTCCCACGGTTGTTGGCTTCCGAGATAACCAACATGGCTCCCCCCGGTGATTTTGAGGAGGATGGTGAGAAATCCTCGTTGTTAACCTTGGCCGATAGTTCTCGCCGTGCAGGTCAGAAAATCGGTTACAATATATATAGTATAAATATATATGCATTTATATATAAAATATAAATGTATGCATATATATTTTCCAACAGAAATAATTCATCAAGAGGCACGGTAGTGCCTCGTGTCAAGTGTGAGAAAAAAAATAAATATACCAAAAAAAAAAAAAAAATGAAAGCGCAAATAAACTACCGAGCCTTATTATACATCAAATAGAGGTAACCTCATCCCTCGCAAATTTTCAAAATTTATTTAAAATATGATGGTGACGATAAAAATTAATGGTTTTTATAATTTAACATTATATAGTATCAATTATTATATTTAGGACAGACAAAATTTCATCTCTCTCATACTTTTTTAACTCGTTATATCTCTCTCTCTCCTTCTTTATATTTTATCAATTTCTTTTGTTTCTTTGATGACTTTGAAAATAATTTAAAGCACATTGTGTATAGTATGTATGTATATATATATAAACAGCAACACCACGTGTTAAAAGTGATATATTACATCAATTAGATATGACTAAACCAAAATGATTTTTATCAAGTTTCAATCGTCCAAATGTTAAATATACTGTTGTTGATAAAAAACCAAAACAAAATTGTATTGAAATAATAGCATATGGATTAAAGAAAAATACATACGTGATTGTGGAAATGTTTATTGTTTATTTTGTATGGGAATATATAATTTGTTATTCATGCTGCATTATCAAAATCAATTGAAGGTTAGTTTAAAGAAAGTGGAACTGCTTAACGTGATATCATACATACGTGATTGTGGAATAGTTTATTGTTTTTGACGTCGTGAATGTGATGATTTTTCTGTACAATTTTGTCATAATGGCATTAGTGCTGATTCATATCATGCTGGTATGAGTGATTTAGCAAGAACACAAGTACAAACAAGATGGAAATTTGATGATGTTAGAATTGTATGTGCAACAATTGTATTTGGTATGGGAGTAGATAATTTGTTATTCATGCTGCATTATCAAATAAAGGTTAGTTTTAAGTTAATAGACGTGCTGGACGTGATCTTATAAATACTGATTGTTTATTATTTTATAGTTACTCTGATGTTCATAGACATCGTTAAATGACAGAATTAAATAGACAACCACTATTATTTTTACAAACACATATGGATCATTTTATGAAAATAAAATAGATTGTCGTAGAACACAACAGCTTAAGTATTTTGGTGAGCAGTTTGATAATAGTAAATGCATCAAAAATAAAGATACGTTATTCACTATATGCTGGTATATGTGGTGGTTATATGTTAATTTATATTTTACATATTTGGAAATAAATCCACTTGTTGTTACTGATGAATCAATATATATACTTGACTTGGCAGCAAAATTAGATACAACTGCTGATTTTATATGTCGTTCAGAATTTGGTGAAATTGATTATCCACCACCATTTGGACGTGATGCATATCGAGATGAGGCATATATTGCTGATCTTGATGCAAAATCTGGTGCAAGTTTAAAGCTAACAATATTAAATCCAAAAGGTACAATATGGACAATGGTTGCTGGTGGTGGTGCATCCGTTATTTATTCTGATACAATTTGTGATTTGGGTGGTGCAAGTGAACTTGCAAATTATGGTGAATATTCTGGTGCACCAAGTGAACAACAAACATATGAATATGCTAAAACATTATTAATTTTAATGACTAAAGAAAAACATGATAATGGTAAAGTACTTATTATTGGTGGTGGTATTGCTAATTTTACAAATGTTGCTGCAACATTTAAAGGTATTGTTAAAGCATTACAAGAATTTCAACCAAAACTTGTTGAGCATAATATTAAAATATTTGTAAGACGTGCTGGTCTAAATTATCAAGAAGGTTTACGTATTATTCGCGAAGTTGGTCGTCGTTTGTGTATACCAGTACATGTATTTGGTCCAGAAACACATATGACTGCAATTTGTGCAATGGCAATGGGTAAAAAACCAATACCAGATCCAGAAGCACAAGAATTTTCAACAGCAAACTTTTTATTACCATCAGGACAAGATGTTGGTCCAAAATCACCAACTGTTGATGAACAATCATCATCAACAACAGCAACAGCAACACCACCACCATCATCATCATCTAAAGTACCTAAAATTAAATCACAATGTACAACTGATTCTTCAACAGCAACAACAACAACACAACAATTATTTAGTAATAATACACGTGCAATAATTTGGGGTATGCAAACAAGAGCTGTACAAAGTATGCTTGATTTTGATTTTGTTTGTAGAAGATCAATGCCATCAGTTGCTGCTGTTGTATATCCATTTGTTGGTGATCATAAACAAAAATTTTATTGGGGACATAAAGAAATATTAATACCAGTTTATAAACAAATGAAAGATGCTATGACAAAACATAGTGATGCTGATGTTATGGTTACATTTGCATCATTAAGATCAGCATATGAAAGTACTGTTGAAACATTACAATTTCCTCAAATTCGTACAATTGCAATAATTGCTGAGGGTATACCAGAAAATATGACACGTAAATTAATATTAATGGCAAATGAAAAAAATGTAACAATAATTGGCCCAGCAACAGTTGGTGGTGTTAAACCAGGTTGTTTTAAAATTGGTAATACTTGTGGTATGATGGATAATATATTACACAGTAAATTATATCGTTCTGGTAGTGTTGCATATGTATCAAGATCTGGTGGTATGTCAAATGAATTAAATAATATTATATCAAAAGCATCAAATGGTGTTATTGAAGGTGTTGGGTGGTGATAGATATCCAGGTACAACTTTCATGGATCATATAATGCGTTATCAAAATAATAATAATGCAAAATTAATTGTTTTACTTGGTGAAGTTGGTGGTGTTGAAGAGTATGAAGTATGTGAAGCATTAAAAAATGGTAAAATAACAAAACTACTTGTTGCATGGTGTATTGGTACATGTGCAAGTATGTTTAAATCAGAAGTACAATTTGGTCATGCTGGTTCAATAGCACATAGTAATTTAGAAACAGCATCAGCTAAAAATTTAGCATTAAAAAATAGTGGTGCATATGTGCCAGATAGTTTTGATACATTGGGTGATTTAATTGGTAATGTTTATCAGGGTCTTGTTAATAATGGTACAATAATACCAGAACCAGAATTACCACCACCAACAGTACCAATAGATTATTCATGGGCACGTGAACTTGGTTTAATACGTAAACCAGCATCATTTATGACATCAATATGTGATGAACGTGGACAAGAATTATTATATGCTGGTATGCCTGTTACTGAAGTTTTAAAACAAAATGTTGGTATTGGTGGTGTTGTATCATTGTTGTGGTTCCAAAGATGTTTACCACCAACATATTGTAAATTTTTAGAAATGTCATTAATGCTTACTGCTGATCATGGTCCAGCAGTATCTGGTGCACATAATACAATTGTATGTGCACGTGCTGGTAAAGATTTAGTTAGTTCACTTGTATCTGGTTTATTGACAATTGGTGATAGATTTGGTGGTGCACTTGATGGTGCTGCTAAAATGTTTTCAGAAGCATATGATGCTGGTTTACATCCACAAGAATTTGTTAATAATACTAGAAAAAAGGGTGGTGATAAAAAACCAAAACAAAAGTTTAAATTTAGTGTATAAATTAAATAATTTTAGTCTGGCTGAACTATTCTTGGTTGTCTGTGTTCATTTTGAGTATTTAAAAAAAAAATATCCTTGATATTTATTATAAAATTCTGGGGGTGTTGGTAAGTCAGTTTCCTAGTGCCTCTGTAATTTGGTCTTTAAACATTACAAAATATAAACAAATGAAATAAATAATAAAAAAAAATAAAACGTCAAAGTTTGAATTGACATATTGAACCAAAATAATATTAAAAAAAGTATATTAATTTTATCATACTTTATTTGTCATTTATTGTATTGTATTTATCATTGATTTATAATTAATTCAAAAAACAAACAATAATGGATATTGAAGATCTAATTGATATTGAAAATGAAGTTGCAATGGATATTGTAAATGAACTTTTAATGGATGCTGAAAATGAAGTTATTGAATATTCAAGAACTTGTATGGTGCATTACAAACCACATGAAAAGTTGATACTTCATAGAGGATTATCAAGTCACGTTTTTCGACATGGATTCATTTTAAAACATTTTGAAAGCACAAGAAATATATTCGGGTTCTATTGGAGAGTCCTTTTACAAATAACTGATAGAATTACTACTCGAAATTTACATGAAATTGAAAAAATATGTCATAATATGTGTACACCAGGCAGACCAGGCAGTGTCAGCCATTATTGCAATAATTCTCGTGGATTTATAACTCTCGAATTACCAATGCGTTGTGAGTGTAGATATCCTGAAATTTATTATACATCTTAATGAAAAAATGATCACAAATTAATAATACATCAATTGTGTTAGATTATTCAATAAAACAATTAACAGTATTAAGAAAATTATTATACTTTTAAAATTATTAAATTTATTAAATGATTATTGGAATAAACGTGATATTAATAAAAAATTTTGTTATGTTATATTTGTAACACGTCGTTTTAAAACAAATGTATTGTATCACATCTTAAAAGATATAAAAGATACAAATGATAAATTTAATCTTCTTGAACCAGATTATATTGTTGGTTATTCAAATAACCCATATAAAAATTCAACAGAATCAATGTGTATTGCTAAATCGAATAAAGAAACATTAATACGTTTTCGTTAAGGTATAACAAATTGTTTAATTGCAACTGATGTTACTGATGAAGATATTGATATATCATCATGTTCATTAATAATACGTTCTTAAATACATTTAGAAAAACCAATATTAAAAAAAAATTATTACATTTGAAAGGGAACATGACAGTCAAAGTGGAGCTATTATATTAGTTTTAATTGAAAAATTAATTGACTCATCAGATTTAACATTATCAAAAATAATAAATAAAATAATAATTAAAAAAATTGAATATTTATCATTATCAAATCATGATATTGTATTACAACAATTGACAAAAAATAATATAATATAAATATAATGAAAATTTTAGAGTGTAAAAAAATTGAAAAAAACAATTTAATATTAATTAAAATGATTAATAATTTAGCAGCAACATTTGATGATATATCACTAATTGAATTACAATTAAATGTTAATATTTTTGTTAATCATAGTGAATTAACATTAACACCAAGTGAATTTGATAAATTAAAAAATTTTCATTGAATATTATTAAACAATATCAGCCAACACATATGCAACAATGAATCATCATTATAATTCAAATTTAAATTCAAATTCAATGGAAGTATGTACATCATCAGGAGTAGATGGAGGAGCACCATCATCACTTACTTTTAGTAATATTATTGAAGGAGATTGGCAAATTGTTACACCAAAATATCGTTCATTACAAGAAGTATATATTGTTATAAAAGTAGGCCATGAAATGAATCCAATGTCACCATTTTCAACAGATATGCCAAATTATTCAGAATATTATAAAGAAAAACATAAAGTTATTTAAAGCAACAGATATGAAACAAATTGACAGGATTATAATGTCCTTTAACACCAAAAACTCTAAAAGTAGTACGTAAAAAAATTCTTTCAAAAGCAAATACTATTCATGATGATACTATTGTTTGATCATCAAATGGTACAGATACAGAAGATGAAGCTGCACCAATTAGATCAAGACGTGCTGCATTTTAAAAAGCAACAGCAACTATTAAAAAACAACAATCTACAACACTAAATAGATTAGATTTGGCCACTGAAAAAATATTAGCTAAAATAAAAAAAAGAATACCACCAATTAAAAAATCACATTTACAAATACACCAAACAATGGCTAAAAAAATAAATAGTTTATGGGAAAAAAGACAAAGTGAATTATCAATTATCAAATCATCTACACTAACAAAAAAAAATCCATCCAATAAATGTAATACATCAAACAAAAATGACAAGTATCAAAAAAGTTTTGATAGTTATGAAAAAAGTCCAGAGTCAACTATGACTGAATTCGATTTAACACTCTCTGTGTGGACACTTGTAACAGTTGTAACTAATTGTATGGAATTTGCATATAGAACATTTGCAAGCGCCACCAGTGGAAAAAACTCCTAAATTGTAACTTTTATTTTGTTAAATACATTTAGTGCTAGTTACACGTTTAAAAATAATTAATGAACATCAAGCTTCGAGTAAGTGTAAACTTAATATAAAACAAAAATGTCATGCTGGTATTATGACAAAAAAAAGTTGAGGCGTACACCATCAATTCAAGATAGTATTGATTATGAGACTGAGTGTAGATACAGAAATGAAGGTGCTAGATTTATCATTGATACTGGATCAAAAATGGATCTTGGTTATAACACGATAGCAACTGGAGCTGTATTTTTTCACCGGTTTTATATGTTTCATTCTTTTCGACAATTTCCACGTTACGTAAGTTTCAGAAATATATTTTTTTAATTTTAATGCACGTATCTTTTAAAATTCTTTAAATGATTTAACCTTTGTATACAGGTAACAGCTTGTGTTTGTTTATTTCTTGCTGGTAAAGTTGAAGAAACTCCTAAAAAATGTAAAGACATAATTGAAGTAGCTAAAAGTCAATTAGCTGATCGAAAGTTTGCAACATTTGGTGAAGATCCAAAAAAAAAATGTATGATATTTGAAAAAATTTTACTTCAAACAATAAAATTTGATTTTCAAGTTGAGCATCCACACAGATATTTATTAGAATATGCCAAATGTTTAAAAGGTAAATGTTTATAATATTTGACTATTAATTTACGCTCTGTTATTGATATTAAGATTTGTTCTTTTTAGGTGACAAAAATAAATTACAAAAAATTGTTCAAATGGCCTGGACATTTGCCAATGACAGGTAAATAAATATTATTTATTATTTCATCAAAATCAAAATCAAAATTGTTTATTAATATTTAAGTTTTTTCAATTTAGTTTATGTACAACACTGTGTTTACAATGGGAACCAGAAATAATTGCTGTTGCATTACTTTATCTTT
This sequence comes from Aphidius gifuensis, assembly GCF_014905175.1. Lineage (NCBI taxonomy): Eukaryota > Metazoa > Arthropoda > Insecta > Hymenoptera > Braconidae > Aphidius > Aphidius gifuensis. The sequence goes on along the minus strand of NC_057789.1, from coordinate 9,979,618 downwards.
CTTGTAAATTGAGAAAATTTAAAGTCGTTGATTGGAATGGAAAACAACCAAATCATTTACACTGGTGGGATATGTTTGTTGAAGATTTAACAATGGATTTACTTAAGGATATATGTCATCAAGTACAAAATTTTTATCCAGCATCAAATCAAGCAAAACCACAAAATTCAACATCATTAATATCAGCAAGTCAAGATAGATGTTATCTATGGGTAATTATTCCATACATAGAAACACTCAAGGGCCAACAAAAGTAGTCCTGTTTTACAGGTAAAGTACCGGTTTCTACATGGAAAAAATTTGGCTATTATTATTCTACTTTACCCGTAAAACAAGATTACTTTTGTTGCAAGATACATTTGCTATCATAAATTAAAAGGGGTTGTCAAATAAATAAATTTGATTTATTTATTATATTTATAAACGGTGACATTTTTTTATATAAACCATGAACTTTGTATAAAAGGCTTTATCTAAGGAACCCAGCCGTGTATATTACTGGAACTTACGCGGTATATTACACGCGTAATTTTACAATTTACACGGTTATCTTACAAACTCTCTGTTCATGGTTTACATGAAAACTGTCGCCTTACTTTTTGGCCGGGTACACCTTATTATACATGTCAACATGTGTTTCTAGTTGCCAGTTGGTTGCCATGTGTTGTCAGTTGTTTAAAAAAAAAAAAAGACGAGCAAAAAAAATTATTAAAAATTGTTAAAAATAAAATATCATTCATTCAGTTGAATGCAGTTGAATTACACTGATAAAAATATATAAAAAAAATAGAAAATGTCAATCAATTCAGAACTAATATCATCAGAGTTGGCAACTAAAATAGAAAATTATGATTCATTGTCTACACAGGTTCAAGAATCTATTAAAAAATATACATTTGAGGTAATACGAAATGTCGAAAATCAAGCTGAAAAAAATGTAAATGAAGATTTTGATAACAAATTAAAATCAACATATGCCAAAGTTGAAGATCAAATTTTGATTAAAAAAATCGTTGAAAAGCAAGTCAAAGTAAATATTGATAGACTGGAAAGAGAAAAGAAAATTATGGAACAAGAACATGAACAAATGATGATTAATATGAACCAAAGCTTCATTCAATATTGGGTAAATAAAAAAATGTTGGCAATTCATTTTAAATATCGTGATGTCATTGACCATGTTAATTCATTGGAGAAAAACAAAAATTTACCAAATAATAATGATAAAAAAAACAATCAAAAAAATCGTGGAGGTTACCAATTACACGAAAGAAAACAACAGTAAGTCTATAAATCTTTGTTTTTAATTAATTGAGTCTATGAGTCTATAAAATTTTGTTTTTATACAGCTAATTAAAATTTTATAATTTTCTATGTTTCAGCTATGCTTATGACTGGTCTAACCACGTAAAAACCACGTCCATAGAATTAAAATAAATCATCATCAAGTTATATTTCTATATTTTATTTAACTATAAATATAATAATTTCATAAAATATTAATAATACTAAACATATAATAAATCAACAAAATCTCAATAATTATATACTTGGTTGTGAGCCAAAATATGGGTCAGATGATCAACACCAAAACATCCAATTCCACATTAGACATTATCAAGTGTTAAAAAACATCATCTAGATATGCAACAAAATGTACCAATGAATATTGTACTAGGATTTTTTGGTTTCAAAATGTGTACACCTGATTTATCAGAATTGTTGGTTTGTATTAAAAAAGATAAACTCATGAGAACATTTTAAATATATTTAAACCATGGATGTCAATTGTAATCTCATACTGATATATCATTTATTTTGGTATTGATAAATGATTTGATTCATTTATTTTGTTTTTTTTTTTTCATCCAATGGCTTTTTTCGTTTTAACATATAAAAAATAAGTATTAATTAATGTAATCTGTTGTGTTGAAAAAATAAATTTTTTTAATTATAATTCGTCAATTTTCAATATTTCATAAAAAAATACATGTTCATATGATGTGTCAAATGTTACATTTGCTTTAAGTTTTGGAGTAATCATTTATTGAATGTTGGTGACTGTTTTTTTTATTTTTTTTAATCATTTGTTTTATTTAACCATAACCTCCAGAAGTCCCTTCATGTTGCCAAATAATAAAACTACTAATATCTACATTATCAGGTCCTTTGATACAAAAAAGCTGCTAATATTTTTAAGATAAAAATAGTAAAGATAAAAAAATTTGGTGATTATCAATGTAATAGTGCAATGTCACTGTCAAAGCTTTTATTTGCACAAGGAAAAAACATACCACCACGTGATGTTGCTAATAGTGTTGTTGAAAAAGTAAAATCATCAAAATTTATTGAAAAACTTAAAATTGCTGGTCCAGGTTTTATAAATATTTATCTTTCACGTGCATATGCATTTAGTGCATTGATAACACTTGTTCAAATTGGTAAAGTACCATCACCATATATGATGAAAAAAAAAATAATCGTTGATTTTTCAAGTCCAAACATTGCTAAAGAAATGCATGTTGGTCTTTTAAGATCAACAATAATTGGTGAAAGTATTTATAGATTACTTGAGAATCTTGGACATGATGTATTACGAATAAATCATGTTGGTACAAAATTTTGTATGTTGATTGCACATTTACAAGATGAATTTCCAAATTATCTTAATGTATCACCAACAATTAGTGATCTTCAATTTGAATCAAGATAAAATTTGAAGATAAAAAAAAATTAAAAACACGATTTGGTGATACAGTAAAATTATTGGATTTACTTGACTAAGGATTAAAAAGAGCACTTGATAAACTAAAAGAAAAAAGACGTCATCAAGAATTAACTGATGAACAATTTAAAAAAGCACAAGAATCAGTTGCTTATGTATGTATTAAATATGCTTTTAAATATATTTACTAAATTATATTTTTTTATGTTTAACAGGCCGGTTACAGATGTGTTTTCACCAACACTTGCAAAGAAATAGTACTATTAAAATTTTCAACTGATGTTTTTCAGGATTTTACAAAACTAAACACAATGAATTATTTAAAAAATCAATTTTGATAATGCTAAATACGATGAGATAAAAAAAACCTTGAAAATATTGATAAATCGTTTTGAAAAATTAGAAGCTCAACAAATCAACCAAAAGGTGATTATTATTTTAAACAAAGTATTCTCATTTTAATGCTGTAATTTTATAATATCACAGAAGCATGATACAAATATTGATAACACCGTAAATGATTTAAAAATATCTGAAAAAAATGCACTACTTTATTACAAGGTAATTTTAAAACAACAAAAAAATAAATACAAAAAAAAAAAAAAATGAATTTAAATTAACAAAACGATTTCTTCAAATTACAGGAACAATTATCAATGGAACCAAAATTAGGAATGACTGATGACTCAACAAGCTCTGAATTTCATAATATAAAATCATAAAATTTTCACAACCTTTATACTCAAGTAAAAAGTTGTTGCAGTAAAATTCCAGTAAATAATAATATACCAGAACAAGAACTCGAAAATCGTGTTAAAAATATAATAACCAGTTATTTTGGTGCTGATAAATTCAAATCTGACATTCATGAAGCTGTTGAGAAAAAATGTACGTAATGATACAAGTCAATCATCATCAACAACAACAACAACAATTGATTATATTCGTAAAATTTTTATTGAATTATTAAAAATATATGATGCTGATAAAACTGGTAGAGTTAATTATGCACTTGAATCAGCTAGTGGACAAATAATAAGTATACAAGTTTTAATATGAATACACGTGCTGTTAAATTATTTGGTTTAACATTATTTTATGAAAGTGGTGATCCAAAAACAGTAACACATGGATAACTTGAATATACATGTTTATATAGGTTTAGAATTCATAGTATTCCAATATAAACAAGAAATATTATATTTTTATTCTACAAGCATAATTAACATGCACAAAAAAAAATACTGTTACAGTAATTACTAAGTGGCTAGCTTGACAGAAATTTTTCATTTTAATTTCCATCAAATGGATTTGTGCTGCAAAATATCCAGAAGATGAAACATGGTATAGAGCTAAAAATAATAACTCATACTGAAGTACATTTTATTGATTATGATTGCGCAAATCAATTCAAATTATTGCCTGATAAATTGTGATAAATATTTTTACATTTTTGGTATTTATTAATAAAAAATTCGTAATAAATTAATTTTTTACCAAGTTTATTTTAAATGTTTGAAATTTTCTTTTATCCTATTATTTCCCATAGTTTGTTTGGACGTTTAAGGTCCCAAGGTTTTTTATTTAAAGCTTGATGGTTTTGTTAAAATAATACTATTATTTTCAAGTTATTGTAGCGATCATTTTGTCCATAACATTTTATTTTTTTTGGATTATTATTTTGAACAAATAATATCCCACTTTCAAAACATCAACTCGTTGCTAATGCGAATGAATTATTATGTGCAAATACTCATTGCGCATCTACTTAAATAAAATTTAAAACAAAAAAAAAATTTAATATGTCATAAAAGTCAAATTGAATTATCAAAGTGATTGTGACAATTATTTTATTGGAATTATTTAATTATAATTTTTAACTAAATTTCATTAAATTAATTTAATTATTAATAAATTATTTACTTTATTGCTATTGATTATATAATTATTATTAATATAGAATTATTATTGAGTATATATTAGTGATTATATTGTGTTGGTTATCAAACATTGAATAATTAGTTTTGTTGTAAGTATTTTTAGTATTTAGTCATTAAATTAAATCATTAATTTATTGATTAATGTTTGAAATAAGTAATAATTAATAATAATAATATATTAATCTTATAAATTATTTATTGATTTATTGGTGTATTATAGTGTGTTGGTTATCGAATATTCAATTATCAGTTTTGTCTTAGTTAAATTTAGTATTTATAGTCATTTAATTAATTAATTAATAATAATAATAATATTAATAATAATATTTATTTATCTATAAGTGTATTCAAGTGTGTCGGTATATTTAGACTTCAGCCTTTATTGCTGCAACAAAAAATTTCGAAATCCAGCATATACTGCTGCAACGTTATTATCATATATTCAAAAACTTCAGCCTTTATTGCTGCAACAAAAAATTTGGAATACAGCAGGCATTGCTGCAACATTATTGAACTTGAAAATAAATTGATTTGTTGAAATTTTACAGCAATTACTACTGCATTAAATTAACAACAATAATTACAGCATAGACTTCAGCCTTTATTGCTGCAACGAAAAATTTTGAAATCTAGCAAATACTGCTGCAACGTTATCATTATATATTCAAAAACTTCAGCCTATATTGCTGCAATAAAAAATTTTGAAATCTAGCAAATACTGCTGCAACGTTATCATCATATATTCAAAAACTTCAGCCTTTATTGCTGCAACAAAAATTTGGAATACAGCAGGCATTGCTGCAACATTATTGAACTTGAAAATCAATTGATTTGTTGAAATTTTACAGCAATTACTACTGCATTAAATTAGCAACAACAACAACAGCATAATTGCTGCAGTAATAAATACTATTGATGATATTCCAGATTTTTTTTTATTTGTGCAAATTCTTATAACCTGACGAAGTTTTTAATTGTTTGATAATATTTTATTTTTATTAAAAAAAAAATTAATTATTGCCATCACTATACTAGCAATTTGTTTTTTTTTTCTAAAAAATTACTTTATTAATTGAGAAAAAATGTCTGAATACGAATTTGATCCTGCAATAATATTAAATACTGAAGCATGGCTAAGAGATGAAGAAATCGATTATTTTGCTAACCTATTGCATGAAAAATTAAATTATGAATTTATCCGCTGTTGGGAGCTCCAACATGCTGACTTCACGGTACAAATACCAGATGAGAAAAAACACATCCAAATTTTACATTCAGCTGCTCAAAAAATATCCGAAGTAGGGGCTTTCAACATGAGGGGTGGTCATTGGACCTGCAGTTATTTTGATGGTCATTTGATACATATCTATGATTCTTTAAATCGTCCAAAATTAAATGATCAAATAAAAGAGAAGTTAATGATGTTATTTGGAAATACATTTGATGAAGAAAATATTTTAATTCATAGAGTACAAGCGCAAACTAATGGTTCTGATTGTGGTCGATTCGCTATTGCAAATGCCGTAACTCTTGCTTTAGGTGGAAACCCTGAAATTACAACATACAAACCATATGATGTAAATAAAATGCCTCAACACTTGCTAAATATATTCGAACAACGAGAAATATTACCATTTCCTCGAACAAGTGCTTCGACTATTGAGAATACAAAACATAAGGTTATCACTGATGAAAAAAATTTAGTGTTGCCTTCTGTTGTATCAAATATCAAAACCGAAAAAAGAAAACATCCGACTAGTGCTGGTCTGTCGATAAATACTGAAGAATGCAATATCGGCCGAAAGCGAAAGTGTAAACAAGAGACAGTGAGTATTTCAGAAGAATGTAAAGGTAGAATTGAGAGAAATCAAAGATTAAATGGAGATGACATGTTGTTTTTCGGAAAACTAGTATCTAATTGTTCCGATTATGAACCTCAAGATACTTTATATATACAAAACTTGGATAAAATTCAAGCAATCCCTATGTATAAAAAACATATACAAATTCTTCACAGCAGGGGTACTTCTGGCCCAATAACAGACCACTGGGTTTGCAGCTATTATGATGGAAAAAATGTATATATTTATGACTCATTAAACACCCGTACTATTATTGACCATCGTATTTACAACGTTTATATCCATTCATATCGATCCAACAAATCAATGTGCATTTCCCAATAGTTCAACAACAACAAACTGCACATGATTGTGGTGATTTTGCTATAGCATTTTCAGTATCTTTATTATTTAGTCATAATCCTGAAAATATTGTTTATGACTGTGGTAATATGAGAAAGCATTTACTCAATATGCTTGAAACACAGACAATCATTCCTCCCAATGGGAAGTACATGCACCACCTTGCTTTCACTGGCAGAGATAAAAAGAAAAGAACAAAAAGCATATGCGGAACGAAAACGAGCAGCTAAAAAAAATACTGATTCACTAATGGATAATAAAAAATCAGGGATAAAAAATAATAAATCTCTTTCAACAACAGATGGGGAATCAAAGTTTGAAAATTTAAAAAGGAAAATGAAACAGATTTTACAGGAATTAAAACAAAAAGCAACGAAACAGCACAAACTTCAAAAACAGAGGTACCACAAGATGATAATACATATTCCCTGTTCAAATCTTCATCAGAAGAATATATTCAAAGTCTTACAAGTAAAATCCTGATTGAATGTATCGATGATGTAAAACTGAGGAAGAGGCTCGGATAAGAGCTGAAAGAATTATTAAGTGGTGTATGATAGCACGGAAAATATTATTCTGTTCAAGCCATATCTGAGAGAATGATAAAGACAGCAAAATCCCGTCTCGAAAATATAGCCATTGATTCTACGAATATTGAAAATATATGTGGTCATTTAAAACATACCTCATCTTCAGAACCATTTTATTATGATACTTCCTATAATTTTGATTATGAATCTGAAAATTTAGAACAAAAAATTTTATTGAAAAAGGAATAGCAAAATGAACAAAATGAAATATCAATTCAAGAGCAAAAAGTATTTTCAGAGTTTTGTCATAATTTGCAGGGTCAGGTAGTATTACCCACTGACACAAGTAAAAGGTGTAAAATCGTGGAGCTGCTGTAATGCTACTTGTACAATAATGAAAGATAAAAATTTTCGATGACTATAAAGGTTTCTGAAATTGTAGTTTCTCAAACCCCAAGTGTTCCGAAATTTCTCCAACAATGTTTTGTCACACATTCGGAAGATAAGTTAGGTCATTCCTTCAGCTGTTATACTGATAAAACAAATGTAAATCAAAGCAGTGTGAATCTGTTAGCACCTCATTTTTCATCAGTAAGATCATTCTTGCGATGTTTGTACAAATTAAATGAATATTATAAGAAATTACTGAAGCTAAGTTATAACTTAGAAACAGCAAACATAAAATCATTAATGGAAATAGAAAAGAAATGAAAGAAAAATCGAGAATTTGACATAAGTAATACCATGGATTGCTTAGATGAAGACACAATTATCGCAGAGCAGAGAAAAGCGTTTAAGAGTTATTCAAAAATGATGGGACTTTACCCAGATCATTGCAGATCATGTCAAAGGTTACTTTTTGATCGTAATTTAAAAATATCGATAGTTTTCAATTTCCATTGTGAATCCATACTGGGATCAGATGGAAAGTTATTTTATTAATCATAAGGAAATAAATAGCAAATTTGTATGTGATAATTGTTTGAAGTATTTCCGAAAAGGGATATGCCTCCCACATGCATTCTAAATAATTTCTGATGACGATGATGTTCCAACAGAAGTTAGAGAGTTAGCTATGAATGTAATATGATTCAACAAGCAAAAGCAAGTTGTTCAAAGAGCTGGAACAGTGCAAAATAAAATATGCCTCACTCTTCACGATATAACAAAGCCAAGGGTCAATGTTTCCATTTACCTTGCCAATTTTCAGAAACGTTAGGAAACTAGCTTCAGAGCTCGATCCGATAAACAAAAATCATGAGCTATATATAATGGTACGAAGTCTTCCTACAAAGCCAAATTAGTTTGGGAGAATTTAGTAAACTTGAAGAAAGTATTTAAAGCTTTACAGTGGTTACGGTTAAACAATATATTGTACAAAGATATTGTACTGCCAAAAATCTGCTGAAGGATTAATGCATTACTTAGAAAAATAACGACATTGAATTTTTAGTTGAATCAAATGACAGAGAAAATAATGAAAGTGATGAAAACATATGACAATTCAAAGTTCCCAAAGTGATGATGAAGATCACAATAATATTAAAGAGATTTATGAAAATGACCTTTAAAGCGACGAGTTATTCTTACCAAGTAGACCATTCTGAATTAGATTATGAACAATTTACAGTATATCCTTTATATGATAAACGGATGAATAAAACGGCTACAGATATATATCAAATGTTGAAAATTAAGAGCCATTAGATCCAAGATTGAAAACTTTAGATTTGAAATGTTTTCCAAATCTATATCCGCGAGGGATAAATGGACAGCATGAAGATCGAGCCAAGAAGGTCCGTGATCATGATTTTATCAAACAAAAGCTCTGCTCCAGCCACGATTTAGATTAGATCATCAATATATTTTTTTTTTACTACAAAATGATACTATTCGAAGACTACAGGCCGGAATTTATTATATGTTGAATGTTACGAACCCACGTGATAAATACACTGTCAAAAAATTATTTGAATAAACTGAATGAGGGACGAGGTGAGCTGACTTCTTATTCCTGAACGCCTTCCAAATACCGAAGAATTTTGGGCCAAGAAATAATCTTAAATGTATGATACGAGAATATGGTCCCGCCACATGGTTTCTTTAAGTCCAGCAGAGTATATGTGTGAAGATTTAGTTTCATATGTTCGTGAAGTAAATTCACCATTCTAAACGACATGTCACCTAGTCAAGTAATTGCTGCAGATCCTGTTTCAGTCTCTCGCTATATGGATCGTTCCATGCCATGCTAGATTTCTTAATTCAGACAGTCATCCCCTTGGCAAAATAACCCATTTTTGGCGACGAGAATATCAGGCCGTGGTATTCAACACTTTCATACATTAATATGGGTTGAAAATGCTCCTATAATAGACAAGGACGAAATTGAAAAAATAGTGATGTTTATTCAACAATATATCACTTGTAAAATGCCGAATAAGAACTTATCACCAACATTGTATCGTAGAGTAACAACTCATCAGACTCATTATCATAATAGCTACTGTATGCGATCATCAAAAATAAATATGGAAAATAATTAAACGTTGCCGATTTGGTTTTCCTCGGCCTGTAACTGATACATTTGTCTTACGTGATCCTGCAATTGCAATTGCAAATCACAGACAGTCGCGTTCTAAAGATAAACTTTATGATCTTCCCAGAACAGAAGATGAGAAAAATATCAATGACTATAACCCTGCCATTGTTGCAGTTTGGGAAGGAAATATGGATATTCAATATGTCGGTGAAATCACTTCATCAATTGTATTTTATATCACAAAATACATAACAAAACATGAACGTTCTAAAACACAAGTTAATGATATTAATTCAACAGTACCATTGCTCAAAAGATTATGGAACTTTGCTTTTCGAAGTTTAAATAACAGAGAAATTGGAGCTCTTGAAGCGGCAGCAGATATTATTAGAGTCTTAAGTGGACTGATAACAATACAACAATAAAATGGTTAAATGTTAGACAAATCAGAGGACGTAAAGTGAAGCCATACGAAGAAATTAAAAAAATGGAAGAAGAATCAACTGATATTTTGCCCCATCTTTAATTGATGATCATTATCCTCACGTCCTGCTGCTTTAGAAAATTTGTGCCTATATGAATTTGCTAAAGAGTGGGACGTTGTTAAATCTGAACCCATCTCTGATAAAGTGGAGTATTATATACTCAAGAAAAACGATGAAGGAAATCCTATGTTATGGGTTAAAAAACGCTCACGAGGATATTTGATTAACCATTACATGTACAATATTAAAAGTCAGCCCAAAGAATTTTACTTTTCATTATTATTCTTATTCAATCCTTGGAGGAATACTGATGAATTAAAAACTGGTTTCGAAACTTTTGCTGATTCATTTAATGCTAAAAGAGGCCAACTCCAAAAAGCGTGTGATTACTTTCAGCGTCAAGAAGAGTTTCAAAAAGGTTTGGATTATATGCAACAGTTAATTGAAGAAAATGAAAAGAATATTATTGAAAATAAAGACCAGCAGGATGAACCAGGAGATCTAATAATTGATGATAATGACAAAAAAGCAGTCGATGAAGCGATGAAAGACTTTATAGATATTGATAATGCAGCTGCAAACGAAGAAGTTGATTTAAAAGATTTAATTAGTCAGCTAAATACTGACCAACTTAGAGTCTTTCATCGAGTGACTGCTTCTCTTACAAATCATGAGGATAAGCCATTACGAATTTATGTCAGTGGAGAAGGTGGGACTGGTAAAAGCTTCTGATTTATGTTATTAAAACGTGGATCCGAAAAACATTAAATCGTCCAATAGCAATAGCTGCACCTACTGGTCTTGCTGCATTTGGTATTAACGGTATGACATTACATAGAATTTTTTCACTTCCTGTTCAACATGGAGGCACTCCAAAGTACAAAATTCTATCTGATGCTGCTTTAAAAGTATTACGTGAACAATTAGCAGATATTGCATTGGTAATTATTGATGAAATTTCGATGGTTTCTAATGTGACATTAATGTATATAAATCGCAGGTTAAATGAAATTTTCAATACATCTGATGAAGTAAATGGGTGGTTTGGTAAAAAACACGTCTTATTCTTTGGAGATTTACTTCAGCTTATGCCTGTTGCTCAAGATGCAAGTTATATGGATTTGTCATCTGATGATATGAAAAAATGTCTTGAATCCATGGGAAATATTAATATTTGGAAACATTTAGTTGAATACGAAGAATTAACTATAAATATGCGTCAACGAAATGATGAAGCATATGGAAAACTATTGTCACGTTTAAGGCTTGAGCTATGACGAAAGAAGATGTTCAGCTGTTGACCACACGAAATATAAATCTCGATTCATTTCTGCTGGAAATAGACTTGATGCACTGTGTGATTATATACAAAAGTTGCCTCAGTCTACTGTATGTTTATTACCGACCAATGAAATGTGTGATTCAATAAACTCTGCTATGTGGACAGAATAAAATCATCAGAAACAATCAATCTTTCTGCGAATGATGTTATTGATTGCAAACTAATTTATAAAAAAGCGGAAAAAGATTTACTAAGAATGAACATGATGCTAGTCGATCAGCGAAAAATAATTAAATTGGTTCAAAATCAAATCATGCGGAATATTGACTACACTTTAGGCCTAGTGAATGGAGCCCTTGGTACAGTTTTATCAGTTTCAAAAGTAATGATGGTAAAAACTTTACAATCAATTGTTGTTAAACTAACCAAGGGAGATCGTGAGTGTGTAGTTGAAAGAATAGATGTAAAATTCCAATTGTCAGATGAAGTGTACGTGATACGTTCACAGCCTTTGTCTGTTACGCTATGACGATACATAAGTCTGGGTCAGCTTAGTGCGCTATCATTGACGTTGGTGATGTTTCGCCGTATGACTTATGTTGCACTATCACGAGTCACAACATTAAGTGGCTTTGCATTTAATCAATTTTGATCCGTCAAAAGCGATAGCAAGTCAAACAGCAATTGAAGAGTACAATCGCTTGCGAAAAATTTACAAGCCTGATTTGAAAGAAATTCCAATTACATTTAGAAGTTTACAAAATTTTGATGCCAAATGGTGTTTCAAACAATTTTTCTAGATACGGAATGTGAAAATAAGAATCCTCGACACACTGTCCAATGTACATGGATTATCTAATAATAATGGATCTTCGTTATGTTAATTCAGTGATGCAATGTATATTGCACAAAGTTCTCCATGAGTCATTTGAAAAATCAGAAATTTAGATGATTCGGAGGTAGCTAAATTTTTCACGCATATACTTCCGGAACTACTGTCAGTAGATGAAATCAAAAATTTGTGGTAAAGCATTATGTCATAATAATGAGGATGATCCGGCCAAATTTTAGCAGCTCTCTGTAAAAGATTTAGTTTTGACTGAACATTTAGGCCATGAACAAAAATATTTAGAGAAATGTGGATCTTGTGCATACGTTAATGTCTCATTGTCTAACCAGTCGGTCATAAATCTTTTAATACCAAATAAGAATAAGATATTTACCTTGCAAGAACTTATCAATCAATCGCTAATTGTACGAAGGAATGGGTACATGTGTCGATTGTTTTAGTTCAAAAAAATTTCTGCAAAACTAGAAATTCTCAAGAGTAATAATGTCATTGCTTTAAAAGTTAACTCATTGTCAATGAATCAAAATGGTCAACTACAAAACAATAATTTTTCAATAAAAGGAATTCCCACTACTAAAGTTGACATTTGCAGCTCTATATATAAAGTTACTTGTGCTATATTTAAAGATGGCGGTACATCAAATAAACATTTTGTAAGTTACATCCGCAATAAGACTAGTTGGATAAAAATCAATGATCTGATCGTTACTAATGAAAGCTGGCCAAGAAATGCAAATAATGCTTATATTTTCTTTTTAGAACGAACTCATATCGGGACGAAGCGTATTAAAAGAATTTTATAGGAGAAACAGAAATAATTCTTTGTTCTAATATGTTATTTTTCATTGCACATAATCTTTACAAAAAGATGTGATATCAAACAAAAAAAAAAAAAAACAAGTTTTTGTTATAAAAAAAAGTGTCAAGTGTTCGAAATCGTGTTTATTTATTTTTTACAAAAAGATATGATATCCAAAAAAAGTCAAGTAGTAAACTATTGGTTGTAAAATAATCTTCGACATATAATCAAATCTTAAGTTTCGACAAATTTTTACACTTGACCCCACCCGGTTCTTCCCAAAAAAAATTTTAAGACTTTCACACAAATGGAGACCTACTAAAGTTCAATCGTCCAGTATTACCAACGTTTTCCTCTTCAAACATAACTTGTGAAAGATTGATGGATTTATATTTACATTACTTAATTATAAATGATTATTTTTTAATTGACAAATACTCACAGTTTTTTTTTTAATTTTCAAATGCGTTTACCTGGTGGAAACATTTCTCCGGCATTACTCCTTTTTTGGCAATTGTTGGAGAAATTACTCCGGCATTAAATTAGTACCGGAAAAATTATTCAGGCATGAGATTAAGGAAGGAGAATGAAGATTTATGTAACTTATATATATATATATGTTTTAATCAGTGTTGGCATCTTAGAAATAGTTTCATCCAGGGATGGGCATATTGAGAGTTTTTGAGTTGTTTACAATTATCCATGGATAAAACGTTTAAAACAGGATAAAACGGATAAAACCCACGTGATCTCTCAGTAACTCAAATTTTAACCATATAATTTTTTTTAACTACATCTTTTTCTTAGCTACTGCTTGTTCTTAGTCATTTATTTATTGAACAAATACATGTTATTCGTTTTAAAAAAATAAAAATGTCCAAGGAAAAGCAGTAGCTAAGGAAAAGATGTGGCTAAGGAATTAATGTGGCCAGAAAATATATGTTTTAAGCAACATCAATTCCTTAGCTACATCCTTTTCTTAGCTACATTTTTTTCTTGGCTACTGCTTGTGCTAGATATGTCACATCAATTCCTGAGATCTTTTTCAGGATTGTATTCATTTTGGTTCCTTTGGATGTTAGTTCCAAGTTTCACCGCTAGAGAGAGATGTTTTATACAAATGGATAAAACTCATGATGTTTTAAACATGGTTTAAAACATTATGTTTTATACATGCCCATCCCTGGACTCTCATCTCAAATTTTTTTTGATGTATACCATCCTTTATACTGTGCAATATATATAATTGTATATAATGTTGCAATTGTAATTTAGTCGTTAAAAGACAAAAATATATAAAAATATATATTTTTAAACATGCCAGCATATTTAAATATGATTTTTATGCTGCCAGTCCTAAGCCTGTATAAAATGTGAAGGAAAATATATAGTATTGTAATTGTGAACAGTGGAAAATACCAATAGCTATGCGTCATCATACGTGTGTAGGCTTGAAATTTTTTTTGGGAAGAACCGGGTGGGGTCAAGTGTAAAAATTTGTCGAAACTTAAGATTTGATTATATGTCGAAGATTATTTTACAACCAATAGTTTACTACTTGACTTTTTTTGGATATCATATCTTTTTGTAAAAAATAAATAAACACGATTTCGAACACTTGACACTTTTTTTTATAACAAAAACTTGTTTTTTTTTTTTTTTGTTTGATATCACATCTTTTTGTAAAGATTATGTGCAATGAAAAATAACATATTAGAACAAAGAATTATTTCTGTTTCTCCTATAAAATTCTTTTAATACGCTTCGTCCCGATATGAGTTCGTTCTAAAAAGAAAATATAAGCATTATTTGCATTTCTTGGCCAGCTTTCATTAGTAACGATCAGATCATTGATTTTTATCCAACTAGTCTTATTGCGGATGTAACTTACAAAATGTTTATTTGATGTACCGCCATCTTTAAATATAGCACAAGTAACTTTATATATAGAGCTGCAAATGTCAACTTTAGTAGTGGGAATTCCTTTTATTGAAAAATTATTGTTTTGTAGTTGACCATTTTGATTCATTGACAATGAGTTAACTTTTAAAGCAATGACATTATTACTCTTGAGAATTTCTAGTTTTTGCAGAATTTTTGTTGAACTAAAACAATCGACACATGTACCCATTCCTTCGTGCCACAATGATAGCGATTGATTGATAAGTTCTTGCAAGGTAAATATCTTATTCTTATTTGGTATTAAAAGATTTATGACCGACTGGTTAGACAATGAGACATTAACGTATGCACAAGATCCACATTTCTCTAAATATTTTTGTTCATGGCCTAAATGTTCAGTCAAAACTAAATCTTTTTTACAGAGAGCTGCTAAAAATTTGGCCGGATCATCCTCATTATTATGACATAATGCTTTACCGACAAATTTTTTGATTTCATCTACTGACGAAGTAGTTCCGGAAGTATATGCGTGAAAAAATTTAGCTACCTCCGAATCATCTAAATTTCTGATTTTTTCAAATGACTCATGGAGAACTTTTATGTGCAATATACATTGCATCACTGAATTAACATAACTCGAAGATCCATTATTATTAGATAATCCATGTACATTGGACAGTGTGTCGAGGATTCTTATTTTTTTTTCACATTCCGTATCTAGAAAAAATTGTTTGAAACACCATTTGGCATCCAAATTTTTTGGTAAACTTCTAAATGTAATTGGAATTTCTTTCAAATCAGGCTTGTAAATTTTTCGCAAGCGATTGTACTCTTCAATTGCTGTTTGACTTGCTATCGCTTTTGACGGATCAAAATTGATTAAATGCAAGCCACTTAATGTTGTGACTCGTGATAGTGCAACATAAGTCATACCTTTGGCGAAACATCTTTCACCAACGTCAATGATAGCGCACTCTAAGCTGACCCCCTGAGACTTATGTATCGTCATAGCGTAACTCAGACAAATAGGAAACTGTGAACGTATCACGTACACTTCATCTGACAATTGGAATTTTACATCTATTCTTTCAACTACACACTCACGATCTCCCTTGGTTAGTTTAACAACAATTGATTGTAAAGTTTTACCATCATTACTTTTTGAAACTGATAAAACTGTACCAAGGGCTCCATTCACTAGGCCTAAAGTGTAGTCAATATTCCGCTTGATCATGATTTTTGAACCAATTTTAATAGTAATATTTTTCGCTAGGCCAGCTGATCGACTAGCATCA
Source organism: Aphidius gifuensis (assembly GCF_014905175.1). Lineage (NCBI taxonomy): Eukaryota > Metazoa > Arthropoda > Insecta > Hymenoptera > Braconidae > Aphidius > Aphidius gifuensis. The sequence continues at coordinate 9,963,067 of NC_057789.1, read as the reverse complement.
TGTTCATTCTTAAGTAAATCTTTTTCCGCTTTTTTTTTATAAATTAGTTTGCAATCAATAACATCATTCGCAGAAAGATTGATTGTTTCTGATGATTTTATTCTGTCCAACATAGCAGAGTTTATTGAATCACACATTTCATTGGTCGGTAATAAACATACAGTAGACTGAGGCAACTTTTGTATATAATCACACAGTGCATCAAGTCTATTTCCAGCAAGAAATGAATCGAGATTTATATTTCGTGTGGTCAACAGCTGAACATCTTCTTTCGTCATAGCTCCAAGCCTTAAACGTGACAATAGTTTTCCATATGCTTCATCATTTCGTTGACGCATATTTATAGTTAATTCTTCGTATTCAACTAAATGTTTCCAAATATTAATATTTCCCATGGATTCAAGACATTTTTTCATATCATCAGATGACAAATCCATATAACTTGCATCTTGAGCAACAGGCATAAGCTGAAGTAAATCTCCAAAGAATAAGACGTGTTTTTTACCAAACCACCCATTTACTTCATCAGATGTATTGAAAATTTCATTTAACCTGCGATTTATATACATTAATGTCACATTAGAAACCATCGAAATTTCATCAATAATTACCAATGCAATATCTGCTAATTGTTCACGTAATACTTTTAAAGCAGCATCAGATAGAATTTTGTACTTTGGAGTGCCTCCATGTTGAACAGGAAGTGAAAAAATTCTATGTAATGTCATACCGTTAATACCAAATGCAGCAAGACCAGTAGGTGCAGCTATTGCTATTGGACGATTTAATGTTTTTCGGATCCACGTTTTAATAACATAAATCAAGAAGCTTTTACCAGTCCCACCTTCTCCACTGACATAAATTCGTAATGGCTTATCCTCATGATTTGTAAGAGAAGCAGTCACTCGATGAAAGACTCTAAGTTGGTCAGTATTTAGCTGACTAATTAAATCTTTTAAATCAACTTCTTCGTTTGCAGCTGCATTATCAATATCTATAAAGTCTTTCATCGCTTCATCGACTGCTTTTTTGTCATTATCATCAATTATTAGATCTCCTGGTTCATCCTGCTGGTCTTTATTTTCAATAATATTCTTTTCATTTTCTTCAATTAACTGTTGCATATAATCCAAACCTTTTTGAAACTCTTCTTGACGCTGAAAGTAATCACACGCTTTTTGGAGTTGGCCTCTTTTAGCATTAAATGAATCAGCAAAAGTTTCGAAACCAGTTTTTAATTCATCAGTATTCCTCCAAGGATTGAATAAGAATAATAATGAAAAGTAAAATTCTTTGGGCTGACTTTTAATATTGTACATGTAATGGTTAATCAAATATCCTCGTGAGCGTTTTTTAACCCATAACATAGGATTTCCTTCATCGTTTTTCTTGAGTATATAATACTCCACTTTATCAGAGATGGGTTCAGATTTAACAACGTCCCACTCTTTAGCAAATTCATATAGGCACAAATTTTCTAAAGCAGCAGGACGTGAGGGATAATGATCATCAATTAAAGATGGGGCAAAAATATCAGTTGATTCTTCTTCCATTTTTTTAATTTCTTCGTATGGCTTCACTTTACGTCCTCTGATTTGTCTAACATTTAACCATTTTATTGTTGTATTGTTATCAGTCCCACTTAGAGAAACTCCTAATAATGTATCTGCCGCTTCAAGAGCTCCAATTTCTCTGTTATTTAAACTTCGAAAAGCAAAGTTCCATAATCTTTTGAGCAATGGTACTGTTGAATTAATATCATTAACCATAGCTTGTGTTTTAGAACGTTCATGTTTTGTTATGTATTTTGTGATATAAAATACAATTGATGAAGTGATTTCACCGACATATTGAATATCCATATTTCCTTCCCAAACTGCAACAATGGCAGGGTTATAGTCATTGATATTTTTCTCATCTTCTGTTCTGGGAAGATCATAAAGTTTATCTTTAGAACGCGACTGTCTGTGATTTGCAATTGCAATTGCAGGATCACGTAAGACAAATGTATCAGTTACAGGCCGAGGAAAACCAAATCGGCAACGTTTAATTATTTTTCCATATTTATTTTTTGATGATCGCATACAGTAGCTATTATGATAATGAGTCTGATGAGTTGTTACTCTACGATACAATGTTGGTGATAAGTTCTTATTCGGCATTTTACAAGTGATATATTGTTGAATAAACATCACTATTTTTTCAATTTCGTCCTTGTCTATTATAGGAGCATTTTCAACCCATATTAATGTATGAAAGTGTTGAATACCACGGCCTTGATATTCTCGTCGCCAAAAAAAATGGGTTATTTTGCCAAGGGGATGACTGTCTGAATTAAGGAAATCTAGCATGGCATGGAATTTTTGATCCATATAGCGAGAGACTGAAACAGGATCTGCAGCAATTACTTGACTAGGTGACATGTCGTTTAAGAATGGTGAATTTACTTCACGAACATATGAAACTAAATCTTCACACATATACTCTGCTGGACTTAACGTAAGAAACCATGTGGCGGGACCATATTCTCGTATCATACATTTAAGATTATTTCTTGGCTTTTTCCAAAATTCTTCGGTATTTGGAAGGCGTTCAAGAATAGAAGTCAGCTCACCCTCTAACAGTCCCTCATTCAGTTTATTCAAATAATTTTTGACAGTGTATTTATCACGTGGGTTCGTAACATTCAACATATAATAAATTCCGGCCTGTAGTCTTCGAATAGTATCATTTTGTAGTAAAAAAAATATATATTGATGATCTAATCTAAATCGTGGCTTAAGAGAACAGAGCTTTTGTTTGATAAAATCATGATCACGGACCTTCTTGGCTCGATCTTCATGCTGTCCATTTATCCCTCGCGGATATAGATTTGGAAAACATTTCAAATCTAAAGTTTTCAATCTTGGATCTAATGGCTCCTCTTGAATTTTCAACATTTGATATATATCTGTAGCCGTTTTATTCATCCGTTTATCATATAAAGGATATACTGTAAATTGTTCATAATCTAATTCAGAATGGTCTACTTGAGTAAGAATAGCTCGTCGCTTTAAAAGGTCATTTTCATAAATCTCTTTAATATTATTGTGATCTTCATCATCACTTTGGGAACTTTGAATTGTCATATGTTTTTCATCACTTTCATTATTTTCTCTGTCATTTGATTCAACTAAAAATTCAATGTCGTTATTTTCTAAGTAATGCATTAATCCTTCAGCAGATTTTGGCAGTACAATATCTTTGTACAATATATTGTTTAACCGTAACCACTGTAAAGCTTTAAATACTTTCTTCAAGTTTACTAAATTCTCCCAAACTAATTTGGCTTTTGTAGGAAGACTTCGTACCATTATATATAGCTCATGATTTTTGTTTATCGGATCGAGCTCTGAAGCTAGTTTCTCTAACGTTTCTGAAATTGGCAAAGGTAAATGGAAACATTGACCCTTGGCTTTGTTATATCGTGAAGAGTGAGGCATATTTTTATTTTGCACTGTTCCAGCTCTTTGAACAACTTGAAAAGCTTTTGCTTGTTGAATCAGTATTACTTCATAGCTATTTAACTCTCTAACTTCTGTTGGAACATCATCGTCATCGAAATTATTTAGAATGCATGTGGGAGGCATATCCCCTTTTCGGAAATACTTCAAACAATTATCACATACAAATTTGCTATTTATTTCCTTATGATTAATAAAATAACTTTCCATCTGATCCCAGTATGGATTCACAATTGGAAATTGAAAACTATCGATATTTTTTAAATTACGATCAAAAAGTAACCTTTGACATGATCTGCAATGGTATCTGGGTAAGTCCATCATTTTTTTTGAATAACTCTTAAACGCTGCACTATTCTCTGCGATAATTGTGTCTTCATCTAAGCAATCCATGGTATTACTTATGTCAAATTCTCGATTTTTTTCTTTCATTTCTTTTTCTATTTCCATTAATGATTTTATGTTTGCTGTTTCTAAGTTATAACTTAGCTTCAGTAATTTCTTATAATATTCATTTAATTTGTACAAACATCGCAAGAATGATCTTACTGATGAAAAATGAGGTGCTAACAGATTCACACAAAAGCTGATTGATTTACATTTGTTTTTATCAGTATAACAGCTGAAGGAATGACCTAACTTATCTTCCGAATGTGTGACAAAACATTGTTGGAGAAATTTCGGAACACTTGACAGGGTTTGAGAAACTACAATTTCAAGAAAACCTTTATAGTCATCGAAAATTTTTTTATCTTTCATTATTGTACAAGTAGCATTACAGCAGCTCCACGATTTTACACCTTTTTTACTTGTGTCAGTGGGTAATATATTAACTACCTGACCCTGCAAATTTATGACAAAAGGCTCTGAAAATACTTTTTTTTGCTCTTGAATTGATATTTCATTTTGTTCATTTTTGCTATTCCTTTTTTTCAATAAAATTTTTTTTTGTTCTAAATTTTCAGATTCATAATCAAAATTATAGGAAGTATCATAATAAAATGGTTCTGAAGATGAGGTATGTTTTAAATGACCACATATATTTTCAATATTCGTAGAATCAATGGCTATATTTTCGAGACGGGATTTTGCTGTCTTTATCATTCTCTCCAGATATGTGAATTGAACAGAATAATATTTTTTCCGTGCTATCATACACCACTTAATAATTCTTTCAGCTCTTATCCGAGCCTCTTCCTCAGTTTTTACATCATCGATACATTCAATCAGGATTTTACTTGTAAGACTTTGAATATATTCTTCTGATGAAGATTTGAACGGAATGTATGTATTATCATCTTGTGGTACCTCTGTTTTTGAAGTTTGATGCTGTTTCGTTGCTTTTTGTTTTTTAATTCCTGTAAAATCTGTTTCATTTTTCCTTTTTAAATTTTCAAACTTTGATTCCCCATCTGTTGTTGAAAGAGATTTATTATTTTTTATCCCTGATTTTTTATTATCCATTAGTGAATCAGTATTTTTTTTAGCTGCTCGTTTTCGTTCCGCATATGCTTTTTGTTCTTTTCTTTTTATCTCTGCCAGTGAAAGCAAAGGTGGTGCATTAATATGCTTTTCCATTGGGAAAGGAATGATTGTCTGTGTTTCAAGCATATTGAGTAAATGCTTTCTCATATTACCACAGTCATAAACAATATTTTCAGGATTATGACTAAATAATAAAGATACTGAAAATGCTATAGCAAAATCACCACAATCATGTGCAGTTTGTTGTTGTTGAACTATTGGGAAATGCACATTGATTTGTTGGATCGATATGAATGGATATAAACGTTGTAAATACATTTGATGGTCAATATGAAGTGTACGGGTGTTTAATGAGTCATAAATATATACATTTTTTCCATCATAATAGCTGCAAACCCAGTGGTCTGTTATTGGGCCAGAAGTACCCCTGCTGTGAAGAATTTGTATATGTTTTTTATACATAGGGATTGCTTGAATTTTATCCAAGTTTTGTATATATAAAGTATCTTGAGGTTCATAATCGGAACAATTAGATACAAAAACTTGTTTTTTTTTTTTTTTGTTTGATACGAATTAACAATAAATAATAAGAAACTTTTTTTTTATAATTATGAACAAAGAATACAAGTATGTGGTTCAATTTATAAATATAATTACACGTAACGTATGTAGTTCAAATAAAACATTCATAAGAAAACTATAAAAATATTAATATATTAAATATTCAATCAATAGTTTTTTTTTTTTCAATTTTTTTTTCTTTCTTTAAATTTGCGGGTTTTGCATCTTTAATTATCACTTCAGAAAAAAAATTATCAAAAAATTTTTGTCCTTGACCAGACAAATATTTTACCAAACTTTGCACATCTTTTTTTTTTTCTTTAGTTATTCCAACTGGTTGAGGTTCTGGTGCATCCAATAAATTTTCAAATGTTATTTTTTCGTCATAAATATTATATACCTCTGGTTTTTCATCTTCATCATAAGTATGATAGATATTAATTTCACCATTTGCAAAATATTTCATTTTAACTGCACTGCTGATATGTATTGAAGCTTTTGGTATATTCAATTGGTCTGGAATGATTTTTTTAAAGTCCCTAATAGTTATATCTTTATCTTCAATGATAAAAAAAAGTGGGTCTCTAGCATTTTTTATAACTTCAATATAATCATTTTGTGTTTCTATTTTTTCTATTTTCTTTTTTTTTTGGCCATACATGCCAAAGTTACGATCACACGAGCAGTATGAATGCCCTCTAACTGGATATAAATGTGTGATATCAATTTCAAATTTTCGTGATAATAATGAGAGAAAAGATAGTACCAAATAATTCTTATTTTGACCACCACAGCCATCTGACAGTAAATATATTTTATCATAACAATTTAAATTTAATTCTTTAGTTATTGCATCATATAAAAAATTGCATATAGTATTTCCACCTTTTTTAAATTTACCCTCCATGAACAAATACATATAACTTTTTTTATTATCATTAAATACATTTATATTGAAAACATGTAGCCAAAGAAGTCTTTTGTAAAATTGTTCTGAGACTGGAATTTTAGGTAATGGCAAATCTTGTCCAAAGTCAAATTCAATACATAGAGACTTTTTGTCATTTATCATCTCATCTTTCAGTTTTTTGTGTTTCTTAACATGATTTTTATAATCAATTAATTCATTGTTCTCTGTTGTATTATCTTTATGTTCATAACAAAAATCACATACGTCAGTGCGAGGTTTTTTGAACGTGAAATTTAAATGATGGTTGAAAAATTTTGAGTACGTAGATTCTGTTTAAGAAAGAGTTTCATTACCAGTTTCTTCAATATAATATCCAGTAAATAGTTGATATAAATTTGTTAATGATAATTCAGGATGGTCAAACGTTAGTAGCTTACATTTTTCCAAACTATAATGAGAATTAGAGTGAGGTAATGACAAGCAATGATTTTTAATTAACAATTTTAATTCATCAGTTAATTTTAAATTATGTTGTTCGTGTGTGCCTCGATTATCATTTAAAGATTCATTATTCAACAATTTTTTTTGTATTGTAGCAAATCTGTGTTTTGTGATTTGTAATAGTTGACATGAAAAAATTTGGCAATCTTCAACCCGACTGTAGATACAATGAAAATAATAATTCCAAAATTTCGGTTTATTGTCTTGAAAATTAATATCAGCCGGAGGATTTTTCAAAATCATAAGTCCACTCAACATTATATTCTGACATTTATAATCACCATTTAATGTCCAAAAATTGTGGAAAAATATTTTTTGATAGGATTCATTAAATTTTTCAAAACATTTTTTAGAGCAATAACTCGTAATGTGAATAAATTCTTTTGATTGTATAACTATATTTAAGGTATTTGTATATTGTTGTCCCTGAAAAATATTGGAAAAAAAAAAATTATGTAATCAGCTAACAAGACTTTTATTTAATTTAAAGATATCAAATATGTGGATATATATTTATATACATGAACAAATAATAAACTTAGAGCTTATTCTTACCATGTTTGAAGCTTCTTTGATTTCTATTCATTTGGCTCCAACTAGCTTCATTTCTACCTCTTTTACGACACGTTAATTTTCACTTCTAATATTACAGACATTTTATTGGTTTTTAAATAATATAATGAATAAATTTTTAACTTAAAACCAACTTTTTCTACAAATAAAAACTTGAAATATACAATCTTGTCAAGACAATACACAAGCATACCTGAATTGATATGACAAATAAATAAAAATGTAAAAACAAAACAAGATCAACAAAAAAAAAAAAAAACAGTAAAAATCAGAGCATAATTTTTATTGTTATTTCGTATGAATTATTTCTATTGGAAAATATACCATTAATTCTTTGTCAGCAGCATTTTTATGTGTTGTCGGTACATGAACCACGTCAATCTATTTTACAAGTAAGTAAATATGATAAAAAACAAATATTTTTACAAATTTATTTAAATTAAATTAATTTTTATTACTTGCGCATCATTTAGTTGTTGAATGACTTTTTCGCTTTCTATAAGAACGTCACATACTACAAGAAAGTCAGCTTCTCTATAAAAGTCATAATATTTATTCCTGATGGCTTCAGAAATTAATGATGCTGATTTATTGTATGGAACAGGACAGCATTCAAGATTCCAGTATATGCCAATGGGAGGTAATGATGATGATGATTCTGATTTTGTTGGTCGTTTAATTGGATGATTGTGAATTGAAAAGTTTTTCTGAGGTTTAAGAACCTAAAATCAATAATAAATAATTCCAATTAACAAAATTTTAATAATTATGAAAATATTTAAAAAGATATCTTGGCTGATTCACTTGTTCGTTTCATAAGCTTCATCAAGTTATGATGTTCATTGGCACATGAAATGAGTGCTTTTGATGGATGATTGTTATGCAATAATATTACATACATTTTTTTCCTATGTCGAAGAACACTAAGATCAGGAGCAAAATTAATATCACTTGATATTAATGCGACTGTTGCTGTATTACCGTGAATATCAGCGAATCTACGCACTGATTGTTTTAATTTTTCATCAGCTGCGTTTTTAGATGTTGATGAAATATGGATCAACTTGACCTATTTTTAAGTATTAAAAAATATTAACAAAGGCTTTTTAAAAATTAATTTAAATTAAATTAATTGATTTTTACCTTTGATTTAATTAAATCTTTAATGTCTTTTTCAGTTTCTTTCGTGACATCGCACACAACAACAAATTCAATTTCATTATACCCATTAGAAAATGTACTCCTAGCAATTTGTGTTAGAACTTCAGCTGTTTTGCCTTTTGGTACACGGACGTTTTCTATATCCCAGAATAATGCCATGGAATTTAATAATGATGATTGGAATTTTGTTACTGGTTCTTGTTTGCTTAAGTTTGGTTATCATCGTTACATTGTGAATATTTGGTAACATGACCAAATAAATTTTTTTTCATGTAACGAAAATTTCGAGAAAAAAAAATTTTTTTTTTAATCATAAAAATACAATTCGGGGTCTATAAAACTAATACAAATGAAATTTATGTTTAATTGTTTATATTTATAAATATTATTTTATGCACATATAATTTGCCGAACATCAGCCGAGTGTCGGTTGATTCTTGGATTGTCATGGAGAATATTCAAGTAAAACAAATTTTCATTGTCTTTAATTATTGCTGCTATGGTTGAGTAGTTAAGGCTCTGGACTTTCATCAAGAAGCTACCGTGTTCAAGTTCAGGTGATGTGTAAAAATTTGTGGTCTAAATCTTTCGGTCCAATAGATCATTAATTATATAAATAAAAAAATGAAATTGTTTAAACAATTTGAAATTGTTTTATTTTTTAAATCAATAAACTTTTGGAATCTTAGTAGATCCACTTAGATCTCAGTATATCTAATTAGATCTAAGTATATCTAATTAGGTCTAATGAGATCTAGTTATATACGAGTAGATCGCGCCACTTTGCGGATCTAATTATATCTAAAGCAGTTAGATCTAATTTGATCTACGTAGATCTAATTTGATATACGTAGGTCTACGCGATTTTTTCCTTGGTAATAAACATCTATAAATTGGTGAGTTTACATACATACATGCAGTGTTGGGTAGGTATGAAACCCATTGTTCTTTAGTATGTAATTTACATGTTACACCTTGTTTTGTACATGGTAAATTACACGACTTGCACTGCTCTGCCGTGGAGAGTCTTGAACTATGTATGTGTAGCCATTTTGCAAACATATGTTTTATGTTTTCATTACTCCCGATGTTTATTGTTATTTGTTGTTATTCTTATTATTATTATGTTTTCTAGTTAGCATAAATTTGTTCTTTTGTTATTTTAAAAAAACTGTAAACAATATCAAGTGTTAAAATTGTAAACAATTTTAATATAAAAATTATAAATTATTAATTTAATTCGATCTCATTATTATTTTATTTCATTCAATGTTACTTGTGACTTCTAAAAACCGAAAGACTGTACTTAAGACGTATTCTATAGTTGTTTAAATAAAAATAATACTAAACGTCGTTAAATACAAATATCTAAATATTTTTAATAGCTGAATAAAAATTTGGCTTAACTATAATTTTTCGTGTTTAACAGATAATTCGTATTTTAATAATGAACTAAAGATAATATAAAGTGTAACCGATTTTCTGACCTGCACGGCGAGAACTATCGGCCAAGGTTAACAACGAGGATTTCTCACCATCCTCCTCTAAATCACCGGGGGGAGCCATGTTAGTTATCTCGGAAGCCAACAACCGTGGGAGTCACGAGAACTAATTCGGGAGCCTAACTCAGTCTTAGAAATGGTAGAGGGGCGCGGTCCAGCTGATCGGACTATGAAATACGTAACCAAACCTGAGGGAACTATCGTGAACCAAGCATAATGTATTACATACGCCTATATTACATTGCGACTATACTATAGCAAAATATTGACGTCACAAGTATCATAAGTGTAGGAGCAAATATTCTACATGTGAGATATGTATTTTGTATAGGGAACCATACAGCGATCCATCCGTGACCAGGTCTTACACATACGTTGCCATTGCAATAATAATATATCTCAATATTATTATTATTATTTACAGCGATCCATTCGTGAACTCACACATACACATTTATGTGTAATGATGGTCTAACCATCACATACATATTATGTAGCGAGAATATAATAATTATTATTATTATAATGAGAGAACCATATAGCGTGATCATTAGTATTAGTCCATCATTGGAAATTCAGACAGAGTTTCACCAGGACTTAACGTCTGATACCTTGGGGGCGTTTACGAGAGATCCAAACGATGTCGAGAGAACCAGTAGTGAACCAAGAGAGCCAGTCAAGAGAAGAAGTGTGATCAGTTCGAGAGCCAGACAAGTTGTGTCGTCTAACGACGACGTTCAGTGCTAGGCTACTGTAAGTCCTCTGAATCCCCACTCGCGCGCGCTCCCACCTATCGTCCCGGACATGCGCAGCACGCTTTCCTAGCCCGCAACACGAATAGGTATCCGATCCAGCCCGTAGTTTCTGGAGAGTTCTCCTCTTTGACGGATGGAGGGAAAACCAGCACCGGTCGAGGTTTAACGTATCAAGTCTACTACGGGACCTCGAATATATACGAAACATGTGCCACACTGACACCACTCGTAGTAGACTTGACCCTCCACAGTGTCTATGTGGTGAACTCAGAATTATTAACAATTAACTCCTATTAATTGTTAACAATTCAGTTGACATGCAAATAAATAATTAGAGCTCTTTTGTTAATTATTTATCGAGAACCAGTGAAATAATAAATTTCGTGAAAGATATATATTATAACTTTTTACAGAACACCAAATAATTATGTAACATGTAATTAATAAATATCTGATACAAAAATTATTATTTTTCTTGTGTAATATTATATAAAATTCTTGGTTTATGCAAAGTCGTTTAAAATTTTTAATTATAAGACTAGCCGAAAATGTATTATAAGTCATTTTTAGTTAATTAAAATAACGATAAATTTATTCATATTCAGTTAAATAATCGTAATTATTAAAGAACTAATATGCAAAAATCATGCTTATTTTTTAAGTTTTTTAACTAACTTTTCTTTTTTTGGCACACATATTACTAAATTTTTTTGTTTATCCTATTGATTATAATATTATAATGAACTATATTATATAAACTCATCTAATAATTATGATCGTTCGTTTATTTATCTATTACATGGAGGCTAGGGGCAATAGGCTCAGCAGTCTTGAATTCATCGGCGAAAAAAAACGCTCATAACTTACGAACTAAGTAACCAAGAGACTTCTACTAGGCTCAAGAGAAGCGCATTAAAAACTCTATCGCCCCATGCAAGGTTTTGCTCTATTGATAATAGTTTTTAAATAATATAATGAATAAAAGACCGAATAATAAATTTTTAACTTAAAAAACCAACTTTTTTCTACAAATAAAAACTTGGAAAAATACAATCTTGTCAAGACAATACTCAAGAGCATTCCGAATTAATATGACAACAAATAAATAAAAAAATGTAAAAACAGAACACGATCAACAAAAAAAACAAAAAAAAAAAAAAACAGTAAAAATCAGAGCATAATTTTTATTGTTATTTCGTATGAATTATTTCTATTGGAAAATATACCATTAATTCTTTGTCAGCAGCATTTTTATGTGTTGTCGGTACATGAACCACGTCAATCTATTTTACAAGTAAGTAAATATGATAAAAAACAAATATTTTTACAAATTTATTTAAATTAAATTAATTCTTATTACTTGCGCATCATTTAGTTGTTGAATGACTTTTTCGCTTTCTATAAGAACGTCACATACTACAAGAAAGTCAGCTTCTCTATAAAAGTCATAATATTTATTCCTGATGGCTTCAGAAATTAATGATGCTGATTTATTGTATGGAACAGGACAGCATTCAAGATTCCAGTATATGCCAATGGGAGGTAATGATGATGATGATTCTGATTTTGTTGGTCGTTTAATTGGATGATTGTGAATTGAAAAGTTTTTCTGAGGTTTAAGAACCTAAAATCAATAATAAATAATTCCAATTAACAAAATTTTAATAATTATGAAAATATTTAAAAAGATATCTTGGCTGATTCACTTGTTCGTCTTCATAAGCTTCATCAAGTTATGATGTTCATTGGCACATGAAATGAGTGCTTTTGATGGATGATTGTTATGCAATAATATTACATACATTTTTTTCCTATGTCGAAGATCACTAAGATCAGGAGCAAAATTAATATCACTTGATATTAATGCGACTGTTGCTGTATTACCGTGAATATCAGCGAATCTACGCACTGATTGTTTTAATTTTTCATAAGCTGCGTTTTTAGATGTTGATGAAATATGGATCAACTTGACCTATTTTTAAGTATTAAAAAATATTAACAAAGGCTTTTTAAAAATTAATTTAAATTAAATTAATTGATTTTTACCTTTGATTTAATTAAATCTTTAATGTCTTTTTCAGTTTCTTTCGTGACATCGCACACAACAACAAATTCAATTTCATTATACCCATTAGAAAATGTACTCCTAACAATTTGTGTTAGAACTTCAGCTGTTTTGCCTTTTGGTACACGGACGTTTTCTATATCCCAGAATAATGCCATGGAATTTAATGATGATGATTGGGATTTTGTTACTGGTTCTTGTTTGCTTAGGTTTGGTTGATTTTCAACATTCAGCTCAATCATAGTGACTATTCAGGACTATCTCTTTAAAACATAAAAATTAAATAATATATTTTTATTTATATAATTTAATTTTTTTTAGAGCTCAAGCACGCATGAATGGTGAAAACGTGTTTGATTCTAAAAGAACTGAAGTTTTTAAAAGATAAAGAAAATCGTCGAGCTCAAGGTAACTTGAATTGAAAATTCATCATTATATTTTGTTTGACCATTTTTTGAAATTAAATTATTATTCATCCAGGTTGTCAACTTGTCACTCTTCAACAGCCTGTTGTTTTAAAAATAAATACAATTATTGCTGAAAATCAATACCACCACCAACAAGACCATCATCATCACAAAAAAATAAAAATTCATCAAACATAGCAACACCACAAAAACCTCCAAGAAAACAATTATCAATATTTAAAAATAAAAAATTGGATCCATTTGATAAAACAATGAAACCACCAAATATTTTAACTTACGCTGATAATACAATTGCCAAAGAAAATATAAAAAAAGTACTTGAATTATCATTAAATATGGATAAACATACAGTTTATGAATTATCATCAAATGATGCTAAAAAAAGACCTGGTAACGTTTGTTGGGGCGTGTGGCCCGCGTTACCCGTTGAAAATTAAAAATTTTCAATACTCCGGCTAGGGCCATGATTATTTCAAATTATTGCTGAAATATATTTTAATGGTTTATTAACAATAACATTACTCGAATCAAGGCTTTTTTTGGAGCCTTATAAACATTTTATTTCAACTCTATGATGACATTTTTTGGTCCGTTTTTTTGATTTTTTTTTCGGTGAGTCATAACTTTTGTTATAATCAAGATAGGAAGTTCGTATTAGGCTCAAATTATGCGCCTTAGAAAAATCTAGTGACGGCATTGGGGTTTTTTTTCTCTCTCAATAACAGTTTTCGAGCAAAAAAATTAAATATCCGAATTTTTTGTCAAATTTTGAAGTTTTTTTTTTTTTTCTCAAAAACTATTATAGATAGGGGAAAAAACCCATTTCGCGGGCGATAGAGTTTTTTGAGACGCATAATATAAGCCTTATACGAAGCCTCTCTTTTGATTTCGCGTTGAGTTATTCATTGCGCCGTTTTTCAGTTTTTTTTTGGCGAGCCATAACTTTTGTTATAATCAAGATAGGGAGTTCGTATTAGGCTCAAATTATGCGCCTCAAAAAAATCTAGTAACGGCATTACGGGTTTTTTTCTCTCTCATCAACGGTTTTTGAGAAAAAAAATTAAATATCGGAATTTTTTTTTTCAATTTTATAGTTTTTTTTTTTTTTCTCAAAAAACTATTATAAATGGGAAGGGATTTTGCAAAGCGGGCGATAGAGTTTTCTGAGACACATAAACTGAGCCTAATACGAAGTCTCTACTATAATTTTGCGTCGAGTTATTTATTGCGCCGTTTTTATAACTTGTAAAATTTTCACATAAAAACGTATGTACTATTTTAAGTTATATATAATAATTTAAGAATAATGAAATATAAAACAGAAAAGATTTACGAACGAAAAACCTCGGTGATAGTAGTGTATGGGAGAGTTCTAGACCAGAGGAGTTCGAAAAGGTAGATCGGCGAGGGGACAGGGGACTGCAACTCGGTCGGTAAAACAGAGATGGTAAAGAAATTTGTCATTTGATGGTGTGAAATCCTCAATTGTCATGTGTCGGTAATACAGATTTGGAAAATTTTTGTCATTTTAACGTGCGATTTTGTCATGTCTTATGTTTTTTGTCCCATATACCATTTGATGGTGTAAATTCCCAATTGTCATGTGTC
Organism: Aphidius gifuensis; assembly: GCF_014905175.1. Taxonomy (NCBI): domain Eukaryota; kingdom Metazoa; phylum Arthropoda; class Insecta; order Hymenoptera; family Braconidae; genus Aphidius; species Aphidius gifuensis. The sequence goes on along the minus strand of NC_057789.1, from coordinate 9,948,015 downwards.
GGTATTACAGACTTGACCGGGAAAAAATTAAATTTTGTTATTTTAACATGCGATTTATCATGTCCCATGTCCTGGGGTATAGCACAAGTCTCAAGTCCCATGTCTCATGTCCTATAAACATATATATTTTTAAATTGGATGTTGTTGTAACTAGGAAAAAATAAAAATGAAAATTAAAAAAATTTTATTGTATTTTCGGATGACACATGAAACTTTCATCGCGGTCAGTAATGAAGATCCCTTCTTTACCGACTGATGGTAAAGTAGATTTGACAAAGTTTCGGGAGTCAACCAAATATGCAATAAAATTTTTTCAGAAATTTTAAAAAAATTTTTGGAAATTTTCCAAAAACATTCTCCATTTTAGATTGACTTCTGAAAATTTTTTCTTGTCAGCAATAAATTTACTCGAAATATTAATTTTTTATTATTATTCATTCATTTTTCAATACTATCATAGGATTGTAAGCTGACGTCATCATTCAGTTTTTTAACTTGAATATCAATTCAACATGAAATTACAAAAAAATGATTCTCGTAGAATGTATTCAAAGATAAAAAAATGGAGAGTCATCAAAAAAGTAAAGTCAACTATATTTTTATTTTTCTAAAATCATATAAATCACGTCCAACGTGAAGACAATGATTTGAACGGGGCATCGAAACATGATCCACGACGTACGGCAAGCACGCGCGGTCATTGTAGATTCATTGTTTCAATCATGCATCGCTTTTTATTTTTTGCTTACTTTGCACATTTTTATTTTTCTTTTCAAGACAAATGTATTGTTCTTTTTATTTATTAAATATATTTTATGTTGATTGCACGGTAAATTATTCATCTTTCATTAGTCAGTGGTCAGTTGATCTCGCGGCAACTACTTCCTCCTGATTATTAAAAAAAATTATATATTTAAAAATGTATTCTATCGAAAGGTGAGAGAAGCTTGTTAACATTTTAAGTGCGGGTTATTCATCTGCAAATACTATTGAAAATATTGATCGATGGATCAAATGGGGTAGTGTAAATGTAAAACTATTGAATAAATTTTTGAAAAATTCAGCTGATTCAGTCGGTTTAAAAAAAAGAATCCAATTAGTAGTTGTTAGACTTACAACAATAATTGAAAAGCTGCAAGTGAAAAGAGAAAAGACATTACATCATGGTGCTGGTATGAGTACTCATCATGATGAACCAACATTGCATGACAGAGTAAAATGGAATGACTTGGAGAATATTTTTAAAGGAAATATCATAACCGGAAGTGTAACAAATCTTTATCATATAGGAATTGAAAATTTTTTGAACAACATTTATTTGAAATATATCGGTTGTTGGCTTTTGCGTATCGGTTCATACATTGTGCAACATCACCTCGAATTCCTTTCTCAATGAAAAGATGCATTGCTGGGTCTGTCAAAAGTTCAAGTTCCACACCTGTATACTTTAACATTGCATCAAATGCTCGACCTGGTGCGGTAAAATAATGAAGTGCATATAGACTGTATGTTGATAAACAGCTCAAGCGAAAATTTTCAAAGATATCTGCCAACAAAAGCACATCAGTTTTCAAATATAAATCAGAATATTCACCTAATGTATTTATTTGAAATTTTTCCCAAATATTTTTGGCATGTTCATAGTCTGCATCTGATATATCGGAATTATTCAATTTTGAGAAAAATTCTTTTTTTGGTGGTAGAGTTGTTTCAGTTAATTTTTCCCATGAGTCAATATATTCGTACCTTTTCTACACAATAAATCAAAGTATTCACTATTGCATTCACTACGTGTTATAATTTTTTGATCATTGCTCAAATCCGATGATAATCTATCAATACTACTAGACATAAATCTAAATGAGTCGATGAATCTTAAACTTACAACAGTATTATCCACTTTTTTTGTGAATGAAATGTATTTTTCTTTGTTTATTGGTAATATATGTATGCGACCATCGAATGCCTTGCAAAGTTCTTGTATTAAAAAGTGTGAGTCGTATCCCGATAAATTGTGCATAACGACAGGTATGTTGTGAGACTTTGTATAGTTGATATTGCATCTAGCATGAGCTGGACCTCGATATGATCCGCTGAAATGATCGTGATACATTATCTCCTCACATATATGACAAATTGTGGCATTTTGAAATTCATGCTCCTGTTGCACAGTCAATTTTTCCATTGGTATTGGATTTAGAAGTACATCATTGACCTGGTGAGCTAATTTTTCAAATTCTCCAATAAACCATTCAATACAATTCTCACTACGATTCATTCTATAGAATGATAATGTATTATCATAGGTACATTTAACATAGTACGCAGCACTGTGTGGAATATGTTCTTCAGAGTCGGTATTATCAATCGGTTTTAAAATACACTCCAAATCAGCATAGACGACAAAAGGTACAAGTTCTCTGTATCGATGATTTTTAAATTTCAGTATATTGGCATCTTTTCTTGGCATAATCATCCGTGCATGATTAATTTGACAACAGTCAGCTAAATGTTTTTCCAAATAAAGCTCTGACGAGAAATGATTTAGACATCTGTCACATATGTATAAACGACCATTTTTCTTATTCACTTGTGAGCCTACCAAGCGTGATAAATTTTTAATTAATGCAAAATGGAAAATTTTTTTTCCTTTTTTCTGCTTTTGAACATAATTTTCATATTCGTCATCAACTTCCATTTTATTGTCGTCATCGTCATCATCATCATCATCGTCGTCGTCAGCCGAAAAACATTCATCATCAAAAATACTGTCATTAGTATTGGTAACTTTTTTTTTTTTATCATTTTCGTTTTTATCGACTGCCAACAGATGAATCGTTTGACTGTCACAAATTGTTGAGTTTTTCAAATTTTGGTATGTCTCGCAGCTTCATTGGAAAAGATATTCCATCATATGATAATATTGTACTAAAATGTGGATATGATACCACACGATTCGTATGTATTTGTGCAGGATGCAAAGCTGCAGTTACACACCACAAAAAACAAAAATTATCTCTATTTTCTATATTCAAAACTGTAACTGTAAAACTTTTAACAAACGTAGAATCACCACCATGCAACGGTTGATATTTGCATACAGTGAAGATAATGCTCTGAATTTTTTTCAAGCTCCAGCCGGAAATACCAAGATTAAACTCCTCAATTTTCTTTAATAATGGATCGAAAAAATGTTCATTAAACCACTCATCCAGGTCTGTTGTTGGAAGTATAACAGCATTTTTTGTAATAAAAGATTTGATTTCTCTCACTTCTGTATCATCTTCTAAAACTTCATATTCACAATGTAAACATGAATTGATCTTGAGATTAATTTTTTTTTTCAAAAAAGCTTTTAGTTTTTTGCTGACAACAGTTTGAGCATCTCTCAAAAAATTTTCAATTCCTATATGATAAAGATTTGTTACACTTCCGGTTATGATATTTCCTTTAAAAATATTCTCCAAGTCATTCCATTTTACTCTGTCATGCAATGTTGGTTCATCATGATGAGTACTCATACCAGCACCATGATGTAATGTCTTTTCTCTTTTCACTTGCAGCTTTTCAATTATTGTTGTAAGTCTAACAACTACTAATTGGATTCTTTTTTTTAAACCGACTGAATCAGCTGAATTTTTCAAAAATTTATTCAATAGTTTTACATTTACACTACCCCATTTGATCCATCGATCAATATTTTCAATAGTATTTGCAGATGAATAACCCGCACTTAAAATGTTAACAAGCTTCTCTCACCTTTCGATAGAATACATTTTTAAATATATAATTTTTTTTAATAATCAGGAGGAAGTAGTTGCCGCGAGATCAACTGACCACTGACTAATGAAAGATGAATAATTTACCGTGCAATCAACATAAAATATATTTAATAAATAAAAAGAACAATACATTTGTCTTGAAAAGAAAAATAAAAATGTGCAAAGTAAGCAAAAAATAAAAAGCGATGCATGATTGAAACAATGAATCTACAATGACCGCGCGTGCTTGCCGTACGTCGTGGATCATGTTTCGATGCCCCGTTCAAATCATTGTCTTCACGTTGGACGTGATTTATATGATTTTAGAAAAATAAAAATATAGTTGACTTTACTTTTTTGATGACTCTCCATTTTTTTATCTTTGAATACATTCTACGAGAATCATTTTTTTGTAATTTCATGTTGAATTGATATTCAAGTTAAAAAACTGAATGATGACGTCAGCTTACAATCCTATGATAGTATTGAAAAATGAATGAATAATAATAAAAAATTAATATTTCGTTTTTATTTTTTCCTAGTTACAACAACATCCAATTTAAAAATATATATGTTTATAGGACATGAGACATGGGACTTGAGACTTGTGCTATACCCCAGGACATGGGACATGATAAATCGCATGTTAAAATAACAAAATTTAATTTTTTCCCGGTCAAGTCTGTAATACCGACACATGACAATTGGGAATTTACACCATCAAATGGTATATGGGACAAAAAACATAAGACATGACAAAATCGCACGTTAAAATGACAAAAATTTTCCAAATCTGTATTACCGACACATGACAATTGAGGATTTCACACCATCAAATGACAAATTTCTTTACCATCTCTGTTTTACCGACCGAGTTGCAGTCCCCTGTCCCCTTGCCGATCTACCTTTTTTCGACCTCCCTCTGGTCTAGAACTCTCCTTGATACACTACTATCACCGAAGGTTTTTCGTTCGTAAATCTTTTCTGTTTTATATTTCATTATTCTTAAATTATTATTTATGTAACTTAAAATAGTACATACGTTTTTATGTGAAAATTTTACAAGTTATAAAAACGGCGCAATAAATAACTCGACGCAAAATTATAGTAGAGACTTCGTATTAGGCTCAGTTTATGTGTCTCAGAAAACTCTATCGCCCGCTTTGCGAAATCCCTTCCCATTTATAATAGTTTTTTGAGAAAAAAAAAAAAAACTATAAAATTGAAAAAAAAAATTCCGATATTTAATTTTTTTTCTCAAAAACCGTTGATGAGAGAGAAAAAAACCCGTGATGCCGTTACTAGATTTTTTTGAGGCGCATAATTTGAGCCTAATACGAACTCCCTATCTTGATTATAACAAAAGTTATGACTCGCCAAAAAAAAACTGAAAAACGGCGCAATGAATAACTCAACGCGAAATCAAAAGAGAGGCTTCGTATAAGGCTTATATTATGCGTCTCAAAAAACTCTATCGCCCGCGAAATGGGTTTTTTCCCCTATCTATAATAGTTTTTGAGAAAAAAAAAAAAAACTTCAAAATTTGACAAAAAATTCGGATATTTAATTTTTTTGCTCGAAAACTGTTATTGAGAGAAAAAAACCCCAATGCTGTCACTAGATTTTTTTAAGGCGCATAATTTGAGCCTAATACGAACTTCCTATCTTGATTATAACAAAAGTTATGACTCACCGAAAAAAAAATCAAAAAAACGGACCAAAAAATGTCATCATAGAGTTGAAATAAAATGTTTATAAGGCTCCAAAAAAAGCCTTGATTCGAGTAATGTTATTGTTAATAAACCATTAAAATATATTTCAGCAATAATTTGAAATAATCATGGCCCTAGCCGGAGTATTGAAAATTTTTAATTTTCAACGGGTAACGCGGGCCACACGCCCCAACAAACGTTACCAGGTCTTTTTTTAGCATCATTTGATGATAATTCATAAACTGTATGTTTATCCATATTTAATGATAATTCAAGTACTTTTTTTATATTTTCTTTGGCAATTGTATTATCAGCGTAAGTTAAAATATTTGGTGGTTTCATTGTTTTATCAAATGGATCCAATTTTTTATTTTTAAATATTGATAATTGTTTTCTTGGAGGTTTTTGTGGTGTTGCTATGTTTGATGAATTTTTATTTTTTTGTGATGATGATGGTCTTGTTGGTGGTGGTATTGATTTTCAGCAATAATTGTATTTATTTTTAAAACAACAGGCTGTTGAAGAGTGACAAGTTGACAACCTGGATGAATAATAATTTAATTTCAAAAAATGGTCAAACAAAATATAATGATGAATTTTCAATTCAAGTTACCTTGAGCTCGACGATTTTCTTTATCTTTTAAAAACTTCAGTTCTTTTAGAATCAAACACGTTTTCACCATTCATGCGTGCTTGAGCTCTAAAAAAAATTAAATTATATAAATAAAAATATATTATTTAATTTTTATGTTTTAAAGAGATAGTCCTGAATAGTCACTATGATTGAGCTGAATGTTGAAAATCAACCAAACCTAAGCAAACAAGAACCAGTAACAAAATCCCAATCATCATCATTAAATTCCATGGCATTATTCTGGGATATAGAAAACGTCCGTGTACCAAAAGGCAAAACAGCTGAAGTTCTAACACAAATTGTTAGGAGTACATTTTCTAATGGGTATAATGAAATTGAATTTGTTGTTGTGTGCGATGTCACGAAAGAAACTGAAAAAGACATTAAAGATTTAATTAAATCAAAGGTAAAAATCAATTAATTTAATTTAAATTAATTTTTAAAAAGCCTTTGTTAATATTTTTTAATACTTAAAAATAGGTCAAGTTGATCCATATTTCATCAACATCTAAAAACGCAGCTTATGAAAAATTAAAACAATCAGTGCGTAGATTCGCTGATATTCACGGTAATACAGCAACAGTCGCATTAATATCAAGTGATATTAATTTTGCTCCTGATCTTAGTGATCTTCGACATAGGAAAAAAATGTATGTAATATTATTGCATAACAATCATCCATCAAAAGCACTCATTTCATGTGCCAATGAACATCATAACTTGATCAAGCTTATGAAACGAACAAGTGAATCAGCCAAGGTATCTTTTTAAATATTTTCATAATTATTAAAACTTGTTAATTGGAATTATTTATTATTGATTTTAGGTTCTTAAACCTCAGAAAAACTTTTCAATTAACAATCATCCAATTAAACGACCAACAAAATCAGAATCATCATCATCATTAACTCCCATTGGCATATACTAGAATCTTGAATGCTGTCCTGTTCCATACAATAAATCAGCATCATTAATTTCTGAAGCCATCAGGAATAAATATTATGACTTTTATAGATAAGCTGACTTTCTTGTAGTATGTGACGTTCTTATAGAAAGCGAAAAAGTCATTCAACAACTAAATGATGCGCAAGTAATAAGAATTAATTTAATTTAAATAAATTTGTAAAAATATTTGTTTTTTATCATATTTACTTACTTGTAAAATAGATTGACGTGGTTCATGTACCGACAATACATAAAAATGCTGCTGACAAAGAATTAATGGTATATTTTCCAATAGAAATAATTCATACGAAATAACAATAAAAATTATGCTCTGATTTTTACTGTTTTTTGAAGTGAAACTTCTTTAGAATGGGCAGTAAAAAAAAAAAAACAAAAGATGGATGCAACGAAAGTAACGGTATGAAGGTAAGTAATTTTAAATTATTTTTCATCTTGTTTTATTTATTTATTCCCTTGACAACGATACAAAAAAATTTGTTTAAAGTTTTAGTTTCATGAAAGATTCAAGAGTGTAATGAACCTTTCGTGAATTCGTGATACTTTATAATATTCACAATAGGTTCAAATACCAAAATGTTAAAACTTGTTGCCGGCTCAGTTCTGGTAGGTGGTTCAGGGTTCTCCAATTAATACAATAATGCAAATCAATTAAAATTACAGTGTTTATTAATGACAATCAATTACTCAAAATCTTCGTTGACGAAAAATAACTCGTCCAGTACGTTAAATTAGACGGCTTTGAATTATTCAATTCTATTATTCAATTATCTCAATTACCCAATTTAATAACCCAATTCAATTATCAAATTATAATATTCAATTATCCAATTACAACATTCAATTATACCAAATTTTACTTGACTTTACTCGTAGTTTCGTGGTTTCTTGATATCGTGAATCTCCGCGATGTACGCGCCCAAGATCCCGTGGTTTCGTGGTTTTGTGAGTCCCCGCGGTGTACGCGCCCTGGATCTCACTTCTGGTCTAGCTAACTCTTTTTCCTTAATTACTCATACCCCGTTCCCAGTGGTAATCGCAATTAATTGTAGGCAGTCCGTTGCCGGTACTGCCGCTAAGTAGTCCGTTGCCGGTACTACCACCTGGTCTAATTGTAGTCCGTTGCCAGTACTACTTCTTACTCTAATCTGTAGTCCGTTGCCAGTACTACCACATTCTCTCTCATACACACACTTCAGAACAATATCGTGGGGGTAAGCGGGCTTACCACTGGGCATACCACGATTTGCCGCTCTGGGGGTCTCTGTACATGCCACCGTTTCCAGTTGGCAAAGAGCTAAAACCAAAGCATTTAATCTGTACAAAAAATAGCCAACTTTTCCTTGCCACACGCTCCCGGTTAAGCAAAGCGTGTATACTGGGCGGCTGTGAAAAAGCCAAACGGTGCGTAGCCCTCTGGCGTCAGTCACCCGAACTCATCATTTACAAATATATTATTATATTATTTTTTTTTACATTGTGACATCGTCACAAGAGACAAAGGTGAATATTAAGGTTAAAACTTTTATTATATACAATATATAATTTATTATGTTATTTTTGATCAAATAATGAGTATTTAAAATTAATCTGTTAAATAAACAAATAATACACAAGATAATAGTAATATTTCCACCAGGGAGTGCTTGACATAATACGACAGCAACATCATAATCACAATACCAAACAACAATAAATAATATGTGGATAAAATTTGGTACTACGTGAACGTAAAGATAGTGAAGATCGTATTTTAGATTGTATAGGATTTCAAGAGACAATTGATGACATTAAAATATTATTAGAAACATGTGATAAATGTACTGGTAATCCTAAATCAGTAAAATTTAAAATACGACTAGATCTTATACCAATGTCTGGTAATTTTCATGAGACTTGTACTGGTGGTTGTAATAATATTTTTAATCAAATAATGAGTATTGAAAATGAATTTGTCAAATAAACAAATAAAACCCAAGATAGTGGTTATTCAAGTGCTTGACATAATACGACAGCAACATCATAATCACAATACCAAACAACAATAAATAATATGTGAATAAAATGTGGTACCACGTGAACGTAAAGATAGCAAAGATGGTAATTTAGATTGTATAGGATTTCAAGAGACAATTAATGACACTGAAATATTATCAAAAACATCTGATAAATGTACTGGTAATCCTAAATCAGTAAAATTTAAAATAGGACCAGGTGCTATACCAATGTCTGGTAATTTTCATGAGACTTGTACTGGTAGTTGTAATAATATTTTAAATCAAATAATGAGTATTTGAAATAAATCTGTTCAATAATCAAATAATACACAAGATAGTGGTTATTCAAGTGCTTGTGCTTGCCATGATCGAAATAAATTCAAGATCTTGAATGAATTTGTTAAGGACAAAAAAATGGAACAGATGATTAAATATTGAATCATTCAATGAAACAACAACAACAGGAGTAAATAATAATTTAATAAATGATGTACCGAGTGGAAATCAAAATAACAATAACAATATTGATCATATATAAACAGCAGCAATCATAATAGAACAAATACATGGTGGCGGCGATGAAGCACCATCATGTGTTTGTGGTTAATTCGCTCATAAAAAAGATGTTAAAAAAATCGATCATTATTTGACATTAAATTTTTTTAACATCAAATAGTTCGTTTTGTTTTTTTTTTTTTTTACGGAGGCTAGGAGCCATAGGCTCAGCCGCAGTCTTGAATTCATCGGCGAAAAGAAAAAAACGCTCATAACTTACGAACTAACTAACCGAGAGACTTCGTACCAGGCTCAAAAGAAGCGCATTAAAAAACTCTATCGCCCGCGTTATAGGTTTTTTGCTCTATTAATGATAGTTTTTGATCAAAAAACTAAAATGTAAATTTTGAAAAATTTTTTTTTCTTTAAAATTTGTGGTGTCTAAACTTTCCATCAGAGAGTATTTATCACCAAAGGTTTTTATTCGTGAATCTTTTCTGTTTTATATTTCATCATTCTTAAATTATTATTTATGTAACTTAAAATAGTACATACGTTTTCATGTGAAAATTTTACAAGTTATAAAAACGGCGCAATATATAACTCGACGCAAAATCATAGTAGAGACTTCGTATTAGGCTTAATTTTTGTGTCTCAAAAAACTCTATCGCCCGCTTTGCAAAATTCCTTTCCGTTTATAATAGTTTTTGAAAAAAAAAGAAAAAAACTATAAAATTAAAAGAAAAAAATTCTGATATTTAATTTTTTTTTCTCGAAAACTGTTATTGAGAGAGAAAAAAACCCCTAATGCCGTTACTAGATTTTTTTGAGGCACATAATTTGAGCCTAATACGAACTTCCTATCTTGATTATAACAAAAGTTATGGCTCGCCGAAAAAAAACTTAAAAACGGCGCAATGAATAACTCAACGCGAAATCAAAAGAGAGACTTCGTATAAGGCTCATATTATTCGTCTCAAAAAACTCTATCGCCCGCTTAATGGGTTTTTTCCCCTATCTATAATAGTTTTTGAGAAAATAAAAAAAAAACTTCAAAATTTGACAAAAAATTCGGATATTTAATTTTTTTGCTCGAAAACTGTTAGGCTTCATAACGAGACGAGACGAGATTCAGCGAGTCTCGGTATCGGTCTCGGTTCGGTCTCGGTCTCGTCTCGGTCTCGTCTCAAAGTATCGCCGGGTCTCGCTTTTATACTAATATTTTTCGTTAAGTAAATATAAAAGAATAGAAACTAATTGTTTATTTATATATTATTCAATCATTTAAATTGAATTAAATGATTGAATAATATATAAATATTTTATTAAAAATTCATATGAAATAAAAACATTATTATTATATTATTCAATATTTTAAAATAAATATTGAATTATTTTAATTAATATTTTATATCAATAAAATTGATAAATTAAATCATACAAAATTATAACATAATTTAATAATTTTTAGAATTTCTAAAATAATATTTCCGAAAAAAATATAAAAAGAAAGAATGTTCGAAGTTGAAACTTTAAATTTTAAAAATCAATGAAGTAGTTGGACAAAAGACTTTAGAAATTTCATAAACAAATAATAGATTTTTTTCTTTTTTTCTTCATTGATATGTATTTTTCCTTCCACGAAGTAAAATACTGCTTTTAAAATATCAGATACAAAAAATATCAGTTTAGGAAAATATAATTGGCGTAACTTTACAATTTTCATAGGTACATAAGGCTTGTAGATATCTCGTTGTGACTGTAGCGTCAATGTCTTACTGTGCATTGTCTTACTGTGCAGTATTGTACTGCATAACAGTTCTTCTTTTCAATACGATTCGTTACGAGAAAGAAAAAAAAAAAAAAAAAATTCGATCTGAAATTTTCAAAGTCTCGCGATACCGGCGAGACTTTCAGTCGATACTCTCGGTCTCGGTATCGGTATCGTTTTATTGACTGAAGGAGATCTGAATGGTCTGGTCTCTGTTCTCGCGAGACGCGACCGAATGAGACTAGTCTTAAAGTCTTAAGTTTTAAACTGTTATTGAGAGAAAAAAAAAACCGTAATGCCGTCACTAGATTTTTTTTAGGCGCATAATTTGAGCCTAATACGAATTCCCTATCTTGATTATAACAAAAGTTATGGCTCGCCGAAAAAAAAATAAAAAAAACGGACCAAAAAATGTCATCATAGAGTTGAAATAAAATGTTTATGAGGCTCCAAAAAAAGCTTTGAAAAACTCTATTGCCTTTCTTTTAAATATGAATAATGTTTTCGTTAATTAACGGTTAAAATATGTCTAAGCAATAAAATCAACAATGGCTCTAGCGGAGTATTGAAAATTTCAATTTTCAACAGGTAACGCTGGCCACATGACCCAACAAATGTTACCAGGTCTTTTTTTTTTATTTAAATATTGAAGAGATAGCTACTAAATTAAAATTAAATTTATTTCCATTATAATTTGTATTGATTTTATTTATATTTTTCAGGCTGTAACATGTCAGATTACGAGGCTGAAATTGACTCAATATTCAAAAATATTAAAAGCTTAAGTCATCTAAAGTTGATATATCGGGAAAATATTAAAAGATATCATCCCGACAAAAATCCTGAAGATAAAAGAGCAACTGAAAAAACTCAGTATTTCATGAATATATACATAAAACAGAATGAATGTATACATAAAATAGTAATAGAAGTGTTCAGCTGACTAGTGGTTCAATAAATAAATATTTATATAAAATTATATTCTGTGTTAAGTTTTTAAATTAGAATTTCATTTACAAAGAACCTTAATATTATAACTAATCAATAAATTTAAAAATTTCTATCATAATTGTTAATGACTGAATGAACATAATAGTTGACTCGGAATGAGAGCGAAAAAGACAACTAGTCAAAAATATATTAATGCAACGAGAGATCTTTCAATTACTATTTGGTAGAATTACTAAAGAAGTTTCACTTCCCTGTGCGTACAATAACACACATCTTTTTTTTTTTTTTTGTTTTTTTTGTTGATCGTGTTTTGTTTTTACATTTTTTTATTTATTTGTTGTCATATTAATTCAGAATGCTCTTGAGTATTGTCTTGACAAGATTGTATTTTTCCAAGTTTTTATTTGTAGAAAAAAGTTGGTTTTTTAAGTTAAAAATTTATTATTCGGTCTTTTATTCATTATATTATTTAAAAACTATTATCAATAGAGCAAAAAACCTATTACGCGGGCGATAGAGTTTTTTAATGCGCTTCTCTTGAGCCTAGTACGAAGTCTCTTGGTTACTTAGTTCGTGAGAGATAGCTTTTTTTTTCGCCGATGAATTCAAGACTGCGGCTGAGCCTATGGCTCCTAGCCTCCGTAATAGATAAATAAACGAACGATCATAATTATTAGATGAGTTTATATAATATAGTTCATTATAATATCATAATCAATAGCATAAACAAAAAAATTTAGTAATATGTGTGCCAAAAAAAGAAAAGTTAGTTAAAAAACTTAAAAAATAAGCATGATTTTTGCATATTAGTTCTTTTAATAATTACGATTATTTAACTGAATATGAATAAATTTATCGTTATTTTAATTAACTAAAAAATGACTTATAATACATTTTCGGCTAGTCTTATAATTAAAAAATTTTAAACGACTTTGCATAAACCAAGAATTTTATATTAATATTACACAAGAAAAAAATAATAATTTTTTTGTATCAGATATTTATTAATTACATGTTACATAATTATTTGGTGTTCTGTAGAAAAAGTTATAATATATCTTTTGTAACGAAATTTATTATTTCGCTGGTTCTCGAAATAAATAATTAACAAAAGAGCTCTAATTATTTATTTGCATGTCAACTGAATTGTTAACAATTAATAGGAGTTAATTGTTAATAATTCTGAGGTTCACCGCATAGACACTGTGGAGGGTCAAGTCTACTACGAGTGGTGTCAGTGTGGCACATGTTTCGTATATATTCGAGGTCCCGTAGTAGACTTGATACGTTAAACCTCGACCGGTGCTAGTTTTCCCCTCCATCCGTCAAAAAGACGAACTCTCCGAAAGCTACGGGCTGGATCGGATACCTATTCGTGTTGCGGGCTAGGAAAGCGTGCTGCGCATGTCCGGGACGATAGGTGGGAGAGCGCGCGAGTGGGGATTCAGAGGACTTACAGTAGCCTAGCACTGAACGTCGTCGTTAGACGACACAACTTGTCTGGCTCTCGAACTGATCACTTCTCTTCTCTTGACTGGCTCTCTTGGTTCACTACTGGTTCTCTCGACATCGTTTGGATCTCTCGTAAACGCTCCCTAGGTATCAGACGTTAAGTCCTGGTGAAACTCTGTCTGAATTTCCAATGATGGACTAATACTAATGATCACGCTATATGGTTCTCTCATTATAATAATAATAATTATTATATTCTCGCTACATAATATGTATGTGATGGTTAGACCATCATTACACATAAATGTGTATGTGTGAGTTCACGAATGGATCGCTGTAAATAATAATAATAATATTGAGATATATTATTATTGCAATGGCAACGTATGTGTAAGACCTGGTCACGGATGGATCGCTGTATGGTTCCCTATACAAAATACATATCTCACATGTAGAATATTTGCTCCTACACTTATGATACTTGTGACGTCAATATTTTGCTATAGTATAGTCGCAATGTAATATAGGCGTATGTAATACATTATGCTTGGTTCACGATAGTTCCCTCAGGTTTGGTTACGTATTTCATCCGATCAGCTGGACCGCGCCCTCTACCATTTCTACTGAGTTAGGCTCCCGAATTAGTTCTCGTGACTCCACGGTTGTTGGCTTCGAGATAACTAACATGGCTCCCCGGTGATTTAGAGGAGGATGCAGAAATCCTCGTTGTTAACCTTGGCCGATAGTTCTCGCCGTGCAGGTCAGAAAATCGGTTACACTTTATATTATCTTTAGTTCATTATTAAAATACGAATTATCTGTTAAACACGAAAAATTATAGTTAAGCCAAATTTTTATTCAGCTATTAAAAATATTTAGATATTTGTATTTAACGACGTTTAGTATTATTTTTATTTAAACAACTATAGAATACGTCTTAAGTACAGTCTTTCGGTTTTTAGAAGTCACAAGTAACATTGAATGAAATAAAATAATAATGAGATCGAATTAAATTAATAATTTATAATTTTTATATTAAAATTGTTTACAATTTTAACACTTGATATTGTTTACAGTTTTTTTAAAATAACAAAAGAACAAATTTATGCTAACTCGAAAACATAATAATAATAAGAATAACAACAAATAACAATAAACATCGGGAGTAATGAAAACATAAAACATATGTTTGCAAAATGGCTACGAAATACATAGTTCCAGACTCTCCACGGCGAGACGTGCAAGTCGTGTAATTTACCATGTACAAAACAAGGTGTAAATTACATGTAAATTACATTGTAAATTACAATGGGTTTCATACCTACCCAACACTGCATGTATGTATGTAATCTCACCAATTTATAGATGTTTATTACCAAGGAAAAAATCGCGTAGACCTACGTATATCAAATTAGATCTACGTAGATCAAATTAGATCTAACTGCTTTAGATATAATTAGATCCGCAAAGTGGCGCGATCTACTCGTATATAACTAGATCTCATTAGACCTAATTAGATATACTTAGATCTAATTAGATATACTGAGATCTAAGTGGATCTACTAAGATTCCAAAAGTTTATTGATTTAAAAAATAAAACAATTTCAAATTGTTTAAACAATTTCATTTTTTTATTTATATAATTAATGATCTATTGGACCGAAAGATTTAGACCACAAATTTTTACACATCACCTGAACTTGAACACGGTAGCTTCTTGATGAAAGTCCAGAGCCTTAACTACTCAACCATAGCAGCAATAATTAAAGACAAATGTTTGTTTTACTTGAATATTATCCATGACAATACAAAGATCAACCGCCCTTCGGCTGATGTTCGGCAAATTATATGTGCATAAAATAATATTTATAAATATAAACAATTAAACATAAATTTCATTTGTATTAGTTTTATAGACCCCGAATTGTATTTTTATGATTAAAAAAAAAATTTTTTTTTCTCGAAATTTTCGTTACATGAAAAAAAATTTATTTGGTCATGTTACCAAATATTCACAATGTAACGATGATAACCAAACCTAAGCAAACAAGAACCAGTAACAAAATCCCAATCATCATCATTAAATTCCATGGCATTATTCTGGGATATAGAAAACGTCCGTGTACCAAAAGGCAAAACAGCTGAAGTTCTAACACAAATTGCTAGGAGTACATTTTCTAATGGGTATAATGAAATTGAATTTGTTGTTGTGTGCGATGTCACGAAAGAAACTGAAAAAGACATTAAAGATTTAATTAAATCAAAGGTAAAAATCAATTAATTTAATTTAAATTAATTTCTAAAAAGCCTTTGTTAATATTTTTTAATACTTAAAAATAGGTCAAGTTGATCCATATTTCATCAACATCTAAAAACGCAGCTTATGAAAAATTAAAACAATCAGTGCGTAGATTCGCTGATATTCACGGTAATACAGCAACAGTCGCATTAATATCAAGTGATATTAATTTTGCTCCTGATCTTAGTGATCTTCGACATAGAAAAAAAATGTATGTAATATTATTGCATAACAATCATCCATCAAAAGCACTCATTTCATGTGCTAATGAACATCATAACTTGATGAAGCTTATGAAACGAACAAGTGAATCAGCCAAGGTATCTTTTTAAATATTTTCATAATTATTAAAACTTGTTAATTGGAATTATTTATTATTGATTTTAGGTTCTTAAACCTCAGAAAAACTTTTCAATTAACAATCATCCAATTAAACGACCAACAAAATCAGAATCATCATCATCATTACCTCCCATTGGCATATACTGGAATCTTGAATGCTGTCCTGTTCCATACAATAAATCAGCATCATTAATTTCTGAAGCCATCAGGAATAAATATTATGACTTTTATAGAGAAGCTGACTTTCTTGTAGTATGTGACGTTCTTATAGAAAGCGAAAAAGTCATTCAACAACTAAATGATGCGCAAGTAATAAGAATTAATTTAATTTAAATAAATTTGTAAAAATATTTGTTTTTTATCATATTTACTTACTTGTAAAATAGATTGACGTGGTTCATGTACCGACAACACATAAAAATGCTGCTGACAAAGAATTAATGGTATATTTTCCAATAGAAATAATTCATACGAAATAACAATAAAAATTATGCTCTGATTTTTACTGTTTTTTTTTTTTTTGTTTTTTTTGTTGATCGTGTTTTGTTTTTACATTTTTTTATTTATTTGTTGTCATATCAATTCAGAATGCTCTTGTGTATTGTCTTGACAAGATTGTATTTTTCCAAGTTTTTATTTGTAGAAAAAAGTTGGTTTTTTAAGTTAAAAATTTATTCATTATATTATTTAAAAATACAATAAAATGTCTGTAAATAATATTAGTGAAAAATTAACGTGTCGTAAAAGAGGTAGAAATGAAGCTAGTTGGAAACGAAATGAAAATAAAAAAGCTAGAAACGAGGTAAGAATGCTTTTCTCAAGCTCTTGAATTTATTATTGGTTCATGTATATAAATATATATCCACATATTTGATATCTTTAAATTAAATAAAAGTCTTGTTAGCTGATTACATAATTTTTTTTTTTCCAATATTTTTCAGGGACAACAATATACAAATACCTCAAATATAGTTATACAATCAAAAGAATTTATTCACATTACGAGTTATTGCTCTAAAAAATGTTTTGAAAAAGTTAATGAATCCTATCAAAAAATATTTTTCGACAATTTTTGGACATTAAATGGTGATTATAAATGTCAGAATATAATGTTGAGTGGACTTACGATTTTGAAAAATCCTCCGGCTGATATTAATTTTCAAGACAATAAACCGAAATTTTGGAATTATTATTTTCATTGTATCTACAGTCGGGTTGAAGATTGCCAAATTTTTTCATGTCAACTATTACAAATCACAAAACACAGATTTGCTACAATACAAAAAAAATTGTTGAATAATGAATCTTTAAATGATAATCGAGGCACACACGAACAACATAATTTAAAATTAACTGATGAATTAAAATTGTTAAATAAAAATCATTGCTTGTCATTACCTCACTCTAATTTTCATTATAGTTTGGAAAAATGTAAGCTACTAACGTTTGACCATCCTGAATTATCATTAACAAATTTATATCAACTATTTACTGAATATTATATTGAAGAAACTGGTAATGAAACTCTTTCTTAAACAGAATCTACGTACTCAAAATTTTTCAACCATCATTTAAATTTCACGTTCAAAAAACCTCGCACTGACGTATGTGATTTTTGTTATGAACATAAAGATAATACAACAGAGAACAATGAATTAATTGATTATAAAAATAAAAGATAAAAAAAAAAAAAAAAGAAATAAAATTTATATATCGGCCGAGTGTCGCTTGATTCTTGGATTGCCATGATTGTAATGTAAATTTAAGTAAAATAAGTTCTCAATTATATTTTGTAACCGATTTTCTGACCTGCACGGCGAGAACTATCGGCCAAGGTTAACAACGAGGATTTCTCACCATCCTCCTCAAAATCACCGGGGGGAGCCATGTTGGTTATCTCGGAAGCCAACAGCCATAGGAGTAACGAGAACAAAATACGAGAACCTAACTCAGTCTTAGAAATGGTAGAGGGGCGCGGTCCACCTGATCGGACTATGAAATACGTAACCAAACCTGAGGGAACTATCGTGAACCAAGCATAATGTATTACATACGCCTATATTACATTGCTACTATACTATAGCAAAATACTGACGTCACAAGTATCATAAGTGTAGGAGCAAATATTCTACATGTGAGATATGTATTCTGTATAGGGAACCATACAGCGATCCACCCGTGACCAGGTCTTACACATACGTTGCCATTGCAATAATAATATATCTCAATATTATTATTATTATTATTTATTTACAGCGATCCATTCGTGAACTCACACATACACATTTATGTGTAATGATGGTTTAACCATCACATACATATTATGTAGCGAGAATATAATAATTATTATTATTATAATGAGAGAACCATATAGCGTGATCATTAGTATTAGTCCATCATTGGAAATTCAGACAGAGTTTCACCAGGACTTAACGTCTGATACCTAGGGAGCGTTTACGAGAGATCCAAACGATGTCGAGAGAACCAGTAGTGAACCAAGAGAGCCAGTCAAGAGAAGAGAAGTGATCAGTTCGAGAGCCAGACAAGTTGTGTCGTCCAACGATAGCGTTCTGTGCTAAGCTACTGTGAGTCCTCTGAATCCCCACTCGCGCGCTTTCCCACCTATCGTCCCGGACATGCGCAGCACGCTTTCCTAGCCCGCATCACGAATAGGTATCCGATCCAGCCCGTAGCCTTCGGAGAGTTCGTCTTTTTGACGGATGGAGGGGAAAACTAGCACCGGTCGAGGTTTAACGTATCAAGTCTACTACGGGACCTCGAATATATACGAAACATGTGCCACACTGACACCACTCGTAGTAGACTTGACCCTCCACAGTGCCCATGCAGTGGACCTTAGAATTATTAACAATTATTAACAATTAACTCCTAT
Organism: Aphidius gifuensis; assembly: GCF_014905175.1. Lineage (NCBI taxonomy): Eukaryota > Metazoa > Arthropoda > Insecta > Hymenoptera > Braconidae > Aphidius > Aphidius gifuensis. The sequence goes on along the minus strand of NC_057789.1, from coordinate 9,928,745 downwards.
TAATTGTTAACAATTCAGTTGACATGCAAATAAATAATTAGAGCTCTTTTGTTAATTATTTATTTCGAGAACCAGCGAAATAATAAATTTCGTTACAATTTAAAAAAAAAATTAAATTGTTTAAACAATTAAAAAATGGTTTTTTTTAATAAAATTATTAAATTTTTGAAAGTCTTGGCCAAGCTTCAATTGGTGTCAATCCCCAAGCTTGGTGCAAGCACCGACCAAGACTGGCAGCCAAGACTTGGCAACATTTTGCCAGGCTTGGCCCATTGCTTGGCCAAGTTGTTTTCTCCTTCACGGGTTATGCAAGGCTAGGTTCACGCACCTAAAAAACAGACGAAGAAACGAAATAATAAGTTCATTTTATTAATAAAAAAAAAAAGAGAATGCTTGACTCCACAGCAACCGTTGCCAAACGCAATATTTATAAAATTGAGAAAAAAAAAAGAGAAAAAACAGATGAAAAAATAGATTGATAAGCTAATTTTATTATTCAAAATAAAGAGAGAGAGAGAGAAAGGATATCAAGCTAGGGACCCGAGAGACAACCAAAAAGAACCGAAAAATATCTCAAATCACAACAGGATATTTTTCTCAATATGTTTTTGTTGAATTCTTTTGTCTTTTTTAGACAATATATTTTTCTCGGATCAACAGGATTTTACTACGCAGATAGCTCGTTAACATTATAGTCAGTAAAATTTTTTTCATGTTAATATATTCCTTTAAGACAGCATCACACGAAAATGTCCCGATCAGTTTCAAGCTGGAATCTGGCCCTGCTACACATGACTTTTCTACCTGGCACTCGCAGCACTCCAGAGTGCAGTTTTCAGCAGCCCTTTGCATTATTATGGCAAGGGTTGACTTTGTGTTATTTTGGAGTAAATATCATTGTGTTATTTAGAGCTAATATTGATAAGTGAATTTATTTAACTAATAGTAAACAATTTCAATATTGCATTCACATTTTTAAACTCGAATTTAAGTGAAATTAAACAAAAGGTACCCAGGAAAATATCGTCAGATCAAATTTGATCTGGCTTATTCCAGATAAAGCCAGATAAGAATTATAAGACAATTTCAGATTTGACTTGATCTGAATAAAAATTTAATAATTTAATAAAAATAATTTTAAATTAGTCAATGCTCGATTGAAGAATTTGGTTTTTCTTCTTATAGTTTTAATCAAATACAATCAAAAATTCTATATTTTTACGATAAATAATTGACATCACTCGGACTTGAACTCAATGCTTCTGGTGTGAAATTCCAGAGCCTTATCTACTTAACCACGGCAGTGATTATAAAACTTAAGAAAAATTTGTCTTCTTAAACATTCATTCGCCCGTGATCTAGTTTGATTTGAGTGCAGATCAAGTTTGATCTGGTCAGATAATATTTGATCTCGTCACAGATCAAGTTTGATCTGGTAAGATATGATTTGATATGAAACCAGGTCTGATCGGATCAAATCTTATTGGAGCCATATCAAATTAGATCAAAAATAGATCGGGCTCAGATCAAATTAGATCTGATTTGATCTGACGATTTTTCCATGGGTATTCATATAATAATAAATATATTATATGAATTGAAAAATTAGTTTTCGAATTTTCTTCTTTTTTTAATAAATTTGTGGTGCTTGATAAAAAAATATTAATAATAAAAATTTTAATTTTTTTTTTGGCTATGATTTAAAAAATCATCAATCTAAATTTCATCTTTGAAATTTATTACGTGGATTTTTTCATAAACTACCCATGAATTTTCGCTATTCAATAATTATTAATATTCAAATTCAGCTAAAAATATCATTCAATATCATCATGTTTTGCAAAATAAGAAATTGCTCATGAATAATTCAAATTTAACATTATCAAGAAACCCGTTAGGATCGTCCGATGCTTGGCAAACTTCCGCCAATAATCGGCAAGCATTGATGAGCCATTAATGCGCCAAGCCTGGAGCGTTACGGTAATTTAATATTGGCTGACAAGAATGGCCTAATGATGTTCCCCAAGATTGGCTCAATGATTGACCAAGTATCAGCCAATGAACGGCCATTGATGGCCCATTGGTCTCTCAAGAGTAAACTAAGTATGGCCCATTTATTAATTCCATTAAAAGAAAAAAAAAAAAAAAAAAATATTCATTGATTATTTAACAATTGGCTTTTATTAAATAAACCATTGTCAATTAATTAAAGGCATTATGATTAAACACTACTGAGTTTTGACTCTACCTGGACTTGAACTCAAGTTTCTGTGCGCTATCTCAAAGCATTACCACTCAGCCACGGCGGCTATAACGAAACTTATGGATAAGTTTCTGATTTGAATGAAATCAACAAAAGACCACTTCTTGGCCGCCCGAGAGTCAGCTGAAGCTTGGCCAGTGATGGCAACCATGCGTTGGCCATTAAAGGATTCGAAGACTTGGCCAATCGATGGCAACCAAGCAACGGCAATCGAATACCTGCCAAAAATCGGCCGATGATTGGCAACCAAACAATGGCCATTAATATATCAACCAGGGATTAGCCAATGATTGGCAACCAAGCAATAGCCTTTGAAAGTCTACCAAGGCCTGGTTGATGATTGGCAACCAAGCAATAGCCGTTAATGTATCAGCCAAGGATTGGCCAATGATCGGCAACCAAGCAATGGCCTTTAAAGAGTTAGCCAGGCTTGGCCCATGCATTTTTGCCAATCATCAGCAATCTAAGAATCAGCCAAGGCTTGGCCGATGCATGGTTAACAATCATGGGCCATCTACGAGTCAGCTAAGGCTCGGCCATGGATCAGAACCATGAATTGGCGGTCCAAGAATAGGCCAGTCGTTTGCCAACGATGAACTATGAATGGCCGTGTTGTGAGTCTTGGTGATTCCTACACGGGATCCTTGAATTTTTCCGATATATTATAAAATAGATATAACACTCTGTAAAAGCCAGGTACAAGATCTTATTAAAACAGAATTTTCTCAGCCTAAATGTCCACAATTTGTTTCGTTTTTTCCCCACATTTAACGCACCTATCTCATCTACCATACTACTTATACGTGCTATACGCCTATGTATTTGTGTATATATTGTCACGCTAAAAAACTAGTACACGAGCTGAAGTTGTTGAACGTTATTGTTGGAAAAACAAGTTAATATCTGTATTACCTTGCACCAACACTATCTTATTGTTTAATGTTTAATGCACCTGACCTCAGAGGCAATATTGTAAAGTTCTGTCTGGAACTTCGTCTCTATAGTCCTTCCTATTCTCACTGACTTTGTAAGTTCGTAACGTGAATATAATCCTTCTTCAGAGCTATATACTACTATCGAGCACATGTTTAAATAAATTGCATTCATAATACTAAAGTATTAATCGTTTATTATTCTTGGAATCCTTTATTCAACTGTGAATAATCAACTGGTTATGGGCCTAGTGTGAGTCAAATTATCCATAACTAATTAACGTTAAATAAATTAATTGCAAAAAATTTATTTATTGAGTTAAGATCTTCAAGACATTATTTTCCGAGGTTAGCCCACCTCAGAGTAGCAATGCAAATAAAAACCAAGAAATTTATAACAATATTAAAAAAGATTCAATAGTGTCTCAGTGTATTTTAATAAAGCATTAATGGAAAAAATTGTTGAAGTTTCAAAAACACAAAAATTACGAGGAGCTGAAAACTGGTTAACATGGAGCTTTCACATGAAAACCTAGTTCAAAGCCTAGGCATTGGAAAAACATCTGTCCAGAACTTATAAAGAACTTATAAACTTATAAACTTATCATCTTATCAGCCTGGTGAAGCATCAAGAGAGATTGATTGATTGATAATAATTTTTATTGTCTAAAATTTAAACAAAGTAGTAGTAACTATATTTACAGAGAGTATGTTTTTTTTTTTTTAAATCTTATGATTTGTATCTTAAAAGTAAAGTTTGAAAGAATGTTCAGTTGATTTAAAATGGTAGTACGAGTGCGTGTGAGTGAGTGAGAAAGAATGTAAGAATAGAGTGCATTTCAATGCGTGCATTTCGAGTGTATACATTTGTGTGCCAGAATATATATGTATGTGAGTGATATATTACATGATATTAATGTAGTATGATATAATATAATATAATATAATATGGTGGTGATGTTGGTCAGGATGATTCACGGTGTTGTAGCCAGTGTGTAAGTTTCAATCTGAAATTTAAGGGTGAGTCTGACTCACGAATCCTTGTAGGAATTGAGTTCCATATGAGAGGTGCAGTTACAGAGAAGGCGTATTTATAGGTGTCGGTTTGTAATTGGTACTATCAAGGCTTGTTGTGGCTGTTGGTTACGAGTTGGTCGACTTGTTGCAAGTACCATGAGAGTACTTGCAAGGTATTGAGGTACATTAGAATTTATTACTTTGTAAATTAACATGGCAGTGTAAAGTAGTCTGGTATTCTCTAAGTTTAGCCAGCCTAGTTGACGGCGGTGACCCGATATTAATTGATCAGCCCTAAGACCATAGACGTACCTAACACTGCGATTCACAATACGTTGGAGCTTCAGATCGAGAACAGTACCAAGACCTTGTAGTGCAATCTGCAATAGTTTACGTGAGGCATAAATTAGAGTTAAAGTGTTTGCCATCAATGATCAGTGTATTTGGTTATGTTGAATAGTTGAAAAAGTTGAGTTAGTTTTTAGATAAATGCTCACGATCTATGAAAGAGAGTTTTGCATCCATTAGCACCCAAGGTTGCGTACTAAAGGTAGAAATTGATTGGTTCTGATGGTGTACCAAGCGTAGCATGCTCAGCCTGCTTAAAATTGTTTATAACGACGCTCTGAACACGATTGCTTGAATCTTCTTTAGATTGAGAGAGAGTTTATTTACTGTTGCCCAGGTTTTAATATTAGATATATCCTCGTTTATTTTACCGATGCATTCGTCGATCTCAGATACTAAACAGCTACGATAGATTAGAGAGAGAGAGAGAGAAAGAGAGAGAAACTGATACTGGTGCTATTGCCAAAACAGCAACTGGTGTAGCTTATGTGCAAGAAATAGTATTAACAAATCAAACAACTTGTAATCCAGGAAATAAGGTTAGTTTGAAACGGAACCATAGAAACCGTAGTACCAATTTTAGCATCAATGTAGATATTTTATTATTCTATGAGCATTTGATGTGTATTTGAGTTAGTTTCTATGAGATTTTTCACGTCTGGTGAAATCCACCATATGACTTAAAGAAAAGATTGGTTTACTATTTAGGTGTTTTAATTATGTTGGTGATAAGTATATTATGTATCGAGTGCGAAAATTGTTATTCACGACGAGCATGGAAAGAGATGAAATCTTCTTAGAGAGAAGTATTCGCTCTGACGGTATTAATTATTTTATGAATATATATTTATTTTTATAATTAAGTATTAAATATTTATATAAGATACGAAGTAACACAACAAAGCAAAACAAAATAAAAAATAACTTGTAAACACACGGTGACACGTGAATAGCTTACAAACACATATACTATTCATAATTATTATTAGTTTTGTCCGCCCGATGTCGCTACTTTGGGGCCCTGTATTATCGATATTTTGAGCTTCACACACATTATTTTGGAAATTCTATTGTTTCATCCCAAATAATGTGTACTTGATCGACACATCTACCCTATCACTAGAACCGCCCCAATGAACTGAAAACGATGCAGATTGGGGGTATTTTTCTTAATAGTGTAACGAAAAATCATTGAAGCCAAGTCTCATGGTTTTATTAAAATTTTATCCTTGGATGGTAAAAAATGGGTAGAAAAACATCTTGATAATGTATTATATGTACCCCAACTAAAGTATAATTTGTTTTCTGCAATTGCAATTTTAATTAAAGGGTACTAAACTTCGGCAAGCAGAGACAGATAGGTATTTACAAAAAATAGAGATATTGTTGCAGTGGGAGTTTCTGAAGGGAATCTCTTTATCATGAAATTCAAGGTGGTACCACTAATAAAAGAAATATCACCAATAAGAGAAATACCACATGCTCCAATTGGAGCACCACAGAGCCTAAAAGCGTGGCATGAAAGGTAGGCTCATCAACATTACGACCACGTCAAAAGGTTCCTGGCTTCAAGAGGCATCAAAACAACTGGACAACGAGAAGAGAGTAAGCCTTGTATAGTTGGAAAGATGCATCGATCATTACACAAAGCAAGTAAGTCTCAAACAAACAATGTTGGTGATCTCATACATGCTGATGTATGTGGCAAAATGTGGAAACACCCTCATTGAATAACACTGAATACTTTTTGCTATTTAAAGATGACTATTCTCATTATCGTCACATTTACTTCTTGAAACAAAAGAGTAATGTCATCAAGTGTTTCAAAACTATTTGTTAATTGTTAAGAAAACAGACAAGACATCAGCTGTTTAAGAACTTACAGAGGCCTTGAATTCCTAATTCGATGAACATCTCTTTTGAACAGGAATAAAACATGAAATGACTGTTGCCTATACACCTGAGCAGAATGAAAAGGCTAAACGAGAAAATCGTACATTAGTTGAAGCTGCTTGAAGAATCATACACAAAAACTACTCAATGGATTGTGGGCTGAAGCACTCAACATTATATCATATGTACAGAACTGGTGCGAGTTCAGTCAAATACGAGACTCCTGTGAACTTTGGACGACAACAAAGGTTGAAGTTGGTCATTTTAAAGAGGTTGGGTCACCTGTAATAGTCCATGTTCCAAAACAAAACGTAGAAAATATGACAAGAAAGCTCAAGAATGGATCATTGTTGGCTACAGTGAGGAAACTAAAGGATACAGAATTTGGTTTAAAGACCGAAATGTAATTGAGCCTCACTGTGATGTCAAGTTTCTTGAAGCTCAAAAATTACATAAACAGAATCAAAATGTTGGAAATGAGTATGTCGAAATTATCAGAAGAACAGTTTCAATCACCAATGAACCAGACCAAAATGCCACTGGCAGACATCTTGAAGTCTGATGATGAATATGACAGTGCGGACAGCAGAACCATCCAACTAATGAAAATGAATGCATGGCTGTAGTCTGTGTCCATCCTCAAGATGAACCACTGTGGGTTCAGTATGATGAAGGTTGCGAGTGGTGGTTCCATTGCTGCTGTGGTTGAGTAGGTAAGGCTCTAGACTTTCAACAAGAAGATACCGTGTTCAAGTCTAGGTGATGGTATTTAGGTATATAAATCTTCGGTCCAATAGAGATCTCATATAATTAAAAATTAAAGATCTATTATTTAAACAATTTGAAAATTTTTTTTTTATTAAAATAATAAATTTTTGGAATCCCAGTACATCTAATTAGATCTCAGTATATATAATTAGATCTCATTATATCTAATTAGATCTAGTTATATACGAGTAGATCGCACCACTTGGCGGATCTTATTATATCTAAAGCAGTTAGATCTAATTTGATCTACTTAGATCTAATTTGATATACGTAGATCTACGCGATTTTTTCTTGGGTATACACTTTCATGAGAGATAGCGCGTAATAAGATTGCAAAATTAAAAATTCCATTATACAAGTAGTAAATAAAATATTATTAGCATGTATATAGTAATTGAATATACTTGACAAATATATAATTTTACTTAACCATGTATTCATTAATAGAAAAATAATAAATAACGCTTAAAAAATAATTTTTTACTTACATTTGCTAGTGATGTATTTCCAATTATAATAATGTGTCATTTAAATTACCAGTTGTTTATAAAGACAAATACATACCGCATGTACCATCTAAACAAGATATTGGCACATCAATGCATTGAGCCCATGGGAGTTAAACGTGGTAGTTTAATGGTTCTCATCAAAGAACATGATGAGTATCATGATAATTGATAAACTATCTACTAATAAACAATAAACTGCAACACTATTGTTACGTACCAAGCTAATAAATTAAAATTAAACTATGAAATAACGAAAAAAGGGAAGAATATGTAAATTCAAAATTTAAAAGGAAAATAATCATAGAATAATTAGAATAAATCAACTTGATATTTCACTTTAAAATTAAAAATCCTTTCATTTTGTTATTCCCTACAGGGTAACAGATTAGAAGGGAATGTGTAATATTGTAGATGTACCTTGATGTTAGAATAATCCGAAACCAATAATGTTGAGAGCGTGTCAATCTGGATGGTCGCCTGTTGATGTTGGTAGTCTCGAATAATCCAAACGGTAAAATAAACTCGAAGCATAGAAAACAACACCCCGGAGAAATGTCACAGTCAATTATTTTATAGTATTAGGAACAGTCAATTTATAAAGGAAAATATAATAATTTTATCATAAAGATTATTTAATTCAAATTCACTTGTAGAATTTTATTTATTAGAACGTAAAAGTTAAATTAATTTTATTATTTATTTAATTTGATTTGATTTAAAAAATTAATTTAATTTTAATTTAGATATTGTCCAAACAAAAGTTGTCGCAAGAGTGAAGCTCCTTAAATTATAAAAATAAAAATTCCCATAAAAGGTATAATCTAAGGTAGGGATGATAAAAATTGGGACCATAGCTGAACCAATCGTATTTAAGGGTTCCCATGGTAGTCAGCATTTATCATTTGTTTGAACATTTTATTTATAACAATTTAGTAAATTTAACGGATGTAAAATATCGAGTTGCAAAGGTGACTTTGAATTATGGTTTGCGAAAATAATTTAAAATAAAAAATATAATATCGAGAGAGAAAAGGTAAAATGTTGATTTTGCTAAAATAAATAAAAAAAATTAAAAAATAAAAAGGCAAAAATTTAATTGCTTACTCGGTATTTTATATGCCCTTGAATTTACTAAATATTCAATTTATTTATTTATTTATTTATTTATTATATTGATACCAAGACGTAACACTATTTTATTTTATATTTTTTCAAAAATTAAAGAAACAAAAAATCAATGACAGACAATAAATAAAAATCATAAATAAGAAATCGTATTTGAATTGTATTGATTCTTTCAATTATTTGTTTATTGTTTGTACTATTATTTTTAATTAGAGAAATTTCAGATCATAATTTTCAATCGATTGGTTTTTTTTGTAATAAATAGACATCTCTTTGGCTGGATGGTTTACCGCGTGATTAGAAAATAATACAGATTAATATTTTAAAACGTTTGCAAATTAAAAAAATGAAATAAATTGTTTAATATTATCTGTGTAATAACCAGTGATGAATCATCACGACGCTAGATGGTAATAATTATGAAATTATTCAAGTTGACACAGTTTTTTAAGTAATTCAATGAATTAAAAATAATTTTAATGTTTCCTCTTATCCAGGATGAAGGGCAAATTTTTAAAAATCCACAAAATCATTGAATAGAACAATCACGAAAAACTTTCTATGCAATTATACAAATTTATAGTTAAATTTATAATAAAAATCAGTTTTTCTTAAAAAATAAACAATATAAAAAACAATATGAATTAGTTTTTTTTGAAAATTTTTTATTCATAAATTATGAATCATAATATTTAGTCTTGTGGTTGCAAATTAAATTATAACAATTCAAATTTTTATTTTAACATTTATCAAAGGCAAAAAATGGATGGAAAAATTTTTTTAGATTGTTTAATTTATTCATTTGATTCAAATTGTGTATTTTTTATTTATTTTTTTCCACCATTTAACAATTGTATATAGTTACTGTTTATTGTTACTTTACTAGCAAATTGTTATTAAAACAACCACAAATGTTTTTATCCTCAAGTTTCGATTTAAAAGACCCACGCGTCGATAAAATATTTGAAGGGGCAACCGTGTGTATATTACGGAGTCAGTGGTAGATAAAATTAGTTCAAAACGACCCGTCGACAAAATTTTACGTGGCCCCGAAATCAGACAGCTAAATTGTGAAGCAATTTAGTGGTTAATTAATTAAAAACTCGGACTTCAAAAATACGTAATAAAAAACTTGGCATTTAACAAAATTCTATTTAAAATTACACTACATGTGAAATTCCACTACATTTGCAAAATCGCGGATAAAACACTTAAAAATAAAATACAGTTGTGGTTGATACTGGTTAATTAATAGCTGACAAATCAGACGTAAACTGAACCGGTTGTGGCCTCGTTTATATTTCACTTTGAATTCTATGTTACAATACTTCTTAATATCTAGAAGTTCTCGATGTTCTTGAAGATCTTGGAGTCCTTGTATTGTACCGTGTCGTGGCGTTTCTTGTAGTTGAGTTGTGTCCTTGGAGTTTTTTGGCCTTCGGAGAAAACTTGTCCGATCGCTCGGGCACTTCTATAAAAGTCAACTGTAAGTAAAACTAGTTCTAAATGTTTCTTCGAGTTTTTTTTAGTTTCAGAGAACTTGGTTTATTAGTAAAAATAGTTTATATATATATATAGTTTATAGATTTTCTTTGAACATTTTTCTGAATTTATGTAGCTCTTCAAAGAAACTTCTTCGATTGTTTGCGGACTGTAGAAAAACTATCCTCAGAAATTCGTAAAAAGTTAGTTGAAAATCGTAGAAAGCTCGTAGAAATATTTCCACCATCGATAATTTGGCAAAAATCCACAAAATGTCTCTTGAAGTACAAAAAATTGTTAATAAGTACATATAAATTTTAGAAAAATATTTTGGAATTTTTCTTCGCAAGTATGGATTTTGTAAGGATCCGTAAAAAACTTGTAGAAATATTTCCACCAGGGGAGTTTCAAATGAATTCCTCTGAATCACTCGACCCAGCAAATATTCTTCATTGGATAACATAATTCAGCCAGAATCCTAAATATGTCTTTTCAAGTTTAAAAAATAGTTAAGAGTACGGAGAAACCTTTCGAACTTTTTCTGTCCATGGGTCTATTTCGTAGAAATTCGTTGAAATTCGTAGAAATATTTCCACCAGGGTGGACATCGAATTTTTCCCATGCTGGCTTCTGTGTTACAGTGATATCAACTGATATATTCCGTCGCAATTATGATAGTGATTTATTGTAAAATTAAATCTAGATAACAGAACTTGTATGAAAATTAAACATTTACTTTTTTCGTGACTTAACCTTTTTTATTTATATTTCTTATGTTATTAATATTTTTATTCCAAAGAGTAAATAATTCCTAAGTAATTAATTACTCTTTCAAATAGAGATTTAGATGACCTTAGCTCTTTTTTTATAAAATACCTTATTAAAAAAAAACTTATATTATCGTATTTCTATACATCATGGTAAATTTCAATGGAAGGTTATTCTAAAGTCATCAGAGTTGGGAGGTTTCCAGGCGCGTGTTGTTGTTGGACACTGGATTGGTGTGTATTCGACTGGTGGCTCCGTAATGTCTGTTTTAGCTTCCTTTTCTATACTATCTTCATCTTCTTGAAAGGGAAGAATCCCATCAAATAACATTCATTTCCCTACATCAACACTGTTTTGATCAGGTTGTGGCGGAGATAAAGTGTTATTTGAAGAGGGTGGACTCTCAAATAGAGAAGTCCATATTTTCTCGTTATCTGGTGAACAAGTTGATGTTCTGATTCCTTGATTTCTTCTACTTCCTGGTTTTGAACTGAAAGCTGTAGTAAATCCAGTTATCACAACGAAAGTTGATGGCTTATACGTTACGATTACGTCACACTGCAATTATGTTCGCTTAATTGTACCTTAATTCGAGGTTACATTTTTACTTAATATCTATCGGTTGAGTCTGGAAGTTCTCGAAGTTCTCAAAGTTCCTGATGTCTTCGGGTAAGATTCGACGGCAATCATGATTATGTATTATATTGACACAAATTTACAAAAGTTTATACAAATATTGGTTGATTCAAACATTTATCTTAACGTGTTATTGTCTTACTTATTTCCTAATTATTAAATATTTAAATTTCCCTATTTCAAAGGATAAGTAATCTACTAAAATTATTTATTCTTTCAAATAGGTTTTCCCCGTTTTTTTTTTTTTGAATTTTTTTTTTTTCCTAATTTTCCGAACACCCGTCATCTACTGTCTTTCTAATCAAAAATTTACTTATTTCACTAAGATAAGGGAAGACTTTTGCTATTTCTACTTCTTTTATGGGGAACAATTCTGCATTGATAACATTCGTCTTTTCTTTTAAATTATTTTGACAATTATCTGCGATATGACCAATTTTTTCACATAAGCGACATTGCCGAGGGGGTCGAAGGGGGCTAGGTTTGCACGTAAGCCATTTTGTTGTACAAATATCACAGATTAGGTCACATGCGTATCTGAACGACTCTAGCTTATCTTGTATCAATTTTTTTAATGTGATTTTGTAATGGTAGGCAGATACGCAGCTTTCTTTTAGTGTTGTACTTACTTAATTCAAATCGGTTTATACAATATGATCATGATCAGATATATATAAGAAAAATCTTTTGTTTTTTTTTTGCTTTAACTTCCTTGGATAAATAATTAATTTATGATTACTTATTCTTTCAATCGGAGGAAGTTTACAACCATTTTTAAAATTTTCTTAGATATTATAAAACCAATTTTAGCGCATAAATTATAGCAAATGGGAATTATGTATAAAAAAATTAGCATTTATTAGAAAATTGCATGATTAATTACTATACATCATGGTAAAGTTCTATTTTTCGAGGAAAATTATTAAAATTGATGCGTCGTCTGGCCATGATTGGTCACTAGATGTTGGATCCGTGTAGACCCAGATAATGTTCTTAATCTATGTTTCTGCTCTTCCGTTGTCTTCTTGGAGAGGAGGAATCCCGCCAAATAGCATCCATCCCCCTACAGCAACACTGTTTTGATCAGGTTGTGGTGGGAATGGGGTGTTATTTGCAGTAGTGAACTCTCAGATGGCGGAGTCCATATTCCTCCTTCTTGTGGTGAGCTAGTTAGGGTCTCATTCCTTTGATTTCTTTGAAGTAAGAATTGTATTGGACTGAATGCATGCCTATCCAAGGAATGGTACTCTTCTGTGACTGTCCGTTTCTGAGTGGCTGATATAAACAGATCTATAAACAGATTAAACAAGACCAAAACGACCATAACGATACTTTTGATTTAATACCTTTTTGTTTGTCACCATGATGTTTTATTCCTAACCTTAAAATTAATGATTATTCTTAATTCAAACATTCAAGGTGTTAATTTTGACTTATTTTAATTGGGGAATTTGTCGATATTCATTATTAGTAGGAGCATTCGGGTGCGAGCCTGATTCGAGGAATTTATTTGATAATACCAGGTCAGGAGATGCCTTATTTAAGTATTCGCCGATACCAGTACGATTAACTTTTCTCTCATGCAAGACACCTATGGTCAAGGTTGACCATAGAGCTGTCAACATATGTATAGACCAACCGTAGATTGCATACATGTCGGCTATTGTCTTAAAGATATGGACAATGGTGAATACACCACTGACTCCAGCGCTCATGTTACTGAAGAACGTGAATTTACCCCATGTTATCTCCCAGACATTTTCAAAGATTTTTTCGAAGTCTTCTTCACTGAAAATTTCCATGACGTCCTTTTCGAGTATATCAAGTTGGAGCCTGAGGCTCGGGCTGGAAAACTTCCCAAGACCTTTGATCTTTCAATGGGGAACATTATTCTGTCCCTCATATTCTGTAAATCCTCCGAGGTGTAAATACCCGAGGATGCTAATTCGGTCAACGCATTACATTTCCGACTAACAGTAGTAATTCGTTTCGATGCTGAAGGTAAGTCTCCAAGTACTGGATTTGGAATAAATTGATACCACAAATTATCAATTTTGAAGAATTGTGGCAAAGGTCCATTACATGGTAATTGAGTCGCTTCTGACGTAATTATATGTGTTCATGGAGTCATGAAGGTACTTACATTTTCACCTCTTGTTATCGGTAAATTATTATAACATTTGCCATCTTGCTTAATTTTATCTTTTATAGCAAGACATTGTATCATGTGGATCACTTCACTACTACTATCGCAGTGTAACCAGACTTTCCCATGTACTGGTAGGCAAATTCATCAGGAATGTTCGCAGCTAGGGACAGACTTGCCCGAAATTGCTTCGTTTTTAATTTAAATCGGTTTTTAAATAAACTTTAATATAAATGGCTCATTTGGGTTCTTGCCCAACGCTCTACATACACAAATTGAGCGTCGATATAGCTCATCATATGAGACTCGACGTCTTTCTTATTTTCATATTTTGGCGTTTGGCCTAATTTTATAAATAGTCTAGGGTGTTCGGTGGCTACTGTTTCAATTCCGCAGTTCTTGAAAGTTTGTTTTGACTTAAGTGAGAAGCTGTAACCTTGATTTTTTACCGAGTATATCGTGCCTTCTTGGCTCTCTATTACGTTGGCTGTACCAAACCAAATCGTAGCGTACTTATCTCAATCGCAGTATTTATTTGAGGGTACGTTATCCGAAAATGCGTACCCACCATACATGTCGATACATGATTCGGCACTCAGCTGGCAAAAAGTTACTGAATTAAAATGGATCTTGTCCTGTTCCCTCTTAACCCTAGCATTTTGTTTAGTATAAATGATGGTTACGGAGCCTGTCACAACTACGTTGTTCCAGCTCCCGTAAGCATCTGAATAACAACTACCACCAGAACGATCTCCATCTGAATTCGCGCTTCCTGCCAGTGTAATGGATCTATAATTAACAATATTTGGTGACAGTTGCTGCATAACCGTATTGCCGACTGTCACCGTGCCGTGATTCTACAGCGTTTTATACGCGTCCTTCAAAATGGAATTAATATATTCGGCATTGCCATTATTGGTGATTGCTACATAATCTGTAGCTGAGCCGCAGTTGAAGACTATTCAAGAAACCTCGACCTTGCATAGCCATACTTCTGCTTGGCTATATTCAACCAGTTCACTTAATATTAACTGAGCTTTGCTGGTCTTTACCGGCTCTCGAGTGATGTCACACTCGTTGATGTTCAGTAACGATATCGTGGTGGTGTTCAATATGATATAATCGAACCCGATAAAGGCCTCGACCGTGGCCAGCACTAATACCAAAGTGACTACGCTTTTCTTAATCATCTGTAAATTATCATTATAGTATGCTGGCATCTATACAATATTATGTTATCCCGATTTCTACCCTAAAGGGTCACAGAGTATCGAGCGAGATTGATCCTTATCACTTGGTCAGTGGTCACATTGGCCAAAAAAAGCTCTTCCAGCTCTAATTTTCTAAAATAAAAACTTAGAATACTTTTGAATTTTTTGAAGCCAACACCTTGTAAGTTATATTATTTAATATTTTGTTTGATTTCATTCGTTCAATTATTTGTAAATAATCTGGTATAACATTTGGTTATAAATTTATTTGTTCTAAATTCTCTCTTAAATTAATTTCAACGATATTATAAAATTGTAGACCGCATGGTCGATAACGTCTTACAATAACTCTTAGTTATGTGCTTAATAAATTGCATAAATATTAAATAAGTTAATATACACTTGGCCAAAAAAGTGTTACTATTAATTGTTTGAAATTTGAAATATTTAAATTAAACGATTACATGACCTCGTGGTCAATAAATTATTATATTTCCAATACTCGACATTTATTCAACGACAATTAGAATAAAGTTGTAAAATCAGTGAAACATAAGTTTATTACCACTTAAAAATGATTATTGTCAAGCCGTTACAATCATATCCATATATATATATATATATATATATGTATATTAAGATATTTTATTATTAAATAAAATACGTCCATCATCAATCCGTCACGAAGTCAATCAAGGTCAAGGTCCACGTCCACGCCGTTGTGAAATAAAATCGTAGTACCATTGTAAATTATTATTAAGTGTTTGTTCGCGAATTTTTGTAGTGAGTTTAAGTAGTTTCCTGTTCAAAACCGAGTGTTATTGTTACGTACCTATAGAGTCAGTGCTTTATTTAATTATCAATTGGATTGCGTC